>NC_090930.1:399713836-400016023 GCF_040938575.1 Ambystoma mexicanum | reverse complement strand
ACAGATGTCAGAAATGTAATTTTCCTTTACAGTTTTAGGATTTCATTAAGAAGTTCCTGTGAGGAAATTGTGAAGTACGTTTTAGAGTGTACAGTACTATTGTACATAAAAGCAACAAAAAAAGGTATTTTCAGAGCCACCACTAAAGGTGAAATAACGTAAATTGTGTTTAATCCCCCCCCCTTCCTTATGATTGGCTGTGGCGTCCACGGACAATGTGGTAGTCGCGGATGGCACATGCCACATCTGGGTCTTTTACGGTTGCCTGACAAGGAAAGGGGACTATGGGGATTAGCCAATGAGGTTTTTTGGTTATGGTTTACAGGAAGAGAGGGTAGTATGTGTTTTGCTTGTTGTGCTTAGGGAAGATGCATGTGGCTAGTTCTCAAGAAAAGCTCACTGTGTGGATGGATGGAGATTTTTGGGTGAATAATTTGAAAAGGTACACTGAGTTGTGTGGCATCTCTGGTACTATTGGTTTGGAGAGAGTGGAAGTTTGCTGATATACAATGTCTGGACCCAACCGGGTGAGTCTACTATCTTTCGGTAAGACTATGGCTCACTTTCCATGCCAACATATAATTGTTTTTCATTGGGGAGGAAATAGTTTGGGATACTTTACTCCACTATATTTGAAGATTGCATTCAATGATATGTTGCAGGCTTAATGGAACAATGTCCATGTGCAAAGGTTCTTTTTTCAGCACTACATCCAAGGGAAGTATGGAGATGCTCAAATGTGTTTTGTGCACAACTAGAACCAGTTAGGCATCTTGTAAATAAAGGTGTATGTATTTTTTCAAATGGTGTGGGCATGGCATCTTTTGAAAATGAAAACATTAAGGTGGATGCTGCAAACAATTCTCTGAGCAGTGGAGGGAATTTTACTGATTACGGGAATCAGATGTTCCTTGTAGATATTCAAAATGCACTGAGAAGGTTTAAGTGAAAAAGATGTACACTGCATATGGAGACATTTGTAAGTAGTTTTAGGGAAAACTGAAAAAAAGGCTCTTTTATAATAAATTGTTTAAATTAAGTGCAAACCTCCCCACTCCCTCCAATTGGATGATCTGTCAACGGAAACCGCGGTAGTCAGCGTAGGGCACATGTCACATCCGGGTCTTTTGAGGTTGGCTGGCATGGAAAAGGGACTGCAGAGGCTGTGGACAGTCGTGGTGTCCATGGACATCGGGGGATCAACCAATCAGGTTTTCTGGGTGTGGTGTACAGGAAGGGAGAGTAGCACGAGTTTTGTTGGTAGGAGTTGTGAGAGGAATGAAAATGGCCATGGCAATGTCTTTGAGCAGGCAGAGTGTTTGGATTATTTGGGACTCTTGGGCCCAATGGGTGAAGGTGTATGCTGAGCATTGTGGAATAGCCAATCATCTTGGAATTGGAAGTGTTCTGGTAAGGAGTACGAACCATGAAATGGGTTGACTTTCTCCCATGTTGTGCAAATATGGGTCTATTGAAACATCTGGACATTAGTATTCATTGTGGTGGGAACAGTTTGGAGCACATTGGGAAAGTTGAAGGAAATGTTCCCTAATTAAAAAAAAAAATCACGCATTGTGCAGAGACAGATGTTGATGCTTTCCAGTTCTTTTGGTCCACAAATGGAAAAAGGGAGGTGCAACATCAATAAAGCTGTATGTGCTTTAGTTCACGATGTTGGCATGACATTGTTTCATAATGAGAACATTAGATTTGATAGACCCAACATTTTTCCGGCGAGTTGGAGTTCATCTAACTGATGTGTGTAATCAGATTATTATGGAAAACATTCAAAATGCTTTGAAACTGTTTTTCTGAAAGTGAGAAGAAGTAATGAAATTCAGTGAAATGTTTTTTAGTTCAGTTTGTAAAACAAAAAATTAAAATAAAATATAAAAACCAAATTCACAAAAAAAGGTTATTTTAGGAGCAACCCTTTTTTAACGCAAAACAATGGAAATGATTTCAACGGTCCCACGCCCTGAAATTTTTAGATGTCCATGGACTACCGCACTGTCCGTGGACTATGCAGAATGCACAGGGGCCTGCAATTTTTTTTCACACTTCTATTTTTAAACTTTTAACTTTGAAAGGTGGCTCCTAAAGGAATTTTTGTTTTGTATTTTTTCAATGTTGTATTTTGTTTTGCCTTTTTTCTCAGGAGAGGCAAGGTTGAGGAGGGAAGGGGCACCAACCACAGAGACAAAGGAGCCGGTGGAGATAGGAAGATGTTTGTCAGGCATTAATCAGGTAGGTGGCAGTGTTTCTCATGCTCCTTGACAGCAGCTTCGCAAGCACTCCAAAACTGCTTGCCCCTACAGCCATTTTTCCAGCGACTGAGTACTAAGTGCATCAAACCTTTCTTGCACAAGCCTTTGGGCTATTTCCAACAGTTGTAAAAAATTGCCACACCCAGGACTCCCTATGAGTACTGGTGACAGGGACTTCCTCCACTTTATCCTCTTCTTCTTCTTGATCCTCCTCTTTGGCATAACTGCGCCTGTTCCCCTCACCAGGCCCTCCAGGTTGCTGAGGTGGTGGTGGTGGTGGGGGTGGCTGGGAAGGAGGGATGGTCATAACAGATGCCATGATGGTCTCCAATAAGTTCTGCAAAACATATCTGCAAAGCAGGAGCACTCTCCTGGATAGCCAGATTGAGAATGAGGAAAAGTAATGGGTGGGTCCCTTTAGAGGAACCGTCCGTGGACAGTCCCACTGTCCACAGACTACTGAGTCGCAAAAAGCCCTTGAAAAGTTGTAAAAAGTTGCCAGATCAACATAGAATGGATCTGCAAGCTATGCAAGGGTAATGTTTCTGCTTGAAACACCCTAGATTGTCTGGAGAAGCACTTTTAAACTGTCTGATTCCACAGACACTGTTTGCGGAAACTGCCACCACGCCACTTGCGTGTGGTCACATGTTGATGTCCCCAGACATCCACGACCCCGACGGGGGTCCCCAGACATCCTCCAGGTGGCAATCGCAAAGGCGCATGCCCCGGGTGTCATTGGACATGCGCGGTGACCGTGGACTAATTAAAAATGTGTCACACGAAAAAGGACATGTCTGGACATCCCGCCTGTCCGGGGGCACCTCCATTTTGAGTGTTGATACTCCCAGGTAGTAATAATGTCCGCGGACTAATTACAAATGCACCACACGAAAACAGACATCTCTGGACATCGTGTTTGTCCGTAGGCACCTCCATTTTGAGTGCAGACACCCCGGACAGTGACGTAGTCCGTGGACTAATAATGGGAATTAAATAAAAAGAAGGGAATACCACACAACAATAAACAAAACATTTATAGTACAAAAAATATATTTATTGAAGAAAGGGATGGTGTGTCGGACTAGGAAACATAAGTGGGAGAATCAGGAACTTTTGTCCAATAATTATGAGGGGAGGAATGGAGTGAGGTTTCGTCAAAGCGTCTTTCATTAAAATGTTAAGAATTTGCTGGGGATGATTGCTGGGGACAAGGGGGACTAGTGCAAGAAAGACAGTGATGGGAGCATTTTGAATGACATGATTTTTTACGTACTGTACAAGTTATTTCAAGTCATTACTAAGTTCATTTAATTTGTTTGTTTGTTTGTTTGTTTGTTCATTTGTTTATATATAGCGCTCCTGACCCAGGGGTATATGGGCGCTTAAATATCAAGTTACAGGCAAAGGTAAGGAACATTTGTACATTTGTGCAGCATATGTAAAGTTACAAGAAAGCAAATATTGACAAGCCGACATAGTAAGGATGCAATCATACATTAGGCATACAAACATAATTGGTTATTTATTGAGTAACCAAGTGATGACCTTAGTTCTGAAAGGTTGGAAAGTAGGGGTGGATTTGATATCCAATGGGATAGTGTTCCACAGTTGTGAGGCTAGAACTGAGAAGCTGGATCCACCGGCTCTTTTAAGGGAGTATTTGGGCACCGTCAGTTGTAAGGTATTGGAAGATCTGGTGGTTCTGGTTTTCTGTCTTACAGTGAATTTGTTGGTTAAGTAGGGCGGGGCAAGGTGGTTGAGAGCTTTGTAGGTGAGGCAGATAGTTTTGAGATCTATTTTTTGTTGGATGGAGAGCCATTTGCAAGAAATTCTTGTGGCCGAGATATGTTCTCTTCTAGGAATATTAAGGGCGGCACGGAGTGCATTGTTTTGTAGAACTTGCAGTTTATTAATTACCACTTTGTTGGCACCTACATAGAGGCTATTACAGTAATCCAGTTTGGATTGTATAAGTGCTCTGGCTAAAATGAGGCAGTTGTTAGGGGAGATTAAAGGTCTGCAGGCCCTAATTAGTTTACCAGTGTAAGCAGTGGCTGAGGTGGGCATGTTAATTTGTTTGGCGAGGTTGGTATTCATGTCTAGATAGAAACCAAGAGTTTTTACACTCTTGGCGATGGGAATGGTGTTACCGCCAATGGTGAAGCTGGTATAACTAGTGGTGAGATTCCGGATGGTATCAGGTGAGCCGACAAGGAGCAGTCCGGTCTTGTCATCATTCAGGCAGAGGCCATGTGTGGCCATACATGCCTGAATGATGGAGAAGACTTCATTGATCCGGTTGGCGTCCACGTTGTAATTGCCGGATAAGGTGAGGAGTATCTGGGTGTCATCTGCGTAGTTAGTGTAGGTGACACCCAGATGGTCCAGCTTGTCGAATAGGGGCTTTGTAAATATATTATACAAAGTGGCTGAAACACAAGATCCTTGTGGGACACCGCAAGTGATGGGAATGGGGTCGGCCGCTGCTAGGGGTGAGAAGACTCGCATGGTCCTGTTGTCAAGGAAGGATTGGATCCATGTGACCGCAGAGTGGGAGAAGTGTGCTGCCGATGACAAGTGGTTGCACAAGATTTTGTGGTCAACCAAGTTAAAGGCCGCGGAAAGGTCAAGGAGAAGAAGGATGGCAGCCCTACCTTTATCTTTGAGTTCGTCTATCTGGCTTTTGAGGTCAACAAGGGCCGTTTCCGTCCCATGTTGAGGACGAAAGCCAGATTGGCAAATTCCCAGTAGTTGGTTAGTCTCGAGGTAATCCTGAATTTGTAAATAGGCCACTCTGTCAAGAATTTTTATTAAGAAAGGGACAGTGGTAATGGGTCTATAGTTCGTGGGTATATCTGGGTCAAGGGTTTGTTTTTTTAACAGAGGTAGGACCCAAGATTGTTTCAGATTGCTAGGGACCGTGTTATTGGAGAATGACAAATTTATTAATTTGGTGATGAAGGGGGAAAGATCCCTGGCTGCGTCTTTTATGATCTGTGCAGGGCAACTGTCCCCCTTGCAGTTCGAGGGTTTCAAGGAAGCTATCATTTTTTGTACTTCAGGTATGGTTACCTTTTTGGAGGTGAAACCTGAGCTAATGGCAGTGGGTGAGGGCAGGGTGGAACTGGAGGTAGGACCATGAGTAAGTTGTTGTCGTTTGTTTTCAATTTTAGTTTGGAGCCCTGAAATTTTGTTAGCAAGGGCATTCTGGATCCCTGTGCACCATGGTTTGTCCTTTGTGCAGGTATCTGCGGGAGGAATGGGGTTTTCTAATTCCTTTAGGATGTTAAAGAGCTCTTTTGTGCTAGAGCCTGCCTGAGAGATCCTGGAATTAAGAGATTCTTTCTTAGCGCGTATGATTTCATTTTTGTAGAGGGTAGAAATATTAGTAAGGTTAGTTCTGTTGTCTACTGAGGGCACTGATTTCCATAGTGCTTCAAGTTTGCTCTTTTGTTGTCGGAGAGTTTTGAGCTCCGGGGTGTACCACGTATTCAGGTGCGCTTTTGGTTTCCATTTGCGCATTTTTAGTGGGGCAATGATATCGATAGCTTTAGCCATGGAATCGTTGTGAGCGTTGACCATCAGGCTTAAGTCAGTAGTGGCTGGTAGAGCGTTCAAAGTGGGGGTCACCAGGGGTATTAGTGCTTCCGCTGTGATGTTGCTCTTTTTCCTAGTTGGGCAGACCGGTGCAATAACAAGCCTTTTATACACTAAGTTACTGATATTAATGTCGAGTGGGAGGAGGTAGTGGTCCGTCCAGGTAAGCTGTACGGGGTCCTTCAGGTTGATGTTGCAATTGAGGGCGGTTACCCAGTCAAGGATTCTACCCTTAGAGTGGGTGGGTTTGGAGCATAGTTGAAGGAGGCCATGCTCCTCTAATGCTGTAGCCAGGGCATTGGCTGGGTTGTCGAGAGGGTTGTTAAACCCAAGATTGAAGTCTCCAAGTATAATCATTTGTGCTGAAGGTTTGGAGCTTTCTGCTACTAGTGAGGTGATATCTTCCTCAAATCTGCCAGGTGGGCCCGGGGGTCTGTAAATTAGATGCAGCGTGATGGTGCTCTTAGGGGAGGTTTGTAATTTAACTATGAGATGCTCACATGATTTGAGTGGGAGAGAGGAGGCTAGTCAAATATCAAGCGAGGACTTAAAGATGATAGCTACACCACCTCCTCGAGCGTTGGGTCTGTCTACTCTGAGGATGGTGTAGTTGTCGGGGATGGCTAGGGTAAGAGATGGTCCCGCCGCATCGTGCAACCAGGTTTCGGTCACAGTGAGGAAGTCCAGGTTGTTGGTCAGAATAATATCGGCGACTTCTGTGGAATGGGTGACCAATGATCTAACATTTAGGAGGGGTGGAGTTGATTGAGGTAACAGTGTGAATGTTAGTCTTGTTGGGTGGTTTGGCTGGGCGTTTGCTAGTTCTGTGGTGGGTTCTGGCACAGAGTCTATTATTACGATCGGTAGGGATGAGGGTAGTAGTTTGAGAGACAGTTAGGTCAGTCGTTTTCAGGGGCTGTAGTCGGGGGTATGGCACGATGCTCTCGTATCGGTAGGGTTCCGCTTGGAGCTATCTGAGTTCTTGTTAGCTAGGATATCAGAAGAGTGTGCGTGGTCAAGGGTGGGATAGGCCGATTGTATGACTGGGAGGAAGGCTGGTGTGGTGGGCAAGAATGGAGTGGGGCAGACGATAGGGTAATGTCTTGGACAGGCAGGTCTCGCTAGACCATTTTTGTAGGCTATGTAGCTGTAACCATTGCAAGGTATGTCACTTTGCACGACACAGAAGGGGAACATGATTGCGGTGAGGCAAAGTAGCATAATAGAGAAGCTTGCGCCGAGGCACCGTGCAGAGGATTGGCGAGTGAAGGACATCAGTAGCATGGGAAGGTTAGTGCCTGATAGTAACAATGTCATAGGGCTGGTAAAAAGTTGTGGCTGAATGTCAGGCAGGTAGGGTATTGGTGTCGATTAAGTAGCTAAATACAGCTATCAAGGGCAGACTGCATGCAGCTAACAGGCTGGTTGAACAGGGCTGTAAAGGTAGACTAAATGCAGTAATCAAGGTAGGCATGATAGAGCTATGAGGGCAGGCTAAATACAGCTATCAAGGTAGGCTAAGTACAGCTTGAGAATCCCGTTTGGTGGAGTTAGTAGAGGCATTGCGATTCCATAGAGGCATTGTAATACAGTGCAGTATTAGTGTGATAATGGCTAGCATTTGGTGCAAAGAGCATGCAAAGATACTGTTAGTGTGTAATAGTAAGAGGTCATCCGAGTATTGAACAGCCTTGTTAGGGCAGTGTTTGCATACATTTAGCAGTTGCAGTTATATCGTAACAGATAACAGTTTGCTGGGGTAATTCAAAACGGATACGCTTAGCTGTGGCTGTTAGGCAGAATAGATTATGATCATGCATGCAAAAGTACATAAATCTTAGCATGTCTGTGGCAAGCGGTTAACTAACTCCATGGGACAATGTGAAGCGTATGGACTAGCAAGTAAATTGGAGATGGCACGTTGAGATGGAAGCGTTTACAGTGAGCAAGGGTCTGCGGCCCCTGCAGGTAGCGTATACAGGCGCTATAAGTGGGAGTTAAGCAAGCGGCTAACTTTACTGTGTAGGTACTTACAACATTGATATTGTCCAGGGATGTAGTTCAGTAATGGTCCTCATGCGCCGTCCCACGGCGAACAGGGGCAAACAGGGCCTTAGATGGCCTTTGAAGAGGCCGGCTCTTCCGCCTGCCGGCGGATGCAGGGCAGTTAGATGACGATGGTTGCTTAGCAACCACGAGGACGCTTAGCCCCGTTTTGGCGCCGCATCGCGCCCGACATTTTGTTTTCCTTTATGAATGTCGGCGCTGATGCAGGCGAGTGGCCCGAGCTGCCCAGGGTGAAAGTGGGGTACTGGATGCTTACCCAGTGGCAGGACCTGGAGGTCAGTGGGCAACAGAGGGGGGCGCCCACGTCAAAGGGGTGGTTCTCCTTCGAACTACATGGCACAGCAGTTCTCTTTCGGTGCTGAGGAGGTGGGGGCTCCTGCCCTCAGTGCTGCAGAGGTGGGGGCTCCTGCCCTCGCCACCAGAAGGGGAACTGACGAGTTTCAGGGGCAAACAGGGCCTTAGATGGCCTTTGAAGAAGGTCATGATTTGATTGTTTACAGTTAGGGATAAGGCTTCTGTTTGTGATTCTGGGGATTGGTTATAATTCAACTGTGAACTATGTACTGTAAGAAAAATAGGCATTATTATTTTAATACGGTGTATACAAAATACATTATTTGTTGACATTAAAATATCTATTGTATACCACTGGAGATGTTATCGTCGCTCATTTCTTCTTTTGGGAAGTTCTCCTCTAGCCATTCAAGTCTGCTTGCCATTTATGTGTGAAAAAAGGGCTTATGTCTTATAACACATGTTTATGTAATGAAAGCTAATAAAACCAAAATAAATACAATGCAATTACTATTTAAGGAGAATGTATTGTCCAATAAGCACCTGGTATTTCTAATTCTGTATGCAGAGCTGTAGCGAAGGGATTATATGAAGTGTACAGTTATGGTTTTTGATTGGTGCATTCCATTGTAATTTGTGTAATATAAAAAAGCAATTAGTGTTTTTTTAACGTGATTGTTTGTACAATAAGGTATATTTGCATGTTGTAAACATTAGTTGTGATTTTAGGTACATCTGTTTGTTGGTTGATGGGTACATCTTTTTTGGGTCTCCCCTATGATTCTGAGCCTTGTAAATGCCACCCGACATCCGCGGTCTAACACGCTGTCCGCTGACTCCATATCTGACCTATTGGGGTGGGGCATATAATATAGGGAACTTGTAGCAGATTAAAGAGACACTAGTAAAAACCTATGAAATTTACTGAAAACACGTTTTTGATGGGACGTTATGATTAAGTTGCACTAACAAAACCCCTTGAAAGTCACTGAAAAAACTTTGTTAAAGGGATGTTATGGTTACAAGTAAAACAGAAAAACTCACCAGTTATGGTACACTAAGCAACTATAACTCGCGCCACCTCCGTGCACTGCTAAAACTAACACCCAGGGCATCAAAGATGGCATCCCAACTTAAACCTAACATCCCTTTAACAAAGTGTTTTCAGTGGAAAAAAATATATACTGCGGTGGCGGCTGTGTTGTTATGGTTCAGTTGCTCAATCCAAAGGAAGAGCACTTTTTGGGCAGCTTATAACTTTTACCCCCCCGGACCAATCCTCACAAAAAAGGGAATGGCCTAATAACATTGATCCTGCAGAGTTTGGTGAGATGGGGCAAAGTTATAGGGGGTGTCCCAAAATATGTGGTTTTTGCCATAGACACAATAGGAACAAAATCTTGCTCACGCCTACAGCTCAAACCGCTGGATGGATTTTCACCAAATGTGCGGCTGAGCGGCGGCTTGGTCCCGAAATTGTGCTTTTGTAAATTTGGTGTAAATCTGACCAGTAGTTTTTTTTTTAAATGACCAAAAAGTAGGTAAAAATGACTTAGCTTATAGCTGGGTTGTTCCACAGACTCACTTCCTTGTTCGGTCTGTGGACGGGCCTCCGATTGGTCCAGTCGCCGGCGTGAGTTCTGCAGACATCGGACGCGCCCACTGATTGGTCAATAAAAAACGTGAGGTACGTCAGATTTTTGGAAACGGCCGCCATGTTGGATACACGGACAGTGCCCATTGTCCGCGAACATCATGGTTAAACATATAAAAAAAAACAACATTGCACTTGTCAAACAATCTGTGGGGAGGTGAGGGGTGATATATATATACAGCGGCGATTTTTGCCGTCGTCAAGACAGACATGCAATAAATTAAAAGTATGTATACGAGAGGCGTTAAAGTGGATTTCAGATCCTAGTATCCCCACAATGGAAATACATGAGATATTTGATGAATACCCCTTGCCCATGAAAGGAAAAGCATTAGTTACAATGGTTGAATATTTAATAGACAAAGATATAGCTGAAAGGAAAGCCAGCACCCCCGAAATGATGGCAGCATATAAGAGAGCACTAGAACGTGGAACAGGGAAAACAGCCTTATCATTTGACTTGGGAATATCATTGCATATGAGAGAAGGGGGAGGAACAGTGAGTGCGGTATTTCCCATGAGAGAAGTCCCACCTACTTTTGTGCCTAAAGTAGAGATTCCTGCAGTAGGCAACCAACCAGCGCGAGTAACTGAAGCACATTATACAGCACAATATGTGCACGTCCCCTTCTCCAGACAGGAAGTGAATAACATAAAACAGATGGTGCCTGATATAAGAAAGAATCCCGCGGGATTTTATAAAGAAGTAGAGTCCTGCCTGCAATCATCCGTGCTCACTATGGGTGACATAGATCTAATATTCCCAGTAATCCTACCAGCAGACATATGGACGCAAATAAGAAAAGTGGATGATGAAACGGCCTATGGCGCCACATGGGCAAATTTAATACTGGAGGATAGGGATAAAGAGGTGGGGGTAAAGCTGGGGCCAAACATGGTAGCATTACCAGCACGAATAATACAGAAATTGAAAGAAATTGTTCCAGAGAAAAGAATTCAATGGGACAAATTGACTGCATGTGTTCAGGGCAAGGATGAGTTAGCTACAGATTATTTTAATAGATTTGAGGAAATATTCACAGACTTTAGTGGACAGGATGTGAGCACAGAAGCAGGGAAAAGACTATTTGTCGATAAGTATGTGAGAGGGTTAATACTTCCAATTCAAAACTTAATAATGACATCAGAAAGTGCATGGCAAGCAAAAACGTTGAGAGAAGTATTACATATGGCCCAATATTATGAGAACAGAGTGAATACAGAGAAAGAGAAAGAGGTGAAGGATGGGGCGAATTTGAAAACAAGGGTGCTACTCCAGCAAGTGGCGGGACACAATAGAGGAAGAGGAAATGCACAAGGCAGAGGTAATTCGAACATGCATGGAGGGCCTCTGGGATTAAATCAATGTGCGTATTGCAGAGAGGAGGGTCACTGGCGAGCGCAATGTCCACATCTGCAAAATAGAAATGGGTATGGCCAGAGAAGACAGCATAGGGGGCATCCAGTAACAAATGGGCAGAATAGAAATAGCATGCAGCAGCACCAAAATAGCCAAGGGAATAGTGCCCAAAGTCAGAACCAAGCTCAGAATCAAACTGCCTCTACTCAGAATCAGAGCCATCAAAACACGCATAATGGGAATAGAGGAAGGGGCGGAAACATTTTTGACACTCAATCAAATGCGTACTATAATAACAGCAGCGATTACACATTGGATGATGTGTTGTTTACCCAATAGGACAGCCCAAGACGGGGTCGGAACCAGTGCCTATTCCCGTGAATCAGAAAGGACCCTACGTGGAAATCAAAGTCGGGAATAGAGAGCATAGCTTTTTTGTAGACACAGGGGCACAAAAATGCTCGATAGATCATCACTTGGTTCCAGAAATACCACTGTCAGGGCAAAGAAATATTTCAGTAGGGTTTGCAGGTACCCCAGTAGTAAATCCAGTGTCCCAACCAGTACCAGTAACATTAGGTCCATTCACTGAATATTGTCAATTTCTCTTAACAGAAAACTGCGGGGAAAATTTGTTAGGATTAAATATATTGAAAACACTGAGTGCAGTTATCCAATGTACACCAGATGGAGTATTTTTGACCATTTCACCACAGAATGTACCAGTATTTGAATTTTTGTCCAAACCTTTGCCAGGAGAATTGAGTGAAGTGCCAATTTGTATATGGGCGATGAATGACAATGATGGGATGCTTGAAGATAGAGCCAGTGAAAATTGCTCTGAAAGAAGGAGTAACGTTACCGCGTATTCCACAGTATAAAATCTCAGCAGAGGAGAGAAAGGATTGAAAAGTATTGTGTCTGATTTGGTAAAATTGGGAGTGATTGAAGAGATTACAGGCAGCACTTGCAACAGTCCCATTCTCCCGGTGTATAAAAAAGGAGGTAATGAGGTACCATATCGTTTCATAATTGATCTGCGTGCATTAAACAAGGTAGTAGATCCTCAATTCCCATTGGTTCCGGACGTTACCACAATTTTAACAATGATTCCTGCCTCGGCAGAATACTTTAGTGTTATTGATTTGAAAAATGTTTTTTTCAGTATTCCAGTACACAAAGAAAGTAGATATCTGTTTGCCTTCACGTTAGGAGGACGATCATTCACATTCACAAGCATTCCACACGGCTTCACAGAGAGTCCGAGTATTTACAGCAGAGCATTGAAAGAACAGCTGGACATGCTAGAATTACCGGCAGGTTGTGTATTGTTACAGTATATAGATGACATTGATCGCCGGCGATAAGGAGGAGATTTGTAAAAAGAGCACTGTTTTACTATTAACACACTTAGCAGCGCATGGCCACAAAGCGAGCTTAAAGAAATTCCAATATTGTCAAAAGGAGGTGGTTTATTTGGGTTACCTACTTTCGAGAGAAGGGAGAAGACTGACGCCAGAGAGGATAGAAAGCATTTCTGGTATGCCTATTCCAAAAACACAAAAAGGAGTCAGAGCTATAATAGGCATGGCTTCTTATTGTCGGCAGTGGATTTTGAATTTTGCTTTGATTGTGAAGCCAATGGTGAAGTTGACAAAAAAGGATGTTGTGATGCCTTTTCAGTGGAATGAAGAATATCAGAGAGCATTTGATCTGCTCAAAACTGCATTGTGTTCTGCTCCAGTTTTGGGCACACCAAATTATGAGAAAATGTTAAGGTTGATTGTACATGAGAATGAAGGCTGCGCATTGGCTGTTTTGACACAGGAACAAGGTGGAAGAAATAGGCCATGAAGCTATTTTTCTTCTGCGCTGGACGCTGTAGCGTGCACATTACCACGATGTTTGCGAGCTGTTGCAGCGGCTGCTGCGTCAGTGAAACAAACGGAAGGGATGGTATTGGGGCACACCTTAATTTTGATGGTGCCACATGCCATAGACGTTCTATTAAATAGAACGCAGACGCAACACCTCATGATAGATTGACTAGATACGAAATTGTCCTTTTTGCACCACCCAAATTATGAGGTGTAGCGCTTTGAATCCTGCAGAATTAATGCCACTGCCCACGGAAGAACTTGGTGAGAATTAATCACCTCCCCACGATTGTTTAATGGTTACTGAGGAAGAAATAAAGGGAAGAATTCGATTTAACAGACACCGCACAAAAAGAGCCAGATGGAGAGGTGTTTTGTGACGGCTCCTGTTTTAAACTACCTGATGGCACATCAACTGCTGCCTATGCTATCGCCACGTTAAAGAGTATTGTGGAAAGTAAAAGAATCCCCTACAACTCTGCGCAAGCAGCGGAGATAATAGCCTTAACCAGAGCCTGTGAGGTTTCTGAAAATCTGAGTGTAAACATATGTACTGACAGCCAATATTGTAGGTCTGCAAGGAAGCCTCTCCAAGGACGACCGAGCGGGGGTCTCGCAATAGCAGTCAACAATTTGGTCGATCTACACTCTAAGTGGATTTGGGAATCAGTGAGCTTATTGGGTGTATTAGTGGAGACTTTCTCGACTAAACACCCGCCAATTCTAATAATATCATTATACTGGAATCCCGCCAGTGTCACGATTGATGCTATGTTGGATGAAATTGATGATTGTCTGGAAAATATATCCAGCAAACATCAACCCCTAGAAAATATCATTGGGGGAGATTTTAATTGTGATTGTACAGATCCAACTGTATTTGGAGCATCCAAATCCTCTCAAATATCATGTGGAAGGGGTGTGAAATTTAGAGATTTACTTTATGATTGGGACATGGATATGATTGTAAGTGACGATATGAAGTCACACACTACATGGTCACGGGGTTCTAAAGTATCGACGATTGATTTCATATACGCCATTCGAATCCTTGCTTCTCTCTCATCACCCTTACAGACCAATTGCATACTAACGAGGGATCACGCACAGATTTCTTGTATGCTGAAAGTGCAATGTAAATGTTTGACCCCTGAGCCAGCTTTGGCTTTAGTAGAGATTGATCGCCCCCAAGTTTCCATTAGATGTCAAGGCCTGTGTCATCAATTTGTTAAGCATGTTTCGCATAAAATACGTCTATTGTGTCAGTCAAATATCAAAATTAAGACACCTTCGATAAAATTTTACTCTGAATTAATCAATAATGCACTTGCTCTCTTTAGTAAAAGGTATATTAAAGAAAACCATCCCCATCCTATTGATTTTACCACTAAGCTTTTAAAAAGAGAGAAAAACAAGGCATTAAGACAACTTAAAATAACTGACCAGGGAGTATTGAATCATAGGAACATGCGGTTACAAATTTTGAAGGCATACAAACAGAATCTCAGACATGCTCGTATTTTAAAATATAATAGGGAGAACTGTGACCTGATAAGAGCAATATCATCATATGACACTCTCACAATTTGGCGCACAATTAAAAGTGGCGATAAAAGCGCTGCATTGGCCACATCTTACTGAATATCAGATCAAAAATGGCATGACTATATAACAGCAAAATATCATATTCCAAAAAATTCTTGTCTGTCCCAGGTGTACAGTTGTGTTATAGTAGGATCGCTCGCTTGGAATGGTCACTGGAAGATCTTAAATGGGCCATTTCAAGATTATCTTATTCTAAATCGGCTGGCCCTGATGGGCTTCCGCCTTGCCTTTACAAAGCGGATCCTGAGTTTTGGGCGGGAATTTCGAAAATAAAATTTGATGCTATTATTAACACCGGCTCTATCCCCCCCTCTTGGACCACCACAAATATTGTTCCAATATTCAAAAAAGGTGACCCTGCCCTACCACAGAATTACAGGCCAATCTCTCTGATTGATACCGATGCAAAATTGTTTGCAATTCTCCTCTTATACGACCTGGAAAAATGAATCGAGGCAAATAACCTCTATTCAAAATACCAAACAGGCTTTAGGAAGGGCATGAGTACTGCTTTGAATGCTGCTATCCTGGCTCATATGATAGAGGGTACAAGAGGAAAGAATTATTACTCTGTTTATGTGGCCATGATCGACATGTGATCAGCATTCGACAATGTGGTACGAAACCTGCTGTGGAATAAAATGAGGGCCATGGGAATACCTACAGTGTTACTATATTGGTTCCTTAAATTCCACACTAATACCTCGTACAAAATTAAAATTTCACTTGATGGCAGAACTACAGAGCCAATTGGAACATCCATTGGGCTTAAGCAAGGCTGCAACCTTGCGGTGACATTCTTTAATTTATATCTTACAGATCTTGACAAGGAATGGGATCATAGTAATCTGTTTTCTGTTAAAATTGGTTCCCTGCTTATGAAATGGATTGCATTCGCAAATGATATCATTGGTTTTGACCTCACTCCGGCTGGGTTGCAAACAAAGCTCCAACTTTTTGAGAACTTTGCAGTCGCACACAATTTGACACCAAATCCCGCAAAAACGGCTATTATGAAATTTGGCACAAAACAAAATAGCAAGGGATATTGATGGGAGATTATGAAAACTCAAATTCCAATCGTTTTAAGGGCGATTTATTTGGGATATAATCTCACTACTCAAAATTCAATCAAAGCATGGATGGACTTTATTAGAAATAAGACACGTCCTTTATTGTCCCAGCAAAAAAGGATTTACACAAAATACTGTAAATTCTCACTAACACCGATGATTGACTTCTTAACATTAAAAATTGAAAGCGTCATTTTATACTCCCTCGATATGTGCCTATGCAACTTGAGTGCAACCATAGATTCTATACATTGATTAAAGCTGCCATGCATTTACCAATGTCTGTACCAAATGCAGTGATTCGCCATGAGTTTGGGCTTGTGGCATTATCTGAACACTGGAAATGGCGGCAAT
Organism: Ambystoma mexicanum; assembly: GCF_040938575.1. Taxonomy (NCBI): domain Eukaryota; kingdom Metazoa; phylum Chordata; class Amphibia; order Caudata; family Ambystomatidae; genus Ambystoma; species Ambystoma mexicanum. Next base: position 399,999,872 of record NC_090930.1, on the reverse strand, counting down.
TATCAGTTATGTAAAAATTCATTATCCTCCAAAAAATTCACTATATGAAGACTTGAAAGGTATGTTAGATTCCTGTAATTCGGCTTCCTTCAATCAATTCCACCATAAAATGCAACAATTACTGAAGTCTCTATGTATTACTATTGAAGATGTCCATCAGCGTCCAGGTTATGCTAAAAAGAAGCTATTTGAACAGGATTGGCAGCTAACAATAGAAAGAATATCTTCCTACAAACTGTATAAAGAATATAGCATGTTTGTTAAACAACATATTCCGAGATTTGACCATGTTCTGTTGTTTCCATGTAACCATACTAGAAAAGGGTACATATGGAACAGAATGAACCTATATCATGAAATTTGTAAACATTGATTTTGAGGACTGTTAGCAATCGTTATGGGCGCGAATGATTCAAGGTACGCATAAGCCCTTGGTTTTTGAATTGGTCAGTCTGTGCAAGTACATTGAAAAAGAGCTTTTCAATTTAAAAAAACTAGAGGATACCAATCATTAGATGTGATATCCTGTTTTTTTTAAGCTGTGCTATAAAAGTATTATGTTTCTGTAAATTGATGTAAATGTAAGTATTTTATTCTTCTAAATCACTTTTTGTAAAGGTTCTACATTTTGTACTTGAACCATGAACAAATAAAAAAAAATATATATCTACTGACAGCTAATACGCCTTTGGAGTGGTTCACAACTTTGGCCGACACTGGGCTGGGAGGGGTTTCTTGACATCACATGGGGCCAGAATCCAACATGGCCCTTTGATTGTACGATTGTTGTCTGCACTTACGTGTCCGAAGCACCTAGCAATAGTGAAATGTGAGGCTCATAAAAAAGTAACATGTAAAGTGGGAGAGGGAAACGCATTTGCAGACAGAATTGCCACTGATTTGAATACCAAAATGTTGACAGTACAGTCTGAAGAGGTGCCCTGCATGATAGAGAATGGAATTGCTACTGTCAAAGAAATGCAGGCAGAAGCCACTGCTGATGAAATACAAGGGTGGGCTGATGGCTCTGCTGAATTAGATCTAGAAGGTTGCTGGGTGGACAAGAAGAGTAGAAACTGGATGCTACCCAACTCCTATGTAACTGCAATGGTCATGATGGCCCACAGCCCTACTCATATTTGTGCCAAAAAGATAGTTCAGCATCTAGCCACAGTATGGGAGAATTCACACATAAAAAAAAATGCAGAGAGGCTGGTTCAGAACTGTATCACGTGTCTACAACACAATGTGGGTAAGGGAACGGTGACTCCAACAGGCAGTTTTGGTCCTCCCTCTATGCCTTTTGAGGTAATTCATTTTGATTTCATAGAGATGGAGAGATGCCAAAACTTGAAGTATGTCCTAGTGGTCATATGTGCATTCAGTAAGTGGGTGGAAGCATATCCATTGAAAGACTGTACGGTTATGAGCACAGCGAAAGTAATGTTGAAGGAGTATTTTGCCCATTTTGGTCTGCCCCTTGTCATATGGTCAGATAATGGTCCACATTTTGTGGGCGCACTGATATTGCAGATTTGCACAGGTCTCCAGATTGATAAGCGATTCCATTGTTCGAGACACCCCATGAGTGCCGGTCTGATTGAACGCCACAATGGCATCTTGATGTCCAAAATAAGCAAAATATGCGCAGGAAACAAGTTAACTGGGTAGACACATTACCAATAGCGTTACTGTGCATACATACATCTGTGCAGGCAAGAACTGGGCTCTCGCCATATGAGATAGTGATGGGGAGACCGGTAAATGTTTGGTGTGCACCACAGCCGAAACGGTTGAGGGAACTCGAACACCCTGTTTTTAATACAAAAATTGCGTTTCATTCATCAGCAGGTGCAGGAGGCATTACTGATCAGGTACACTGGTCCGGGGCAGGCACTGGAACCCGGAGATTGGGTTCTAATCAAGAACTTTGAAAGGAAGACATTGCTTGCACCAAGGTGGCGTGGACCCTATTTGATACTCTTAACAACGCAAACCGCCATTCGTGTAGACGGGAGGAAAGTGTGGTTCATGCAACCCACGCTAAAAAGGTCCCATCACCGTCTGAAGAACTGCCTGATCGAGACGATCAGAAAGAGACAGCGGTCCCAGAAACGAAAGAAACGGCTGCCAGTTCTTTGCCACAAAATCTGCCTAATCCTGAAATGAAGCCTGAAAAGATTGCTGTAAAAGAGGAAGGGCAAAGAGTGCCCCAACCTTGTCCAGCAGAACCTGCATCACTGCTGGCTGACACAAAACGTGTACCACTTTGGCGCCCACCATCATCTGCCATTGCGCCACAGGCTGACTCTGAGCTTGAGTCTGGAAGTGCATCCGCACTATTAATTGATCACACAATACCAGGAGCAAGGCGGTACAATTTACGTCCTTGGAAGAAGAAGTGATCAAATCTACATTTCTTTTGATCTTTGTTGCCTCTGTTTCCTATTTTCGGATGAAGTAGGAACCGGAGGCCTAGAGGAAAGCGGCAAATCGGACAGTCCAAAAAACGAGGCTCCTCGGTGCAAAAAAAAATAAAAACAAAAAATCCATGTGCAGGTCACCCCTCCCGGACAAGAGGGGCTCACATGGTATGAAGGCAATTGATAACTGCTCCGGAGTTCTTTGAGTAATGTGCAAATGCACAGTTATCTTGCCCAACGCATAGCAATCCATGCTGCTAAGAACTGGCAGGACAGACTGCTGACATTTACTGAATTTATTGACATCCGAACGAGTGCAACGAGGAGAGATATTCACGTCAAACATTGCTGAAGAAGAAGAACCGTGAGAGAAAAATGCCAGAACCAGCTTTTGACCCCTCCTGCATCACTGCTGATAATGAGTTAAACATGGAAACTGGAAAATTACACCAAAAGAATTGCCGTAAAAATGGTATGCTGATTTTAACAATAGTCATGTGTATGATGAGTATAATAGCCCCAATAATGACAGTACTGGTATTATGGTACTTAGAGGAAATGCACCCATTAGAAGTTCTCTTGCCTGTAAGAAACATCTCCACTACTGAAAGCCCGGTTCATGTAATTACCTACACTCTGTCCCCAATGGAAGAAAGACATAGGGAAGGATATGGTAACAATACATTACTGCAAATAATGAATATGACACATTCAATTCTGAGAAAGAATAATTGTTTGATGTGTGCCCATTTGCCACAGCATGGTGGTAAAGGAATAGGTTGGTACGTGCAGCCACTAACATTGAGTTCTGCATGCAGTGAATCTCTAAGTGCCTTATATTATGGGAAATGGAATAAAAGTGAAACGGGTCAATTAGATAGCACAAACATGAATGAATTTGAAGAGATAATCATGAAACTTGTAGGTTGCTCCATATTTCATAGAGCATGAATAATGACACCAAAAGTTACACCTTCCAAACTTATGCCACAAGATAGATTGTTTGCGCCATATAAATCATCTGTAATCATGTTTCAAATGAGATTAGAAGGAAATAAAGATACAGTGCCCCCCTCCTATACAGTAAATTACAGCCCACGTTCTGTGGGCCTCATTACAACCTTGGTGCTAAGTGCACCAACTTTACCACCATGGTGTAAACTCCGTTTACACCATGGTGGATGGCGGATTTACCGCCCCATTCCAAGGTGAGTGGGGCGGTAAATCCCCATTTCCCATTTTCCCTTCCCCATTCCCATTTTTGCCCCATAGGGCATAATGGGAGTGGGGAAGGCGCTAATTACGCCGCCGTAAATTACGGCGGCGTAATTAGCACCATGGCAGGTTAGCGCCATGGATTTTAACGCCTGCTAAAAGCAGGCGTTAAAATTAGAATCAGGCGTTAACCCTTAACGCCTGAGTTGTAATGAGGCCCTATGCCTTTCTGCTTAGAAAAGAAAGGCTCCTATTCAGTAGGGACATTCACTAGATACATGAATAAAGAGATTCTTGATAGGGAAGTAGAACCTGTATATGTAGGTGATCCTGTGTATTTTATCTGTGGAGAAAAAGCGTATCCCTGGTTGCCTAGAAACTGGAGAGGTACTTGCTATTTAGGACTTTTGTTCCCAGCAATGTTTCTTTTAAAAACAACAGACATAGCCAAACTATCTAGATCTAGGCAACGGAGAAGTAATGAAGGAGGATTGATTGCGGAAGATGTAGCAAAATCATTTGTACCATTTATGGCCCAAGCAATAAACTCCTATAATATATGACAACTATCCAGAATCTTAGAGAAAACAATAAATGGAACAACAGATATATTATACATCATGACATTAGAGGAGAAAGGGATTAGATTAATGACACTTCATAAACGAAGGGCTCTTGATGTAATCATGGTTGATCGTGGCGGTGTTTGCAAAATCGTGGGCTCAGCATGTTGTATATTTGTAAATTACTCCTCCCTTATGATTTTTGAGGCGATAAGAAAATTGCATGTCTTGAGCTCTGAACTCCATACCCAAGAAGGGGGTTGCCATATAGGCTCCTGGTTCTGGGAGATATTATATTCATGGGGATGGAAATTATTTGCGATCCTAGTAGCAGTGCTAGGAATATTCATGACATGTTGTTGTTGCATACACTGCTTACCCATAATATGCACTGAAATAAGTGAAGAGTGTGTACAGATGATAGGAAAAAAGAACACCATTGAATCAAGTACCCACGGTAATGAGGAATTAAAAACAGTTAAAGAATTCATGTCAATCAATATTGACGACAATAAAAGGAAAACTAATAATGCACAAGATTCAGAATCAGAATCAGAATCAGATACTTGGTCAGAAGAGGATGCAATGTATGGATGAGGCGTTTGGCATACCACCAAAAGGAGGGTTTGCCGGTCCAGGAAAAGTAGACACCCCTCAAGGATAAGGCCATGTACTATATTGGCTGAAGACCAACCGCCTCATGTGTTTAGTATTAGAAATATATAGCCATAAGCTTGACTAAAGTGCGGCCATTTTAAGGTGACTGAAATCGCCATTTTGTTTTCTCTAACGTTTGCTTTTTACCTTCTGTTAAACTGCTTTGCTGAAATATTATTCTGCTTTACTAGTGCATAACGCAAGGCAGCGAGAGACATGTTGAAACATAACGTAGCAACCCAGACAGAAATGCCCGGTCTCCTCCCTCGCATATCCTTGGAAATAAGCAGGAAGGCATCCTAATCAGTCCACAGGTGCCGGTTAGTCTTGAAAACACAGTAGAAATGCTAGAAGCGAACATTAAATGACTTGAATTCTGCTCTTCTTTGCGGCCCCCCTTTCCTGAGCCATGTAGAGCCCTGGAGAGCAAGTTGACCCCCAGTACACGAATAGAAACTAGGAGATAGCAAGGCCTGGAATGTGTCTCTCCCCTGCACGCAGCTTGCTTGCAAGAACAGAAGCATTGTGTTCTTTTAAACAAATACTTGTGTCTGTAGGCTCGCGAAAATTGCAAACTGTTGCTAAATGAATGTTCGAAGGTGTCATACTCGTCACCATTGTCAATCATCGTGCCCAATTCAAAGAAAATGTATTAGGGGCGGTATTGGATGTGTCACTACTGATTACAAGATGCTTGATTTGTATATATGTAACTGTTGTATGATTCTCCCTCTCTTGCGTCCCCTGGGGTCTGGAAACACATGTCGTGGGGCGTGGGACCCAGTTGGCCAACTGAGACTATTTGCTTTGCAATAAACCCTAGATTTTGGGAATACAACCTTGTGTCTGGCGTATCAGTTTGTGTGTGGTGATTGTGCCTTGTTTCCATATGCGAGGGTCCCTCAGGGGCCCCTTCATGAAGCCTACAGACTTTGTCTAAACAAACATTCTGGACGTTAGTGCACCAGGCTTCGTCTTTATGACATGATTTAGGAGGGATTGTTGGTGTCTCTAGTTCCCTTATGATGGTGAAGAGTTCTTTTGACCCGGATTTGTCATTGGCAATCCTCTCGTTGTAGGTGAGCCTCTTAACTTGGAGTATGGCAAGTTTGTATTTTTTGGCTGCGATGCGAAAGAGTTATTAGTGATGGTGAGTGAGTCTTTCCAGTGGGATTCAGCAATTTGTTTGCTTGTTCTCAGGTTTTTGAGGTTAGGTGTGAAGCAAGAATTCTGGTAAGCTTTAGGTTTTGGCTTGTGAATCTTAAGTGGGGCAATTTTGTCCTGGGCTTGAAGGATAGTAGAGTTGTGCAGGTCTATTAGGGTCCTTGGTTGCCAGGCCATTGGTTGTGTTCTATGATGGTCCAAGTAGTGGGAGTATGTTTGTGCTATGGATGTTATGGGTGTTTCTGGCGAGGGAGGCTGGTGCCAAATGTGGTGCTGTTTTGGGGAGTGGTTGTCTGGGTATGGTAAATGTAATGACATTATGGTCTGACCAAGGGCATGGGAAGTTGGCTGTTATGTTTGTCAGCCCGTTTAGGTCAGCCAGCCAATCCAATATTCGCCCTTTGTCGTGTGTGGGTTGCTCTATGCGCTGAGTGAAACCTTGGGCAGCTACAGTGTTTTGTATGGTTGTGACATTGTGGTCCAATTTACCGTGGAGGCCTAAGTTGAAATCCCCTAGCCTGATGATTCTAGATGATGGCTTATTGTCTCTAAAGAGAAGGAGTGCTATGTCCTCGTTGATGGAGAGGAGGGGGCCTGGAGGTCTGTAGAGCATGTAGAAGGTGACAGTAGTGGTGTTAGGGAGGGAGAGTTTGAGGGAGAGTAGTTCTCCTGATAGAAAAGAGTGTTGGGTGGATTCTCTGAAGGACAGGGAAGACTTGGCAATGACAGCAATTCCACCTCCTTTGGCAGAAGTTCTGTCTTCCCTATGAATTGTAACGCCCTCTGGGATGGCTAATGCGAGTGCTGGGCCGGCTGCGGGGTGTAGCCAGGTTTCTGTCACGACTAGGAGGCCGAGTTGGTTGGTGTTATTGAGTCTATGTACTTTACTGATAAATGTAAATACATTGAGTCTATAAGATTGTTTTTTTAGTTTGATTTTTGAACTCTGAAAGTTGGTTCCTAAAGGAACCTTTTTTGTTGTTTTTTTTTTTTTTGTTGTTTTTTTGCAGGAGAGGTTAGAACGTAAGGAGGGGAGGGAAATGAGGGAAGAGGTACCAAGCAATAATATGGAGTGGCAGGTGGACAGGGGAAGATGCTGCATGTGTGTTACATCTAAGTTAGGGGGCAGTGTTTCTCATGCTCCTTGATTACAGCTTCAAAAGCACTTCCAAAATGCTCCCCCCTGCAGAGTGGTTTGTTGCAGTATATGCAGATTACTGTTGTCTTCGAAAGATGTGGATCAATAGCCCTTTTTATTGCTCACAAGGTAGCTGGTGGAATTTTGTATCCCACAGAAGTAGGCTATGTGGTTACACTATCGGTTGAGGAAGATGAGGTGGAGGAAGACAGCCTACTACTTGCTAAGAAAGGAACAGCCTTTCTGAGAGCACTGAGGTGGTTGGAATGGGTGTGATGGCACATGGGGGTGGTCCCGTAGGAGTACTGTGCAGGTAGTCTGCGACTGAGTACAACATTGCACTCAGTGTATTCCACTTTGGTAGCTTTAGCCTTTGGTACATTCTCAACAGTGGTAAAGTACTGCCACACTCATGATTCTCTCTTGGTGCTAGAGGTAGGCACTACCTCTACCTCATCTCTTGGTTCTCTACATTGTCTTTAGAAGTACTGTGTTTTTTTGTTGTGTAGGTCCTCCAGCTGGTGGTGGTGATGGTGGCTCTTGGGGCGCAGCGATGGCAATAGCTGATGCCATTTTTAAGATAAATAGCAGTTTTTCTAATATTCTTCCAAGTATGTGCTCTGGACTAGATTGTTAATGGATAATGAGTATGAATTGGTGTAGCAGCTGTGCAAGGTGAACATTTTGAGCTTGAAAGTTCCAGGATCAGCAGAAAGTGCAGTTCCGAACTGTCCGCAAAGCATGGACCCGATCGCGTAGTGAGGACGTGACACTATACAAAAAGTCTGCGATGACGTCAGATGTTCGCGGACGTCGACGAATGCAAAAACAGTGGAAAAGTTGCAAAAAGTGTATAGTAGTGTTAGAAATTATGCTAGAAGGTGAGAAATGGCAGAGTTTTAAGGTGAAACTTTGTAAATTGGACCAACATGTTGCTACATTGGGCTAAGTATGATATTAGTAAGTTGTAGGAAATTAGCATGCACTGGTAAAAACCCATGAAATTCATTGAAAGCACTTTGTTAAAGGGACATTATGGTTAAGTTGCACTAATAAAAACCTATGAAATTCACTGAAAAAACTTTGTTAAAGGGACGTTATGGTTAAGTTGTACTAATAAAAACCTATGAAATTTAATGAAAAAACGTTGTTAAAGGGACATTATGGTTACAAGTAAAACCCAAGAACCTACTGGAACTTGACAGAGAGGCTTGAAAGAGAAGGAGTTTTTTCAAATATATTTTGATGGCTTTTTAACTTGATTGTGCTGTTTGTAAGGCACTAATAAAAATTACTATTTCAACGCAGGGTGAGTACTGGTGCCAGGCAGTAACTGCATTTCACTGTCAGAGAGGTATCGGATATAACCGCTACCACACCCAACCACGACCTTCCTACCAGCCCACGACTCACACAGATATTTATAATACTGTGTTCATCAGTTTCACATCTTAAGCAGTGTGCTGCTTAAGCGGATTCATTTTTCCCCAGCAGTCACACTGAAAGTGCCGGAACATAGACAAAGAATCTGTCTACAAACCTTGCAACATGGCCAACTCCCAAAGCAATAGAGAGGCAATCAGAAAGGCACAAGCCTCAACATTGTTTAATGAGATATTGAAAATCAGTAGCACCAGCATACCCACTGCAACGGCACCCAAAAGTGATAGCGAACTGGGTCTATTGAAAGAATTGGAAAAACTACAACGCAGGGAACTGAGTAAGTGGTGGGAGCAGCATTCACTCCAGAACTACATTGAAGTAGGTAGAATCCCACGAGGCCTGAGAATTCTAACAACGTTCCCTACTCGCACAATATTCTTTGCACTTTGGGAGAGCCAAACTTTGATGGCTTTTTAACTTGATTGTGCTGTTTGTAAGGCACTAATAAAAATTACTATTTCAACTCGAACTTTGTGTCCGGACTTCGTCTACACTGGAGAAGTGAAGAGTGCTACTTATCCTGCCTGATTCAATCAGTGCGAAAAAGAGATTTACACGCTGCAACGTGTGAGCGCGGAGTTTAGCACCAGGGGGATTTTGCCTGGGATTGAGCGCACGGCTACATCATGTCTGAAAGACTTCACTGTCCCGTTGCTGCTCAGGTCGTACATACGGAGACAAACTTGAAAAGCAGAAGCCGCGCAGCATCTATGAAAGCCCGGAGCGGAGTGAAGCTACACGTCGGAGGACGGATAGCAGAACAAAGCAGGGTGAGTACTGGTGCCAGGCAGTAACTGCATTTCACTGTCAGAGAGGTATCGGATATAACCGCTACCACACCCAACCACGACCTTCCTACCAGCCCACGACTCACACAGATATTTATAATACTGTGTTCATCAATTTCACATCTTAAGCAGTGTGCTGCTTAAGCGGATTCATTTTTCCCCAGCAGTCACACTGAAAGTGCCGGAACATAGACAAAGAATCTGTCTACAAACCTTGCAACATGGCCAACTCCCAAAGCAATAGAGAGGCAATCAGAAAGGCACAAGCCTCAACATTGTTTAATGAGATATTGAAAATCAGTAGCACCAGCATACCCGCTGCAACGGCACCCAAAAGTGATAGCGAACTGGGTCTATTGAAAGAATTGGAAAAACTACAACGCAGGGAACTGAGTAAGTGGTGGGAGCAGCATTCACTCCAGAACTACATTGAAGTAGGTAGAATCCCACGAGGCCTGAGAATTCTAACAACGTTCCCTACTCGCACAATATTCTTTGCACTTTGGGAGAGCCAAACTTTGATGGCTTTTTAACTTGATTGTGCTGTTTGTAAGGCACTAATAAAAATTACTATTTCAACTCGAACTTTGTGTCCGGACTTCGTCTACACTGGAGAAGTGAAGAGTGCTACTTATCCTGCCTGATTCAATCAGTGCGAAAAAGAGATTTACATGCTGCAACGTGTGAGCGCGGAGTTTAGCACCAGTGGGATTTTGCCTTGGATTGAGCGCACGGCTACATCACGTCTGGAAGACTTCACTGTCCCGTTGCTGCTCAGGTCGTACATATTGAGACAAACTTAAAAAGCAGAAGCAGCGCGGCATCTACGAAAACCCGGAGCGGAGTGAAGCTAAACGTCGGAGGACGGATAGCAGAACAAAGCAGGGTGAGTACTGGTGCCGGGCAGTAACTGCATTTCACTGTCAGAGAGGTATCGGATATAACCGCTACCACACCCAACCACGACCTTCCTACCAGCCCACGACTCACTCAGATATATATAATACTGTGTTCATCAGTTTCACATCTTAAGCAGTGTGCTGCTTAAGCGGATTCATTTTTCCCCAGCAGTCACACTGAAAGTGCCGGAACATAGACAAAGAATCTGTCTACAAACCTTGCAACATGGCCAACTCCCAAAGCAATAGAGAGGCAATCAGAAAGGCACAAGCCGCAACATTGTTTAATGAGACATTAAAAATCAGTAGCACCAGCATACCCACTGCAACGGCACCCAAAAGTGATAGCGAACTGGGTCTATTGAAAGAATTGGAAAAACTACAACGCAGGGAACTGAGTAAGTGGTGGGAGGAGCATTCACTCCAGAACTACATTGAAGTAGGTAGAATCCCACAAGGTCTGAGAATTCTAACAACGTTCCCTACGCGCACAATATTCTTTGCACTTTGGGAGAGCCAAACCTTGATGGCTTTTTAACTTGATTGTGCTGTTTGTAAGGCACTAATAAAAATTACTATTTCAACTCGAACTTTGTATCCGGACTTCGTCTACACTGGAGAAGTGAAAAGTGCTACTTATCCTGCCTGATTCAATCAGTGCGATAAAAATTATATATATATATATATATATATATTTCAGTTATGTCATCAATGATATTTGTGATGTCCTCTTTGATGTCCTGGGTGTTACACTTATCAGTGCACGGTGGTGGCACGAGTTATGGTTGCTTGGTTTACCATAACTGGCAAATTTCAATGGCTTTTCGGTTTTACTTGTAACCATAACGTCCCTTTAACAAAGTGTTTTCATTGAATTTCATAGGTTTTATTAGTGTAACTTAACCATAACGTCCCTTTAATAACGTTTTTCAGTGAATATATACATAAAATATTTGAAAAAACTCCTCTTTCAAGGCTCTCTGTCTAGTTCCAGTGGGTTCTTGGGATTACGGTTAGAGACATAACTGTTTCAACAAGAACAAAAACAAGATGTTTGTTTGCAGGTGTAAAGATCTTTCAACACTGACAAAAACAAGCACTCCAAAATACCCCAGCACTCGGTTTCAGTCTTGCAAAAACTACATTTATTTAACCATATTTCAGTTTTAACATATTCCGACCAACATGAACTTACAAGTTCGCATCAAAATGCCATGCATTCGATCTCGTTACAGAGACTTTCCAGGCAGTTATTACTTCTATTCAATACAAGCTGCCCCTTATTTCTATTGTCCCGTATATCGGCTCGAAAACACGCAAAGTCATGTGACTTCTCTATAAGCCATGTCTATCTAAAGCCACCATTGCGGCCATCTTTCAGTGCTTAAAAGCCTTTTTTTTTTACCTTTAATCATTATTTCAACCTATTTTATAATGGTCACAAACCTTCATTAGTAGAATTTAAAAACAAACCGTTTTTGAAGAATGCAACAGCTTCTGTCTTTTTAACAATTGAAAAACAATATTTTTATCAGTGGCATTTATTATATTAGTTGCTCTACCCAAATGGACTACTTTGGAAACCAAGTAATATGGAGCTGCATGTGATAAATCTAACATGCTGATTTACCATTCAGTTCTGCCCTAGTGAACTACTTTATAAGTCATCCTCATCACAGTCTCTAATCATTCATCATAACCTCTCTGATCAGAAATTAGATAGTCCACTTACTTGAATCACTCAATCACTTTGATGTTCAGCAAATTCTACTTTCTCTTTGTCTGTTAATATGGATACCAAAATAGATTTACAGTGCTCTGATGTTGATCTTTTAAACATTATATAAATGTATGTCTAGTCCTTCATCAGAATTGTGGCCTGCTAGTTTCATTGTATTAAATTATATGATGAGTGTAGGTTCTAGTTTTCTCAAGCGCCTTTCCCTTTTGCCTTTCGTCTTTTGGTCAGGTATATGTGCCAATGCAAAAATCTGATCAGAGTCTCATCACTGTTGTGACTTACTGCAAAAAGGATAGCTACAGGGTCATTCTAATTTCTGTTTTTAATGGCTCTGTAGTTTAAACGAATCCTGATGTTTAACATGCAAATGGTTGATTCAATATATAATGTATTACAGGGACAACCAATTTCATATACTACATACCTAGTTAGGCAATTAATTCTATGGATTATAAACCATTTCTTCTTGTGCTGAATGCCATATTTAACTACTGCGTTATATACAAAATATAGATGATAGGTGTATAAATAATTTGAAATATACAGACCTTTAATAATACACCATTAAGGTTAGATTGTCGAAGACTAGTCCAATATGGCGACCAATACACCTACACACTGGGAGGCCATTTTCAGACATACTATTTACGCCATTATGTAGAGTTAGCCTGCCATACTAAATTCTGAAAGGGATTGAACTAGCATTGTACACATGGTGCGGCTGTACTGTTCAACAACGCTGTGAGCCATAGATACTTGAGGAGACACATACAGGTAATGGAAGGATAGCCCAGGGGCAATGGGGTTGTCATGGAAGCAAGACAATGCAACACAGGTTCAAATCTCGATCCTGCGCTTAGAAACCACTCGTTGGTATTAAACGTGCTATAAATAAATAATTACAAAGCATGTTCTCTAGCTGAATAGTATATTTGTCAACGCACATGTAATGTCCTGCAATAAATTTGACATAGAATAGGTATTTTCCCCTTTCTTTACTATTTCTAACTAATAACTATAAGTTGGGAGAGCAACCATAAGGCCAGTTGTATGTACATTAGCCAGGTAGACACAACAATGTCAACATTAAAACACCCTTTCTAAACACAAACTAAAGGACATTTCAGAGTTGTCCAACTGTCTTTGCTAGTTGTTGACCAGTAAGAGCTAATTTACTGCAAACACATGATACATTGGCCTTTTTTGGATCAGAACTTCTTTGTTGAGAAGTGGACCCTCCAAACCAGAAATATTTGATTAACTGGACCGAATTGACATAATAATATGACGATCATACAAAGTTCAGATAGCACATAAAGATACCCATTCATTAGACATTTTACTATATTCTGTAGCCCAACTTAAACTTGAATACATTATATGAGCTTTAATTAAATTAGTAAAGATAAAGTATTTTATTGTTGGAGGCAAGAAATTGACCCCAATCCAGATTCCAAACATTTTAAGGAATAATCAAACAGAAGATTGATTCTCAAATGAGTCTTCCAATCTACGATGTGCCAAGTATTCCATCCAGAGCATGGCAGCCACTCTCCGCAGTAGTTGAAGGGCATCAGAAGCGGCGGTAGCTCTAGGTTGGCGTGCGGCTTAATGCCAGTTTAGGTCCCTTCCTCTAACCTTTCATGTCTGCTGTTGGCGTCCCGGGCAGCAGAATCTGGGGGCTCAGCGACTCTGCGTTCTCAGCAGTTCCAGCACTGAAGAACGCTGTGAGGTGGGCTTCTGTCGAGTTCACCCCCTCCACCCCAGACATCCCAGCGGTCTTGTGGTCATTCGGGAGGTGTGTGGAATGCCCCGGTAGGGTGTCTGCGGGGTCCAGTCGGGGGCCAAATGGTGTGGCATATCCTGGTGCGGTAAGAGTCTTGCATATTTGTTGTCACTGGTGTGACAGTCCTCCCTGTGGGAGGTGTACACTTTAGTATTGTTTTGTTTGTCCTAAGCCCGATGATTACGCTTATTACATTTTTTAGCTGACTATTACTACGAGTGCTAGTATAGCTGCACATAAGAAGGCTGGTGCTAATCCAATTATAAGGCTGGCCATGGGGGTCTTAGCGGACTCTATGGCCCATTCTCCAGTGATTAATAGAGACTGCATTTCGGAGGTCCTGGCCCTCAGTGAGCGCGGGAGACTGAGATTGCAAAGTAAACTTCCTGTTACAAAGATGATTCTTACTGAAGACCCTGCTTCCCCTCATAAAGGAATAGGTTTAATTCATGAATTGGATAGTCCATCATTGAAGATTGATCCCAAAGTACAAGCACCCCTGGATAGTTCACAAACATCTGGTACCACTGATTGCACGGTGCCTGTTTTGACCTCAGATGTCCCATTCCCGGTAAGGTCTGAGATACCTGCAATCTTACTACCTTCTGCTCTGCAAGGGAGGGCTAGGCCCAATTTAGCTCAACCCAAGCACACTGGTCTCCCCCAGTGGCCTGTGCTTATGGCCAACTTTGCCAAAGAATTACTTTAATGCATCGGTCCATTTGAACTTGGCCTTTGGGCGGATGCCTTAAATGACTGGGTATCAGACATACGGCCGCCTAAAGTGAACACTGCTTCTCAGACATAGGGGCCTTTTAGTCCAGGTGCACCACCACAGCCATCTAAGGTGAATACTGCTGTCAAACTTTCATACAAAGGGAAATGATACACCAAGCCACATAATCTGATTCCTGCACTAAGGAGCCCTTGGTGTCCACTGGGAAAACCTTGACTAGCAAGGAAAAGGCAAAACTCCACAATGTAGGCTCATTGGAATCCGACTCAATTTCTGGCCATAAAGAGGTCAAACATCCCATAATGATGAACACCAAACTTAAGAGGGTACTTTCACAGAATCTACAATGAAAAAAGTCACAAATTCCAATAATAAAGGATACTAATACATATGACTTTGTAATGGACCAAAGAAATTTCGTTATAACTAATATTTGGAAAACTGAAGGAAAAGAGACCAAAGAAGCCCTCGGCAACAAGGTTCTTGCCTGGTTGCGTCAGAGAACAGGACCAGGTGTGGTCATACTCACTGACTTAATGATCATTCGTAGGATGGACCAGAGTGATTGGTGCTGGCAACCCAATACTGATTGTGTTTTAGTGAGTTGTGGGGGTAGCACTTTGATTGCTTTTCTCAGATGTTGTAACTATCTGCCCAGAGGTGCTTTGAACTACAATCTGATTCTTTAAATGTAGATTCTCCCAGGGAGCTTTTCTTGTGCTCTCTCATATTATTGCTAACCGGGTGATTTTGCATTTTTGATATCTGTTTTAGTGAGATTTGTTGTTACTATCCGCAGGTGATTGCTTCTTTTCTACCCATGCTGAATCTACTTTTGTCACATACACTTTGAATGTATTTATGTTGTTTGTTTTGTCTGTGCCCTCACGCCTCCAGGTTCTTAGGTGCGCAATATAAATATAATAAAGTAAAGTAAAGTAATGAACAATAACATTCTTAAAAAACAAATACAATCTGGATTATTTCCATTGAAACATAAACAATAATTGTTTTTGTTTTAATATTTTCATTAGACCATGATGCTGAAAATAATCCTTTGAAAACCTATTGGTAAGATTACAAAATAACTGCTGTTTTGTCAAAGTGACATCATTTAAGGACCTTTTTTTTTGGTTGTTCTGTTTAGTTTGTCAACAAACTTTTACAAAATTGTTGTTACAGTTATTTTTCTTCACAATACATTCATACCTTATTAGGTATTCATAATACATAATCAAATATCAATTTACAAAACATTTCTTAACGTCCTCAAATACAGCATATGAGTTGTCTGTCTTTGCGTTTAAAATGTATTATTATCTATCTAATAAAACAAAATAGTCTTAAATGAATATCAAAACATCCTAACATGGCATGGATCCTGATCTTACTGGTCCAACACATGACGTCAATAATCATCCATAATCTTCTATACAGTCTTAGTCAACTAATAGTTGCTGCTTGCTTGCCAGTTCTTCGTTAATCGTTGTAAGCAATCTTGTCAGTAAGAGAATGACCTAAATTCAAGTACTCCACATACAAGTATTCCAAAACCATTCCCTGGAAAGACTAGTATTACCTAATCTCTCAATTCCAAATATTTTCATACGTAGCTCTTCAAAGTAATGACAGTAGATAACTAAATGTGTTGTAGTTTCTTTCTGAGCTGGATTATAACAAAATCTGCAATTGCTCTTTTGATCATTTTTAGTGGCGGATACCATTTCTTAATTATCTCATAAGTTGGAATTTTGTTTAACTTGAATCTTAGATAAGTGTCCCACAGTTTGTTACATGGAAATTGTATTAAATATAATTTTCCTTGTGTGATGACAATAGAGCAATTCCATCCATTTTATGGCACCAGTCTAATTCAAAGAGTTTTATTTTGGCATGGATAAGTCTGTATTCCAGATCCTCTGGTTTAAGGTCCATTTCTGCTAACAACATTTCCATTCCGTCGAAATACTTAGTTATTGAGGGAGGATTACGTTCCTTGATCATCATTCCTACATTCTCATATAAAGAATTTGGAGGTGGAAATAACATCTTTGCTAAATTTTTTGCTAAGGAACGCCAATGAAACCTCGCAGACAAGTATGAAGGACCCAGCTCATGCCTAAGGATTGCATTTGGCAGGGATTTTGCTAATCTTAGCGTTCGTTTCAAGAGCCCCCCTTTATTTGGTCCAGAATATTGTCAATGTGTGTTAAACACATATCTAGGCCATAAAGAATGGTTGCCTCTACCTTGAGGACATAAAACTCAATCAGGGGTACCATGGATAATTTACAGTGTTTGAGATAGACAATGCGCATCTGTGTGGTTAAAGCATTCACCTTTATAGACCAATTCAGTACAGGTTTTTTTTCTTGAGATTTTGAAATATGATGACCCTATCGCGCATCGAAGTGGCCATGCATGTGGCTGTTGGGCTGTCCCGAAACTCTGCTCCACAGTGAACTGCTCTGACCTGACAAGCCGCTGCCTCGCTGCCCACGCCGTCTGCAAGAGGAAGTTTCTTGCCGGCCAAAATCCAGCAGCATTGGACTGAATTCAAGTACTGAGCAATTACCAATCTGGTGATTGGTCTCGCCTCCCGCCCGCATCCTCCAGCCCCCAGCCTTGCCTCACTTCCTACAAAACATCAGAAGCACACGCATCGCGCGCGCGCATCAAAGTGGCCATGCAAGTGGCTGTTGGGCTGTCCCGAAACTCTGCTCCACAGTGAACTGCTCTGACCTGCCAAGCCGCTGCCTCGCTGCACGCACCGTTTGCAAGAGGAAGTTTCTTGCCGGCGAAACTCTAGAAGCATTGGACTGAATTCAAGTACTGAGCAATTGCCAATCTGGTGATTGGTCCCGCCTCCCGCCCGCCTCTTCCAGCCCCCAGCCTTGCCTCACTTCCTACAAAACATCAGAAGCACACACATCGCGCGCGCGCATCAAAGTGGCCATGCAAGTGGCTGTAGGGCTGTCCCGAAACTCTGCTCCACAGTGAACTGCTCTGACCTGACAAGCCGCTGCCTCGCTGCACGCGCCATCTGCAAGAGGAAGTTTCTTGCCGGCGAAACTCCAGCAGCATTGGACTGAATTCAAGTACTGAGCAATTGCCAATCTGTTGATTGGTCCCGCCTCCCGCCCGCCTCCTCCAGCCCCCAGCCTTGCCTCACTTCCTACAAAACATCAGAAGCACACACATCGCACGTGCGCATCAAAGTGGCCATGCAAGTGGCTGTAGGGCTGTCCCAAAACTCTGCTCCACAGTGAACTGCTCTGACCTGACAAGCTGCTGCCTCGCTGCACGCGCCGTCTGCAAGAGGAAGTTTCTTGCCGGCGAAACTCCAGCAGCATTGGACTGAATTCAAGTACTGAGCAATTGGTATATATTACTTTGAGCCACTTGTGCTCAACTATTAGCCACGGCTTCGCTGCGGCGTTCTGTTTACTTCAAACACTGTTACACATTTCCCAAGTGTAACTGTTTCTTCTCTTCATTTTCTCCCTCAGCCAATCTGGTGATTGGTGCCACCACCCGCCCACCTCCTCCAGCCCCCAGCCCCCAGCCTTGCCTCACTTCCTACAATACAAAACATCAGAAGCACGTGCATCGTACGCGCGCATCGCAGTGGACATGCAAGTGGCTGTTGGGCTGTTAGGATGAGAGGGTGAGGAGGTGGGTCCTGCATAGTGAAAGATTGGGATTCTGCACCAACATTGTGCTCTAAAATTCATTGCATTTTTGTGGTTTACAGGCGGCTTTTTGATTGATTGTAGCAAACTGATCATAAATGGTATCTAACCTTTGCAGTGGGCGTGCCTTCACCTCACCTGTTCTAAAAAAAACAAACACGACCAAAACACAACTAATGAAATGAATGGTGCTGTCTAAGCGTGTTGGTAACAACACTGTGCCTATTCCCAGTAAGGTATCTTGTTTGTCTGCAATGTGGGGCCCCACTACTGAACAGGAATTGGTACGCCATGAGGTAGCATTTTCCTATGCACGTGCGCAAGCGGCTGTAGCGGACAGTAATGCCTCTCCGCCTAGCCACTTCCACTTCAAGCAATGCTAATGTTGCCTTAAAGCCTGCGCGCAAGAGCTTCCTTAGCATGCGCATGGACGGCCACTTTCTGCAGATAACCATCTAAATGAGGAATTAGCCTCGTCTCCTTCTGACAATTCTATCTTGCTCCAGTTGTGCTTGCAGCACTCGTAAAACGGGTACGGCTCTCGATAGGTCCCTCTACTCCTGTCACACTTCCAAGCTGTAAGAGAGCCGACATGCATATTCATTGCAAGGAAGCCGTTGACTCTGATGATTTCAATATCCCCCCTGCATTAGAGGTTCGCAAAATGAACTCTCAGAATCTTCCCTACTCTAGTTCTTGTCCTTCTTCTCCAACTCCTTACCCAACTGCGGCTTTGGATCCTGCACTAGTTCTTGTATTTTCACCTACCAAAAATCACCTGAATCATCCATTGGGTTTTGATTTATTGGAGCAATCTGAGGACATGCAATCCCTGGAAGCCTCTTATCCTGTACTAACAATGATACTGAATTTATTAGACAGAGGACATGAATACACGCATTATGAGATCAGGGATTGCAAGTCCTCCTTGACTCAGATTCTTCTAAAAATCAATAAATTGGAGGGATTTATATTTGCAGATAGTCTCAGACGTGAACCTGGTGATCAGCCGCCTCTGAAAGCGACTGCGCCTTGTTATGCTTCTGTTACTACGCAAACAGATGTCATATCAGCTCCTGTTCATGAAATACCAAATCAGGAGGTACCACGTGTCATCTCCACATTTCCTCAATCATTCGCTCAGACTGTAGTTGCTCCACTGGCTGAAACATCTTGTCATATTCTTACTCACGCACAACTATGCCAGGAGGTCACTCTACATGCCGAGAAAATAGAACAGCTTTTATTTTTCTTACAACCTGAACCTGACGAACAGAAGGTGGGATA
Source organism: Ambystoma mexicanum (assembly GCF_040938575.1). Lineage (NCBI taxonomy): Eukaryota > Metazoa > Chordata > Amphibia > Caudata > Ambystomatidae > Ambystoma > Ambystoma mexicanum. The sequence continues at coordinate 399,980,340 of NC_090930.1, read as the reverse complement.
TCTCTCGGGCAACATCGAAGACTGTCAAAGTTCCCACCCTGATAGTCCTTCAGCCCTAACAAAACTGTTGGACGCAAATGTTCAAACTGATTCTATTATTGCCAGCACTGCTACTGCACCTTGCGAAGTCCCCTCAACAGGTGCAGGGCATAATTTTAGCTCAAGGAAGGAAAAAATACTTTTCTTTTGAGCACTAAAAAGAAAAGCTGATAGAAAGATTGCAGCGCAAGTACCTTGCCCAGGTACTGCTGAACAAAATAAATCACTAAAAAAAGCAAAAAAAGCTCAAGGTCGAATGAGTGCACAACTTCTATGAACACTGATGGTCAGTCAGATACCAATGAACAAAATGGTATTAATTTGGAGGAACTGTCTGCAACATCTTATCCCAGATAAACAGACTGCTCTTAAAGGTGGGCTTGGCCCTTGTGTAACCATTCCCAAAAAAACCTCTAGGCCGGTTGAAAATGTGGGCGGTAATGGCCATGTTCCTTCCCCAACAAATCATTTGAATACAGAAGACAAATCACAGCCCTCCTCAAACTCATTTGTCCAATTTTTTCAAACCTCTTGAGTATAAAACTGTTCAAGCAGGGAAGGCGGTGGTTATGACATCCAGCACCAGTAATTCAAATATTGGCAACGACGCACCCCGATTGGTTTCGGTACCTACTGATGTGCCCTCCCATTCGCAAAATATTGAAAATTGCCCTGAGTCTGCTAACAACTTCCCGAATTCGCAGGGTGCTACACTGGAGAACTTTAAGAAAGGTCAATGGTCCAAATCTCCAAAGCATCAAAGGGGGGAAGATGATGGCATGGGAGAAACGAGCAAGTACTCAACGACTATCAGAGGATGGGAAATTATTTCGGATAAAAATGGAATAAACGCCTTAATTGTTCTGCCTTGTTGCAAGCATTTAGCAGAATTCCTGCATTACGCACACTGAATACGACTGACATTGAGTGGGTTACATTGCCACCAATTCAGAATCATCGTATGGTGTGCAAAGTGCAATCAGCCATCATCACTAACTTGCTGATGCAATACATGGAAGAATTACGATTTATTGGCCTGATGCCGCATCTTTTTGATTCCATCGATGATGCGATTTGCTTTAATGAAACTCCAATTCCGGTCATCACTCCAAATTCTCCAAAGACTAACCTAGGCGATTCACAGGGTGGCATTAACGCGGGTGAATTCGCTCAGCTTGCAGGACTATCAAATATTAGCAAGGATTGGTCTTAGCTATCTGTTTTAGCCACTACCTTAAACCCAGCGATGGACAACATTCCCCAGTAACCAGCCTTTGGTATTATCCATTTTGTCATGGAACTCGTGTGGTTTTAGAAACCTGTTTACATGGATCAATCATGTGCACTTAGGCATTAGATGTGATATTATGTTATGCCAGGAAACTATGTGTGAGCAGGGCCTTTTGTTGCCTGGATATGCTGTCTACCAAATTAAAGCTAAACGAGGCCTTTCTGGGAGGCCATATGGCGGTATAGCGTAAATACCAATTTAAAAATCCATATTCTGGGAGAATATAAATCCATGGCAACACTGGCCTTGTTGGTTACACTAGATGATAAACAGTATGATCCCTTGCTCATTCTCTCTCTCCATCACAATCTGGCACTACTTAAAATAACAACTGTCTTCCAAGAGCTTGATAATCTCTTTGATGAGGTTATAGCATTATATCCAACTTGTGGAATATTATTGGGAGGAGATTTTAATGCCTATTGCTTAAAATTGAATATGCACAACGTTACTACTGATGGTCAATACCAAGCGAGCTATAGAGGTCAATTATGGCAAGACTTTTTAGTACCTTGGGAACTTGATTTTCTTCCTTTCGATGCTAGTGATGGTTGTCATACATGGAGGAGGGGTACGGCCTCTTCCTGTATTGACTACTTTGCAATTTCAGCGAATTTAAAGCAAATATCTAGTAAAATTGCGATTTACGATCCTGGCTGTAGTGACTATTTCATAATCCAGTTGGATCTAGAGGTCGATGTGGCCATGCTTAGTAATGATCAGCAACAGTCTTTTTTGGAAGGGGATCGTCCCGGTCTGTCAATTTGCTGGTCTACAAAACTTTGTGATAAAATGAATGACATGATTACTACACAACTCTCGAATCATTACAGATTTCCTCGGTATCACTGTTCTGCGCAAGCTGAATCCTGTAGGTTATCTAACATTATAACTAATGCAACAACCATTTTGCGAGAGAGATGTAATGTTCCTTTGTCTTTATCACAAGACTCCAATACTAACACAATTTCTGCAGCTAAAAAAATCAAGAACACGGCTCTGCGCGAACTTAGAAATGCTTCTCTTCCATGGGAGGAATTTCTGAGGGAAAAAAAAACATTCTTAATACATACCGCAATAAATGCAGAAACCACAAACAGTTCATGTGTAATTTGAATAATCAAAAAATGTTTGCCACACTTTGTCACAAAGACAGACGATCTACATGGGCTATGCTCAGGGCGGGTTCAACCGCACTGCCAACGGACCAGACATCAATGATATCTGCGGACTCCTGGAAAGCATTCTTTGAAAAAAAATTCTCCCTCCCTGTAGTGTTTGCTGATCGAGGTTCAACGAATACTGGCTTTGTAACCGGTTCCTTCTCGTTATGGGCCGTACTTCAAATTGAAAATATGATACATGCACTGAACTACTCCAGAGCAGCTGGCCCAGATGGCATTCCTTCCTGTGTCCTCCAATGAAGTCCAGCAATGTGGGCTCAGATTCTTAAAAAACAATTTGATAACATCTTAATGACTGGATTTATTCCCTTTTCCTGGTTATCTTCCATTATTGTTCCTATATATAAAAAGGGCTTAAGATCTGACCCTTCGAACTTCCGACCTATTGCCCTAATTGATACAGCCGCTAAAGTTTTTGCCATTCTACTGCTTCACAAGCTACAAACTGTGATTGGACAGCTCAAAATCCTGTCACGGTTCCAAATTGGTTTTCGGGCTAGGATGGGGACTGCACTTAATGCAACAATAATGGCCCATCTCCTAGCAAAAGCAAAGGTACAGAATTCTGGTCCCTTGTACATGGCATCAATAGATCTCACATCCGCTTTTGACTGCATGACACGCTCACTGCTTTGGGAAGAAATGGCATCAATGAACATACCTCCTTATATCATACATTTAATTTCTAAACTCCATGCAAATACCTTTTATCTTGTAAGAGTCAACAATGCGGGTGCAACCACTAATGCCATCACCATCGATATTGGTTTGAAGCAGGGGTGCAACTTAGCCGCCACCCTCTTCAATCTATACTTATGTGGTATAAACAACATCTGGGCTAAGCAGATCTCTTTTCAGGCGAGACTTGGTCATTTAAAAATCCATTGGCTAGCTTTCACCGACGATATCGTGATTTTTGACCATACCCCTAGGGGTCTTCAAGCCAAATTTTCACTATTTGCCTCTTACTGCAGCAACCATAATCTTCATTGCAATGTAGAAAAATCAAATATTGTGGTATTCAGGAATCTTAAGAGGAAATATTCTTCATAAAAATTGACTATTGATGATTTTCCAATTGCTGTGGTCCCTTCGATTCGATATCTTGGCTATACAATCTCAGACTCTAATTCTCTGGCAATGTGGAAAGAGACATTGAACATAAAAGCGGCTCCCCTTGCAACTCAAATGCAAATGGTTTATGTGAAGTACTGTAATAAGTACACTAATTCCATTAATTCAATTTTACACCCTTAAAGTTGAATCAGTACTTCTGTATGCCCTAGACATGTGTCTTGTGAACATTTATAGCCTTCTTGATCAACTTCAAGGACGGTTATGGAAGGGGGTTCTGCGCTTAGCTAAGTCTATCCCCAACATAGTATTGAGGCAGGAATTTGGACTTACAGCTTTGTCTGCGCACTATAACTGGTGTCTTTTGTCAAACTTAGCCAAAATGTTATATCCTCCAACTATCTGCTTATATGAGGATCTGGGCCAGATGCTGATTGCTTCCTCCCTTCCGTCTATTACAAAATATTACGATCACATGGTTTCCTTACTTGCTGAAATTGCACTCAAACCATCAGATTTGGGATTCAGACTAATACATGTCAAACTTTGTTTATTTGATCACGATTGGTGTAAGACCTTAAATGGAATGTCTGAATTCAACTTGTATAAAGAGGCAGCTAAATTTAGCACTACAAGACTACCAAATATACCTTATATAATTCAATTTCCTTGTAATAAAGCTAGAGAAATGTATCTCTGATTCAAATTAAATCAACTGCTGACCCTTGAAATAATTGGATGCTGGCATTCATCTCTAAAACTTGCTAGTCAATTGGGCTGTAGGTTCTGTAATGACGGGGCGCAGATTGAATCAACTAAACATCTAGTCATTTTCTGTCCATATTTTGAGGAAACCCGCCTACAAATATTTGATACGGAAGGAGTAGGCATGAATTTACTCAAAAGAGAATGGCTTTGGTTAGCTTGCATGTGGGGTAACAGTATAAGACGTATCCTGTTGCTTTGTAGATTTTTAACAATCATTAATCTGAAACTTGAGACCATGTATCGAAGCTTGGAATGGCTGAAATAATATTTTTATGTTAATGGACAATATACAAACTGTCTGTAAATTATTGAGTGGAAGTTTTTCCTTTGTTTCTACATTTGCATGTTCTCATATTGACAACTGTATATTTACTAACGTGTGCTAAATGTGTTATGCAGAGTAGAGAATCTGCCAAATGACGTTCTCCTAAACACGGTCTAATTGGAATGGTATACCCATTGTGATAAATATTATTGTTTTTTAAAAAGGATAATCATACGCAGTAATGAACTGCGCTAATGTTATTTTACTATTCTTAAGAGTTTTTTGCTAAGATAGTAATTAAATGATTTGTGTACTCATAATCAATTGTAATGAAATGAAAAAGTTGAAATCATATGCAAAACTAAGTGCAAATAATTATGAAATATACAAAAAAAGTTGTAAACGTCTGTTGATCAAACTAATAAAACAACGGTTTGAATTAAAAAAAAAATATGATGACCCTAGACTTTTTAACATTAAACTGTACATTATGGGCCTGTGAGTAGTAAGCAAATAGATTTAGCTTGGTTTGGAGGCCAAAGACGTTCGATCAAATATCAAGATGTCATCTGCTAAGGCCAGCCAATGCAGTTTTAGGTGGCCCAGCCTTGCCGGAAAGCTAATCTTCTGCAACCAAATGTCACCAATATCACACAGATATAAGTTAAATAGTGTTGCAGCCAGATTGCAACCCTGCTTAACTCCCACTTCCGTTAGGGTCCGTGGTCACACCAGTCTGATTAACTCTTACCAAATAGGCAGTATTTCGGTGTAATTTTGCAATCAGTATAACTGATGGGTTCGAATACACAAGCTGGCCTTTTTTTCCTATAATAAACTGTGTATTACACAGTCAAATGCTGCAGTAAGATCGATTGAGGTTATATATAATGGACCAGCATTAGGCACTTTTATTTTTTCTAGCAGGTGGTCCAAAATGGTCGCATTCAGTGAGGTACCCATCCGGGATCGAAAACCGATCTGAAATCGCGCCATAATATTGTTATGGTGTATGTGTGCTTGAAGTTCTTTTAAAAGCAGGATGGAGAATATTTTAGCAGAGGCATCTAACAGTGCAAATGGACGGAAATTGTTGGGCTCAGCTGGATTCCCTTTTTTAAATATCGGTACCACAATAGAATGTAGCCATGACCGTGGCAATTTTGATGTCACAAGAATATTGTCAAATTGCATCTTTAAGATTATTGCCCAAAACAAAGGGTTAGACTTTAGCACACAAGGTGGTATACAGTCGGGACCAGCAGCTTTGGAATAGTTCATAGACATTATTGCTGATTGAACTTCATCGAGAGACCATGGAGATATCGCATGGGATAATTTTAATGAGCAGAATGGAGTCTTATAATCAAATGGACTTGGTAATTGGAATTTGGTGGTAAAAATTGTGTCCATACTTCTGCAGAAATAAATGCAGATTGATAATTGGTATGTTTTAACGTATCAGTTCTAAGCATAGCCCATACGGATCTTCGGTCATTACCACATAAGTTTACAATCATCTTTTGGTTGTTAACGTTATGAATGTGGCGCTTAATTTTAGTACAGTTGTTGCGATAGAGATTACAAAGGATTTTTTCCTCCGCACCATACTGCTCATCAGATATACTATTACACTTTAATAGTCTCAACTCACGGTTTTTTGATCCTTTTAATCCTTTTAATAAAGAGGTCTCCTTATTGTAGGCTTGGGCATAATTTACTTTTGGTAACGCTTGTATTTTAGCTAATTTGCCAAGTTCTGTTCGAATTATAAACATATGCCTGTCTATTAGTTGCTGTAATGAGCCACGATGAAGATCAGTTTTTTCATCATCAATCAGTTGTTTCTGAATCATACTGGTTAATTTATCGCAGAGAAAGTTAGTCCATCGCAGGGAATAGCCTGGGCGATCACATTCCAGAAAAACCTGGTTTCAATTATTCATCAAGGCCGCCGCCATATGTTGAATGGTCAGCCATATGATTACATGATCACCAACACCAGGTTCGGTTGTTATTGTCTTCCTGGCTAGTCCTAGTAGATTTGATGAGACTTCAAGTAGTCTGTGTTAGGGAGAATTCTCTAGAATGGCTTACCTACTCAGTCCCTCAGCAACTTTGCTGGATTTCTATGATTTATTTTTTTCACCTGGTAAGAGTGTGAGCCTTTTTTCCCACTCTTACATGTGTTTTGCTGTGTGTGTTTAACATTTTGTGTTCATAGACTGTGGAGCTTCACCAACTCCATAGGCATCATCGTTTTACTGTGTGTCACACAGTACCTTTAGTGCAGTGACACAGGGTTGTCTTTTTCAGACTTCCCACTCTAAACTCCATATTCTGGGACTGACTACTGTCTCCCAGAACATGTAAAGTTGCCATTGACTTTATTAGTCTTTTTAAATTCACAGACCCAGTACAAACTATTTTACATAGTGTACTGGAAAGGGTTAATAGTTATCCCTTTTTGTCTGTCTCTCATGGAACATTATTTTGTTCCCCTTTCGTTAAGATTTGGTTGGTGGCAGTGTTAATTACCCTATTTTTCCTAACGTGGTCTATGTATATAGCCTTGGCACTATTTTAGGCTAAGTTAGTAGCCTCGAACTTAAATCCGCTGAACCCCATTTACTTTTATTTGGTTCCGGCTGGGTTTATTCATCATTTCTTTTTGTAAAGGTATTTCTTGTGTTTTACTTGGTGCCCCAAACCAGGTTTGGTTCCTTTGTTCGCCGTCCTTTGGCGGGCTTCTGCACAGAAACCCTCCCTAGGCACCTGAATGTCTGCGGGGGACAGGATGTGAGGGAGGGGTTTGAGACTCCCTGCACAGGGTCTCATTGGAAACCCATGTCGCACTCTGGGGCTTGAAAGGCAGAGTCGCCACTGGATCGAGAGAACCAAAGAGAAGCTGAAAGAAGAGGACCACTACCACGACTGAACCTCCCGATGAAGCCCTGCTGCGGGTCCGAATCTCCAAAGTTTGACGACAGAGAAGATCTGCAAGGAATCTTCTTCCCTTGAGCTGGTGGGACCAACCAGTTTGCCAAATACCAAGCAAGGCCTCCCTCCCCTGGTTGAATTTGCTGTGCACAGCTGCAGTGAACTGGATATCCAGGAGAACCGTACCCTGTTTGAGTTTTAAGGAGCGCACCTTTTATTTGTTTCTTTGCTCTGCTGCTGGTTTCTTCCGTGGGCAGTGCAGGACCCTCCAGTCTTTCTACTTTGTGTCAGTCTGACAGTCGCTTCAGGAACCATGAGCCTGCAGGATCTTCCAGGAACTTCTGCGTCAGCTACAGCCTTCTTCTTCATTTAAGGTACTGTTCCAACCCGGTTGCTCGTTCCATCCGACCGCTGTGAAAGTGTTTGAAATCTTTCGCCAATCTGAGGGCTTGTCCTTCTCTACTCTTTTAAATAACGTTTCCTTCGACCAACTTCTTTTCGAACTTTTGTCAAAGACTTAACCGTGAACTACTCTGAACTTTGTGATCCTCTGCAAAGACTCTGAACCATTAACATTGGCCCAGGCCTATTGATTTGAATCCTCATTGTAGAAAGCCTTTTATAGATTGCCTTGCCTACTTACTTGTTGATGCTGCTTGATTTCGTATACCCTTGTCTTTCCCTCCCTTTTAATTTTCTGGAGTGCCCTTTTGCTCACACTTCATTTTGAGCCTAACTTGTCCAGAATTGATTGAGGTTTGTGTAGTATATTAAGCGTGTGATTTTTCTGCTGCTTTATTAAGTGAACTGTTTTAGAAATGAGTGTGTAAATAAATGTATATTCTTTTACTCAAAAACCTTGAGTCAGTGTTTGTTTGAACCATAGTAATTGTTGTCCTTTGTGTGAATATTGATTCTGCTCACATTACTCTTGAGATATGTCTGGCTGCTCAGGTTTCGCTACCACTTTACTGTGTAGTACAGGCTTGTACCAAAGGTGAATTTGTACTTTCACTTGTAGTCTTAATTGTGTGTGGTTTTCCCAAAGGGTACTGCATATGATTCTGCCTAACAGTCTATGGAATCAACCGGTCAAATCCCAAAAAGGAAATATCCCATTGCAAGAAATACTCAACCCATCGCAGCCCTCGTAATCTAGCTGGAGAAGAATTAGCGAGGGCATGGATGGAAGTAGATGGGATATGCGCGTGTAAGCACCAGGCATTAAAGTCCCCCCTATAATTATTCTGGAATTGGGGTTCAGACTCAAGGCCTCTTCAAAAATCATTGCAAGTAGATTAAACATTATGTTTATCTGTGCTTGATCCGGATTTCAATACATTGAGATCATGAGATAAACTATTTAGGGGTCAGAGAAAAAAGATGCCATCATAGGTAAAAGTAAAGCAGAATTATGTACCATGTACGTTTTTATGTCAAGATTATTGTTCCCAAAAATTGCTAGTCCCCTTGGTGCCTCAGCATGATATGCATATGGTTTCTTGGCAAAATAGAAAATCAATGGATTTATGAGGGACAACATTTTTTGCCCATGCGAGCAAATTAGCAAATCCACACGAGTTCCATGAGGCAATTTTTATGAACGATTTGCTACTATGTAGTAGACGATTTCTGACTTGTGTTCAGTCTAATAGCAAGAGATGTTAACCATGACCAATCCTTGCTAATGTTTGAAAGAGCCCCAAGTTGGGCAATCACTGTCTGATCAGGCAGTCCAGTAACCGCCAGCCTTGCTTCACAAACCTTCGGCACTAATTGGAGTTCTTTAAAAGTTTCACTAAAGGTAATTGCTTCATCAATAGAGTCAATGCTTATATCGCGCCAAAAGCCCACAGGCTTCAGGAATGAGTATTGATGGTCGGCAATGTGATCCATTCAATATCACCTGAATTAAGAGTTCTGAGTGCTCGAATTTTATGAAATGCATGTAGCATAAATTATCTATTGAGCCTCTTATCATCGTTGATGTTGGCGTTACTCAGCTAGCAAACTATCTTCGAAGTACTTTGGCGCTCAGTGTCATTATCCACAAAATACAAGATTAGATAACAGTTTTTACTCTGAGTTAATCTGCTGGCCTTTATCCGATCCAGCATTTGTTTGTGACACTTCATTTGATTGGTTGTGGGTTGTGTCCTTCTTTGCTACCTTTGGAAAATTTCCTGAAGGATCGCCAATATCCTCTTTCACTGGTGTTAGATGGACTAGGCATAGGTCCCTCATCAGAGATTGCCCGCTAGCTTCGCACATTTGGCCTCCTACATTTGTTTTTTTATTTGAGATCTGCTTGAAGAACATTGGCAATTGTTATTGTTGTGGATTTGTCAAACTATTAGTAGAATCAGTTGAAGTAACGCACAAGGAATTCCCCCCGAGTGATCATGGTTATATTAGAAATTGTATTAGCCGGTGTTTTGGTAGTAAGGTGTGCACTAGGACCCCAACCGGCCCAATGAACTGGGGGTTGCCCAATAGCACTTTAAGATGAGGCAGCAGCACCCATGAGATGGATGGGGATGCAGATTAAACTCTAGCATCAAATCAATAATGACAACTCAACGGTTTGGCAAAGGGAGTCCGTTTAATGACAAGTACAAAAAACGGGGAGTTCATGAATATCATGAACTCCTCGTACTAAAAACTCGTCATCGCTGACGTGTAATGCTTAAAATGTTGCATGCAACTCTACTGGTTCTAGGAAGGTAACTTTAATATAGGTACTATATCTGTATACTATATCTGTATATGGTAACGGAGTGAGGGGATTGGATAAACAATGTCAGGTGGGGCACCTAAGCCATTCCTTCAAAATAGCTACAATAAACGTCACTAAAAGTACAACGTCTCATTGGTTCTACTCACTATAGGACCCTTGATTACTTGGTCCACAACAAACCCATTCATACTTTTCCACTTTGCCTAGCAGCATGCAGAACAGCCAGCCAGGTGAAGGGAGTTTGTCTGCACCCCAAGCTTTCCTCCAATTATTGCTACAATCAATCATCACCTCAGTGGTCATGGGTCAATTATTTCTTTGTGGTTGGCCTCGAAACTGCTTCTTGGTCTGGAAAAATTAAGATATCTGTGCATGGCACAAAGCCATGCGTAGGTGTGGTGAAAGTTTCATCCTGTCTCGCTTGGCTGGTCACATGAGTCCGATACCGTGAAATCGTCTTATTCTTCATGCAATTTGAGTATTTGATTTAATTCTGCCAGCCATCTGCCCCCTGTGGCTTATTTTGACCTTTCTGAACAGGATACTCTGTTCTTCTTTCATAAATTGTATCCACTGTTGGTCTATTTGAGCCTATACGACCTTGGCTTCTGAGTTTCTTTCTGTCTTTAATTCTCGGTTTGGGTTGCTGCTGAGCTCTCCTCTTGAGACCTTTAGTAACCTTTGGTTGATTCTGCTCTTGTGCATAGTGGAAGTATACTTACATAAAGTGCTCCTTTTGAGGTAGATATGTATAGGTGGCGCTTGCCCAATCTAATTTACTACTAAGCATAAGCAAACCTCACGATTCTTTGCTTCTTGAGGTTCCATGGATATGTACACCTTTAAACTAACTGAATATCTTCACCGTGCTCATGGCATTATTTCTGATATCTTTGACATTGATTATTAAACTTTATGTTCAGGATGTCACTTATCCATGGTGTTTCATCTCTTTTCATCATTCGCAGGTCGTCATATCTTCTATATGCGAGTCAGTCTGGGTTCTTGTGACGTAAACATTCGTCTTCCTTCAGTATCTTTTTAGCTTCTTCAGGGACTGCATTCTGAGAATCTTCATTCTGTTTCATTTGTCGCTATGGTTTTCTCAATGGGTACCTTACTGTCCAGGTTTTTTTAGGTGGTGGTACTTCAACATGTGCTATTCTTCTGATAGGTACTGGACAGAGCCCCAGTGAGGCTCTCTGCTGGTTTATTTACTCATCATACGTCACATATTTTGGCGTGAATGTTCGTGGCACTTCAAAATGGGCGGCTGGAGTGCGGGTCATGCTTGGGATCTCTTCTACACTTCCCACTCTGGGCGATTCATCAACCGCTTTCGCTTCTTCCTTGGTATCCACCTTTTCTTCATCCTCCGGATCCACTTTTACTTCCTCCTCTGGATCCACACAAGAGCTTTGAAGAAACACATGTTTGGGGTCCATATCTCAATGACTCCCTTCAGGCTTCCTGCTGTTCTCACATGCTAATCTTTGTTCCATGTCATTAGTTGACATTGTCCACTTGGACTTCAATAGATCCATTTTCCCACATAAATTCTAAGTTTCCTGGGATATCGAAACTTTGTTCCTTCTGGTGCATAAATGCTAGCTTTTACAAAGTCCCTTATTTCTTCATCAGTCAGGTCCTTGGGTTTCCATTACGGTTCGACATCAATCATAATCTTCATCCCTATGGCCTTTTTCGCAGTTGTCTGGCAATGAGAGATTATTATCTTGATAACACAGAATCCGAGCAATGTGATCACTAGCAGGGCTCCTAGGAATTTGAATTCAATCTGCCATCCATTGTGGAACCAATGAAAATAGTGATCCAAACCAACTGTCATCATCCACTTCACCAGTTTCATCAATATTCTGATTCTGTAGTTTCGTCAGCATACCTATGGCCTCTGTTAAAGTTCAATTTTCTTCGTCGTGAGACAGTGTAAATGTGCAACATGATTTTCTGATTTTTGCACAAACACCTTCATCCATAGCTGTGATCATGTCAAGGACATATCTGTTCTGGAGAGTCATTATTCAGATTGCCCTTAACTCTTCTTTGATTGCGTTGAATCCTTTTGTGGTCGTGTTGATGGCTTGTAGTAACTTCCATCTGGTTATCTGCAACCATTTAGTATTTGCTCCAACCTGAACTCTTGGCATAAAAATTGTCGTGAACACAGATGAGGTTAGGTTGAACAGTCTGTTTTCATACGGGAATGCATGAAAAGCTCCTTCTGATTTAGCAGAAAAGTAATTCTCTCTCTTCATTTGATTCATCAGTTCCACAGATCTCTTCTTCCTCAGGTGAGCATCTGCTTTCGGGAAGCTGCCAATGTTCAGATCACTTTTTGGAATCACCAATGCTGGAACATGGACATTCACTATTGTGCATATACCTCCCCAGTTTCTCGGCAGCCCGATATATGCTTTGGATCCACATGCCCAATAATGATCCATGATCACTGCAGTACCATGTACCATTCCGGGGGCATCAAAAACGTGTCCACAGTTTTGATTCTCCCCATTTTCCTTGTGCCATTATTCCTGAAGCAGAATTTTGGGATCTCCAATGGCACTATCTATAAGGTTCCTCCTCTGTCCTCGACCCATGTCAAGAGTTTAGCAGGTTTTGGCCATAATGGCTTGCATCCATTTCACACGATGCTAATGGTGGGCTCGTAGTGACCGAAGACCATCCATGCTCTGCCGATCACCACTCCTTTCTCCCATCCGTCTGGTGAAAGCACTGTTCCCCAAATTTGCATTTGGCCTCTGTTCTTCTACTTACGAGCTTCTTTTGGAGTTTTTCCTTGAACGTTTAGTTTTTCATTTGCCTCTCTTCTGATCTCTGCTCCTTTAACTCCAGGTTTCTCATATCTGATCACAATGCGTTTTGTTTTTCCATTGTTTCTTTTCTTTATGTCCTGGATATAATCGTCTTCATTTGTATCCATTGCTTCAGTTGCCCATTTCAATGAGGCATCATTTCCCATTAACTCGCCCATGGTCTTGCACATTGCTACATGTGTTAAACAGTGCGCCGTCTGCACATCTATTTCAACAGCTACAAAGATCTTTGATTTCCCCATGCTGTAAGGTAGGAGTGCACAAACAAAGCATTCCTCCTCTGAATTTCTTCTTCCAACTTCTTTCATGTGTTGGTACCAGATGTTATTTCCCAAGTGTGCTGTGCTGTCCAGGTAGTCATTTAGTTAATTATCTTCTCTTTGTATGCTTCTTCTGACTCTCAAGGTTTTCATGTAGTTTGCTATCATCACATCTTTAATAGCATCCAGGTAACTTCTTCTCACTGGGGGATTCTCAGGTAGTTCCATCCATGGTTCAGGTCTCTTCATCTGTACCATTTGGGTAGAAAAAAGTCTGGCAATTCTTTCCTTGTCCTCTTGTTTTTTCCTCTCTCTGGCTATGAACAGCCATAATGATTCTGTTATCATCTCTGCACGTGAGTTTTTTACTGGGCTTGCACTTGCCCCTTTCAGTGCTGGGTCCGGGGTGCCTATCAATGCTGTCTCTGTTGGTTTCTTCTCCAACTCCTTTTGTTTCTTTAAAAGTTCAGCTTTTTCCATTTGTCTTTTCACTTCACTTGTAGTAGAGCTTCTCATCGTTGGTTGTCTATCCCATTCTTTGGATTGTGGTTCTGAAGTTATTGACACTAGACCTGGTGTATGAGTACTCATCGTTTGCATGCGTGTGGTTGTCAGTAACCTTTTCTCATTCACACTCTGCCGACCCTGTCTCCAGCTTTTTAACTTGCTTGTTACAACATATGTGTCATTGCTAATCACATCCATTTAAAGTTCACTCACTCCTCTGTCAGACCTTCTAGGGACTGGAATCACTATAAAGGGTTTGGGTGCCTTTGTGGGTGTCATGCGTACATCATTAGGTGGGTGCACTGGAATCAGAATACTTTGTACACCAATAAAAAATGCAGTTCGAATTATCAGTGACAGTAAAACAACGATGAATATAATGCATAGGTACACTATTCCTCTATAGGTTAGTCGACAACACTTAGTTCTGGAACAATAAGAGTGTCTCTCCTCCTGAGGGATGACAGAAGATTAACTTTTAATACATTGTAGGCAATAATATCTCTGGATATCTGCTGTCTCTGCTTGTCGGTTGCAAGTACTGGAACGATTGTCCTACTTTGCCTGGACAATGGATTGTCTATTGCCTCTGGATACAGTTCTCTTTTCTGTTTATGAAAAAATTTCAACTAAGACAATAAGTTCAGCAAGTCTTTTTTACTGTGCGTGTTCAAAATAGACAAGCTCCCAATTGATTCCTCTTATCTGTTTCACTCCAGAAGACATGTTGTGTCCTTTTCAGCACAAACAGGAGTGAAGCTTTCTGGCAAACACCTTCTTGATCTGTCCCTCGGTGGAAAGTTTACAGTCTTCTCCGGAAATATGATGATGATTAGAAAGTTCAACTTGCATCACAATGCCATGCAAGAGCATGCTCATCTGTGTAGAATTACCTGCGTCTCTGATGAAAGTGAGGATGTCAACACTGGCAGGATTCCCCACAAGTTCTGGAAAGTCCTCAGTTAGGCGAAAGAAGACATTGGCCCTCATTAGGACCTTGGCGGAGAACCATGGTGCTATTAGCACCATGGTCCATGGCGCTAAGTTGCCAACTCCGCCATGGTGGATGGCGGACTTACCGCCCCATTCCGACCTTGGCGGGGCGGTAAGTCCCTTATCCCCATTTACCCTTCCCCATTCCCATTTTTGCCCCATAGGGCATAATGGGAGTGGGGAAGGCGTTAATTACGCCACCGTAAATTACGGTGGCGTAATTAACAACAAGGTCCCGTAGCGCCATGGATTTTACCGCCTGCAAAAAGCAGGCGTAAAAATCACCATGGCGCTACGGGAACTCGTACTCAGGCGGTAAGGGTCGGCGAAGTTTACGCCGGCGTAAACCCCTTACCGCCTGGGTCGTAATGAGGGCCATTGTTCGCCAATCTGCTATCTTCTGGTGACAGGGACATTTGTCTTGTCATTGCTGTGAAAGGAACTGCTCGGCAATTATGATGAGCAGCTTCTGTGATTTTGAAGAGCGTGAAGAGCAACCTGGATTATGATTCCGTCGAGGATTATACTAAACGTTCCCTGTTTGCTGGATCTGAAAGAAATGTCAAAACGTCAGTGTGTCTCCCAACAAGATCTGGGCAGTCTTCAATTAAGCGAAAGAATAGCATGCTAACAAGCCTATTCGCTTCTTCTTCTGCTTGGGACATTTGTTTTTTCCTCTCTGTACTCCAGAAGCACAAGGAACTGCTCGGCGATCACAGTGAGCAGCCTCCTTATTGTCTTTTCGTTTTCGGGGTCTTGAAGAAATTCAGTGATTTTAGTGAGCCTTCCCACTCATGACCGGTACGATCTCAATACTAGCTCAAAGTAAATTAAAACGTCTTTAGCGATGTCACTGCTGTGGGACACCCAAACAAGGCTCCTGTTTGGAAAGAGTCTGGATATTGTATTTTCTTTCAATTTGTGTGTCCTCGATCAAAATTTGGCATGTCCTTTTCTTATCAAGTCTCCAGTGTACCTCAGTCCAAAGTTCAAAGTCAATACCTATGTGGCTTGCAATTTCTTTTTCTTCTTCACCCTGCAACCAGGATGCAGAGTGTCCGTTTTTATGTCCTTCTCACCTTTTTTGCTCAGATGAAATGTCCAAAATTAAGCCACAACCTTCCACAAAAGTTGTTTGTCTTTGCTTTGCTGGTCATGCGTCCTTCTTTCTCGTCATGGATCTCACCTGCATGTGCTGTGGTTCTTCCCCGTCATCTGTAGTCTGTACAGATTGGGGTGCGGACAAGGGGCCTTCTCTGTTGTATGGCTTGATATCACCTAGGAATAGCCAAGCTCTTCTTCCTTGTAGCTTGACTGCAGAGGGAGTGACGTCTTCCACTTTAAAGGGTCAGCTGAACCTCGGCTCGTCCCACTTTTTTCTCGTGTGGTTCCTCATCCAGGACCTTGTCTCCAGGAAAAACTGGTGGTAGACGTAAACTTTCAATTGGGTCTGTTGTAGTATCTCCTCTGCGTTCTGTGCTGCCCTGCACCATTTTTGTTGTCACTGCAGTTGTCCTGAAATTACAGTAAGACAAGATGTCATGCAATTCAGGGAATTTTGCATTTCTGATCATAGTATTTCCCCTGTTGACTGAGCATCACATCTAGCTCTATCTCGGGTTGTCAATGGAGTGTGCATCCTTCTGTCTGTTGCTATTTCCTGCAGCATAAGATGATGGTCAGAACCAGGCTGGTTTCTGAGTGCATACAGTGCCAGTGGAAGGCAGTGCAACCATCCCTTCTTTAGAGTAAGCCTCAACTTGGCTATCCTTTCCTTTGGCTATCCTTTTCTCTCACATATGCCATTACCTTGCGGATGATATGCCGATGAGAACTTGTGCTTTATACCAAGCAGCAAGCTAATCTGTTCAAATACTGCATTAAAAAAGTGAGGTCCATTATCTGACCTCATGACCTCACATACCCCCCACCTGGGAAATACCTCGCTCCCCAGAAATGTGGCCACGCAGGTAGAGTCTGGTTGTATACATGGACCTGTTTCTATCCATCTAGAGAATGGACACACCACAACAATAAGATACCTGTATCCATTACATACTCAAATCATATCGACATAATCGACATGCAAGTGCTGAAAAGTTCCATTGGGCCTTGGGATGACTCCTCTAATTACACTTAGTGTATTCCCAGCCGTGAACTGTTTGCAGATTATACAGTTCACCATAAAAAATGCAACGTGCTCTGCTAAGTTCGGTATAAACCAGTCTTCAGCGATCGTTGCTGCTAGATTCTCTTTTGTCATGTGCGCTGGATAATGCAATTGTTCCAATGCTATTTTTAACAGGGCTATAGGCATCACCGGTTTACCAGTGCTGTCTTGCCACCACAAGCTTTCGGAGGGGTTTAAAGAACACCCTTGCCGCCTCCACAGATTTTTTTCCTACTGTGGTGCTTCCCCTTGGAGTTCTATTAACTGGGTTTGCCTCATGTTATTATAACCCTCAGGTTCACTTTGTGCAACAATCATCTTCTCATGCACATCAGTTATTTCCACATTGATTATGGTTTTGTCCTTGGTCGCCATACGCTTGGCTTCCGTGTCTGCTGCTTGATTTCCTCGTGAGATAAAATCCGTCCCTTTCGTGTGGGTGGCGCATTTCACAACTGCTATGCCCACTGGGAGCTGTAGTGCCTTAATGAGCCTGTCCAATAATGCTGCATGCTGCACTGGTGTGCCTTCCGCTTGGAGGTAGCCCCTCCTTTTCCAGTGCACTAAGCCTGCGTGCACTGTCGATATCACTTATGCGGAGTCACTGTACACATCACTTCCTGGTCTGTACGAATCTCATTACGAGTATCAATGTCAATAATTCTGCAGCTTGCGCTGAATAATGAGATGGTAATTGTGCACTGAGTACTCGAAATTCTCCATTTGCTATGTGCTTTACCACAGCAGTCCCTGTATATCTTTGCCCGTAATTTTGATCGATTCTCGAGGAACCGCCAACGAAGACAATTTCTCCTTCCGCCAATGCATTCACTTTCACTCTATCTCCTAATAGAATTCTTCATAGTTCGCACAGTCATGGATTGGCTCGCCGTCAGTGACTGGCTCTGCTGAAAGCATAGCTGGGTTCAGAAACTTTTGTATTAGAGGGCAAAAGGGGCACTTGCCCAGGATCCCCACACGTCTGCCTGATCTAAAAACATCAGATTCCATTGTTCACCAGACAAAAATAGCACGTGTCAGGATATTTTATGGCATGCTGCTGAGGTTCTAAACCCATTGCCTGTCTGTTTCGACAAGTATATTCTGCCTTGATCAATTCATCATGTATTGCCTTCTGTGTTCACTGTGATATACATACATTGTGTGTTCCTAACGGCACAACTCTGTAGCACTCTTTCCTTCCTGTGGGAAGTATGTTGATCATGTGCAATAGCTAAAGTTGAAATGCATATTTATAAATTGATCGCCACAATCATTTAGTAGTTAGCTCAGTGTGTCATTGAAGAGATAGTGTTCAATGCAAGATTAGAATAGCACATTCCAGCAAAGCTGGCTGAGCCTTTCCTATGTTTGAAGTTTATAAACCTTCCTGCATATTTACCTGGTTTTATAGCCCAAAAGATGCTATTATCGGCAATGTACCTACACCAGATAGGGGTTGCTATAAAAATGAACATATCATCTGTATGCTGAGGTCTAGACATTGGTTTGTTCAGATCGGGTGTTGTAAAACCTAGGCAATCACCTCCAATGATGAACAAAAACTGTTAGTCCAAGAGGTGAATAAGTATCCAAATTCAAGACTGTGGAACAAAAGCGCTCATGGTTGTATACTGGCTTTGTCAGCAGACGACAGAGTGATCCTGGTCAAATGATCTAATATCTCTTAAATAACTGCTGCCTCTGTGAGGTTTGCCTTCGTGCATGCAGTGGTAATGTTTAGCCCATTAGTTGATCTTTCTTCTTATGTAGTCCATTTGACTGGAAGGGGTGGTAGACAGAAGAGAGCGGACCAGATGTTGCAGGCCTCGGGCAAGCATATTTTAAGGTCTGCTCGTTTGACACAAAAAATGGTTTGCTTTTTTGTAAAAGTCAAAGGTTTTTATGCACGTTTATAAATGGCAATGTCACAAGCCATTGTTTTGGAAGTATTTAAAGCTTTAAAATACAAAAGAAAACCCAGATTAAATGTGTTAAATCGCATCTATCGGTATGCTGGTAATTTTATACTTTCCTTGATGATGGAGAGAATTGATCTAGAATCATTCCCATTTTGCGTAACACACTTCTATACTTTTTTTTTTTAAATGGTCATGTTTGGTCATGTGATTTGTGTACTTTCCAAGTCAGTTTTAAAAAAATTATATTGTTTTAGTTCATTATAAGAACTAGAAAGAAAGTGTTGAAATGCAGAAATTGCACAGTTGGCACACATCCACCCCTTAACCAATGTGGGAACCTGGGCAAAATTGCCAGTCCCTAATCCTGTCAAAATTGTCAGCCCTTCATAATGACTTCCTTTGCAGGGTATGATATTCATAAAAGCCTCATTCATGGTTTCACTATGGTGTTGCTTCCACCAGAATAGTGAGCATTGATGTATTGCACACCAAAGGCACTTGTTTCTTTGATCTCTAATGGCAACACTATTTGAAAACCATATTCCACTTCCTATCTCAGTCTGTCTGGATACAGATACCTTCCTGGTAGCTTCTAATCTTCATCCACTATCCATGCTATGGTATGTGTAGCTTTCTCCTTCCTTCTAATTGGTCTCCCCTATCCATGCTTCAGCCCTTTTGCATTCCGTGAGGCAGCTAATGTGAGTTCTCTGTCTATTCTGGGTTACATGTACCTTTTACATACAGTCCTGCATTAATACTACAGGCTGCATACCTTCCTGGATGCTATTGATAAAAAGTATTCTGTATCTATACTAGAACAGAAGTAACCTCTTTGTAGACTGCTAATGTTCACCTTCCAATGCTACTTGTTTATTATTCTGATTATAGTAAGAATGAAGAGGGTCAGAGGACTGAAAAGGAGTAGCCATGCTTATTTTGAATGCTGCAAGGCATCATATCAACTTATAGGTTGTGATTGCGACGATGAGGTCGGTGGGTGCGACCAGATATTCTTGATCACTTAATTCCTTTGGTTTGGTGGAGCGGGGTCCCCACAGATGTCCATGCCCAGGGCCCCAAAAGTGGTTAAGATGGCACTGGCTTGAGTCACTATCTTACATCAAATTATCTTAATCAATGGATTTGATATGATCACTTCATAAGCAGAAGTTCTCTGAGATGTCAATGTGCCTTTCAGTTTCTCTAGAATGGTAAATAGTGCGTGCTCGACGAACAACATCATTGCGCATCCCATCACAATGGTTGTCGCCTTCTCTATGGCGAACGCTGCGGCAGCTAAACTTTGTTCACATGGGAAGTGACCCCTCATTACTTGGTCTAGATTCCCACTGTAGTATGCCTGGGGCTTGTACCCCAATGTGGTTCTCTGTGTGAGTACTGCTGTCTTAACACTGCCATTTATGTGCGAAACAGGTAGAATTCCTGTGCATAATTGGGAATTCCTAAAACTAGTGCCGTGCAGATGGCTTTTTTGAGTTCAACAAACCCTTCTTCCATGGCCTCAGTCCATTCAATTTTTTCTTTTGTCACCTGTGTTTTTTTTAGGGCCTGTAACAAAGGCTTGGTATACGGGCTATAGTCAAAGACCCATGCCCTGACATAATTGCAAAGGCCTAGAAAACTCTGCATCTGTTTTATCGTGTGTGGCTTGGTTGTGTTCAATATGGCCTCAGCCCTTTCAGGGGTAACCCTTTTCCCCTCTTGTGAAATCAGCTGGCCTATGTAAAGCACTTCTTCCTGACAATATTGTAACTTTTCTTTGTCCACTTTATATCCCTTCTCAGCCAATATAGTTAATAGCTGTATAGAATTGTGTCTGCACGTCTCCTCTGTCGTGCTGCAAATTACGATGTCATCCACATATTGCAAGACAACACACTCTAATGTAATATTGCTTAAGTCCATCTGCAGGACTCAGTTGGAAATTGAAGGAGACTCACAGTACCCCTGGGGTAACTTCGTGCTTTTCAAACGCATCTGTCTGAACGTAAATTACGTCAAATTTTGTGAGTCTTTGTGCAATGGGATTGAGAAAAATGCATTTTTTAGGTCAATCACAGTGAAATATTTTGCCTCAACGGGTATATTACATAGGATTGTGGACTGGTTAAGGACTAGAGGGTACTCAGCCTCTACAATATCATTTATCAGGTGTAAATCTTGAATTAGTCTCCACGACCCTCCCTTTGATACAGGGTACACTGCAGTATTGCGGTATTGCATGACGACTCTGACGTCACTAAAATGCCCTGCTCCAAGATGAAATTGTCTTGAAAATCCCCTCATCTGCTTCCCTTGACAACAGGAAACAGTCTCCACTGCTA
Source organism: Ambystoma mexicanum (assembly GCF_040938575.1). NCBI lineage: Eukaryota > Metazoa > Chordata > Amphibia > Caudata > Ambystomatidae > Ambystoma > Ambystoma mexicanum. Next base: position 399,958,987 of record NC_090930.1, on the reverse strand, counting down.
TTTGGAGGAAGCTTCAGAGTTTGTTCTGGTGATCCTCGGAAGGGTGGATGGATTGCATGTTGAGGTTGCTTGGTCTGCTATGTATGATCTGTCGGATGATGCTGATTTTGTTTTTGAAGTAGTCTCAAGGTTGTTGCATAGTTTCGGCAAAGTTATCAGTCTGTTGTTGCAGACAGGGTGTTTCTAATTTTGTTTATGATTTTAAATAGTTCTTTTTGGGTGTTGGAAGCTTTGGTGATTCTGCTGTCAAAGTATTTTCTTTTTGGCATCTGGATTTCCTTTTTGTATGAGTGGATTTGTTGTTGGAATTGAAATGTCTTGGCCTGGTTGTTTTTATTCCTCCATTCTAGTTCAAGTTTCCTGTTGTTGTATTCATGGTGCTGATTAGCGGGGTAAACCATTTTGCTGTCGCTCTTTTGTATGCTGGGGTAAAGGGGTTTTCATTGGAGATCTTGTCTATTGTTGTGGTGATCCATTTGTGAAGTAGTTCTGTTTTCTGTCAAGGTCAGCTTCATACATTGTTATTGTCAGTGGTTTGTTGATTTCCAGTAGTTCAGTTAGGTTGCTATTTTTGATGGTCCTGCAGTTTTTTTCATGATAGCTGGCAGATTGTTGGGTTGTTTGGTTTTTGTTGTAGCCAGCGTGATTACGAAGGGGATGATGAGGTGTTTGCTCCAGAGGATCTGATGATGAGTGGTGATGAGTTTTTTTGGCGAAGACTGCGTTGAGTGTATGTCACTCCATGTGAGTTGCTCCTTTGATTAGTTGATGTAGTTTCATTGTCTTCAGTTGTTTGGCTAGTGACCTTGGTGGTATAATTTAAACGTACTTCATGCTGTACTTAATATACTAATACTAACAAAGTTTGTAATAACGACTGAAATGAATATGACCAATATTACAAATGACTATAATGCATACCATAAATGTTTAGTTCTTGCTGAATAAAATATACAAACACAATGAAAGTTGATACTAATTAAAATAATTAAAAACCAGTTATTTTTTAAATGTGAACATTTAAACAGTGTATCATATAAAACACATATTTATACTACAATGTATATGCGCAATTTAAGTACTCAAATTTAGTTTTAAAAGTAACCTTACTTTAACTATGTAACATAATATAATTAATTAATAATAAAACATGTACAACACATAACAAATAAAAAATAATTACCTATTAAAAATAACAAATATAAAAGTACTAAAAGTACTAAATGTTATAGAACATTTATACTTTATTGAAAATCAAAAGGTGCACTTTTAACATAAAAACACTTAAAACACTTAAAAAAGTATTATGAATAAACATCAAATAAAACAAAAGTTACATACTGTCAAATGCAGTCTTACACAACCAACGGCTTTAAAACTTCAAATGCTTTTAAAATGCAGTTGCTGAAACTCAGTATGTAAAACCTCTTTTTTAAAAGCCATAACTTCAACCCAATTAAAATAATACGTAAATATTTTTAAATGGAACTTTAGAGAACATTTCAAATCACTTGATTCTTAACATAATTTTGGTTTTATTTAAACAAAAGAATGTGTTGTTTGCAAAGCAATAGAAATTATTTTTACTTTGTAGTAACATTTTATTACAGTTTTACAATGAGAGTTTTGACGTATCACAAATAGACTTTATTGAAGCGTTAGACATAAACTAATCAAGACTAGTTCTTCTTGCTTGATGCTTTGGATCTTGTTATTTAAAAGAGATACATTAATTAACAATAGTGCAACAAAAACCAGTATTAATAATACATATACAACTGTGAGTAAACTTGACGGACAGAATAAGAAGATTAAGCCATTAAATACATACACATGTATATTCTAAAACAGGTCTGCAGTAACATGCTATTCATGCATGTGTAGAAAATGTATCACATACTACCTTTAATTAAAAAAGTGATTACATTCTTAAATTCAAGAGAGACACAGTCAACCACGACATCCTCATTGGGAGATTGGAAGAAATAGGAATCACAGACCTAGTCTTACTATGGACTAAATCCTTCCTAACAAACAGAACAGCAACCATATGGATCAAACCTTTCAAATCAACCTCAAGAGAATCCACCTGTTTTTCTCCATTGCTTTTCAACATATACCTGGCTCAACCAATCAAGTTCATTAAAAGACACAGCCTCACATGTTACAACTATACTGACGACACACAAATAGTCTACAAAATACAAGACAGACAAGAAGAAAACCCAACAATGGAACACTGCCTACAAGAACTCTACAGCTGGATGAACTCAAACAACCTCAAACTGAACCCAGGCAAAACAGAAATAATGATCATATCCAAAATTGGAGAAAACAATCACTACATCCCATGGCCGACGGAACTTGGTACAGCGCCAGCTCCATCAACGATAGTAAAGAACCTGGGAGTTTTGATGGAAAGCAAAGTAACCCTAGAGCCACTAGTAAACGCTATAATCAAGAAATGCTTCTTCCTCCTACATGCAGTAAAAAAGATCCTACCATTCCTCTCTTTCACTCACAAAAAGCTAACCATCATCACTCCCATCATGCCCAGAGTACACTACGCTGACAGCCTTAGACCTAGGAATGCCAGTACAACTGTTAAAAAAACTCCAGCGCATCCAAAACGCTGCGGCGAGACTCCTGCTCAAACTACCACGAAGAGAACACATCACTCCAGTACTGAAAATGCTACAGATAAAGCAACGACATCTGCCTAGAACCGAAACCATCTGACAAAAGAATATTTGGAGGATCATCTTTCTCTTAACTGGCACTAATAACCTGGAATGAGCTACCAAAATACATACGTAACACAAGGGTTCATCTTCGATTCAGAAAACTACTCAAAACTTGGCTCTTTGCCCCAGAACTAGAAGGAAACGACCAGGAAGCATATCTAAGCAGTGGGAAACAAGAATCCCAGAGAGGAAACCCATCCTCCCTAACTTCTAACTTTTCTTCCATAACTGGAGGGTGGGGGGAGGATGCCATTATTGCATACCACTATACCAAAGAGGAAACATAGGTAGGTTAGGATCCCACTTGGGGATGGGCAAGGAGGGACCAGGAGTGTAGGGGGAGGACGCCATGTCCACAGACCACTAGTCCTCAGAGGAAACATAGTCAGGTAAGGACGACTGACACGGGAATGGGCAGGAATGGACCAGAATCCTCTACCAGGGGTGGATTGGCCCCTCGGCCAATCGGCCCGTGGCCGATACGATATGGGTCAGTCCCTGCCTGGGGGCCGGTTTCTGCCCATGCTGGGCCAGTGTGAGGAAGAAAAAAAAAGAAGCCAAAAAGCACCCGCAGCAGAGTAACGACAGCAGCAGGAGCCAGGAGGCTGCATGCAGGGCTGGGCTGGGCCTGGCTGTGACCACAGCACAGTGGCGGCGCCAGCGCACACATTATGTTGCTTTCAACTTTGCAGGAAGCAGCAAATTTGTTGCACTTCTTTGCAAAGTTCAAAGCAACTTGTTGTGCCTGGGGACCGCCAGCGCTGGCCCAATAAAAATGGGGCTGCAGAGGTTGAAAGTGCAATGAAGACATGGAGAGAGAGTGACAGCAATGGGGGAGGCGGCAGGAGAGGCAGTGATTTATGTTACTAGAAAAGTGGTATTGCTGGAAAGAATCGGAAACATCCAGGGCTGTTCCCGCTCGCAGGAAGCAGGATAGCAAACCGATGCTGTGCAGCAGAGGAGTGACTCTGTCCAACCCCTCCGACACCTCAGCAGAATGCAAAAAGCAGGACGACATGGACCAACAACGAGAGGGAGCAAACAATGGCTGCAGGCGGCAGCAGTAATGAAACATTTAACCCCCGGCACACGAGGGTGTCAACGAAGCCCCAGAGGGGCAGCAGGCGTGATACCTCCATACTTACCTGACTCAGACTCAGCACGGCAGCCTCCGATACGGAAACTAAAAGCGGCCCTGCAGGAAGGAAATGGAGAGCCAGGCGCGTTCCTTGGCCCACTGGAAGCTAAACATTGGATGCCGCGCTGGGAAGGCAGTGACTTTGTCCCAACCCGCATGACATCAGCACAGCAGGCAAAAGACAAAGACGGTGGCAGCACAATGCGCTAAGGAAAGGAAGAGCCGGTGCTGCCTATAAGCAGAACTGAAGGTGCACGGAAGTGGACCAGTCCAAGCCTCGGATGCCAAAAACCGGAGAGCCAGCACCAGGAGGAGCAGGCAGAGGCAGCCCCGGGCCTGCCGTGGCCCTGGGACCTCTTCATTTGCCCCTGCGGAAAAACCAGGCCTGCCTCGGGTCCCCCAACCCCTCACCCCAATGGCGGGCTGGAATGACTGCTCAGTGTAGGCAATGTACCGGCTAGTGATTGTAGGAGGCAGCAGCGTGGGCAAGCCTGCGCTCACCTTCCAGCTCATTCAGGTACAGGCGGCCCATGGGAAGAAAAAGAAAGAACTAAGAACATACTGCTCTCGTGAGGAACCGAGCTTCAGGAGCGGCATTGGTAGACTGACACTGCCCCAGCCCATCCAATACAGCAGAAATGATGCAGTGTCAGCAGTGGCCAGGGCCTCACACAAGGCGGCCCTGGGGGAATCGGAAGAATGGTCCGTGCCCGTGTGTAACAAAACACAGCGAGTGCCACTGGGTGGGCGACCGTCAGTGCCCCAGCCCTTCCAGCACATCCGCAGCTTCCCAGAACAAATTAAGCTGGGTCAGCGTGACAAGGGATCAACTGTGTGCTTGGGAAGGCAAAGGCAGGCGGCTACAAGAAATGAAATTAGCTGACTGACAAGCGGCTTTTGAAATAGCACTTGTCAAAATGTATGTAAGCAGACTCCCGCGGCCCCCTGCGACGAACACTCCAATACATGGAAAAAGTAATTGTTTAAATTGCTGGCCTGCAACACCTGAAAGCCGCATTTTGCAGGCACCACAGGACTGCTTTCACACACGGAGAGAGGTGAGGCCACAGTTTTTCTGTTAAGCATCCACGAGGATCAAGACAGCCGGAGCACCGACACTTCCCCAGCCCTTCCGACAGCGGGGTGTTCTGCTCACCAGCCTATAGCATGACGGAACATAGCAAGGATCAGCGAATGAACACCAATTTAAACAATGGTGCTACAGAAGGGCAAGCAGGCGGAATTCTTCCCCTGCTGCAGGACCAGGCACGGCATAAATTTTGTGGCAGAAATCTGGAGGCCCCCCTTATTTGCCCCAACCCTTACAAAAGGGAGAAAGGAGAATACCGCAGCTATCTTCAAAGCGACTAAGAGCAGACAGCATCTTTCAAAGATCAGCACTCCGGCCATGGACGTTTTCTGACCTGGCCACAGCCCATGAGGGAACCGTGAGTAAGACTAAAATAACAATATGAATAGAGATTTTAATGATACATATGGTGGTTCATTTTTGTATGAAATGTATATCACATTAGTGAAATCATAACCATATTTTTCGTAGTGTACTTAGGAACAATGCTATACAACATCTCTCTAAACCTCATTCTGGTTTTCCTACTTCCCCCACTTCCTATCCAACCATCATCACCCTAACCCTCCTTTCATGCTGGGGTTCGGAACCCTATATAAGCATCGACTTGCAGCAGGTCTCAAAACCGCAGTGGGGGTGGTAGGTTCATGTCACTCCTGCGCCTTGTAGCTGTGGACCCCGTCACAGAACTATGCAAAGTTATGTTATTTTATGAGTTGTGTTGTAATGAAACAGACACATGAACCCTCCATAAGTAGCATTTTCTGTAAAGTTGTGAATTGACACAATTCATGGATGATGGTTTGAGGGCCACTTTTATGAGGTGCGAGGTGGGCCACTTTTCTGAGGCGAGGGGTGGGCCACTTTCTTGAGACGAGGGGTGGGCCACTTTTTTTTTGGTGTCCGGGCCTATTTCTTGTCCCAGTCCGACCCTGTCCTCTACACTAAACTTTGCCAACACCAGGGTAGGGGAACACGCCTGCTTTAACGAGGTACGCAAAACACTAAAGTAGCACAGAGGAAAACTGCCACCCCCATCATACCTGCCAACTAGATGGACAAACAACAATACCAAACTCACAGGATAACCATAGATGTGGAGCAAAGAAATGCAAGGACTAAGAGGTAAGAAAAAAAACACTTACCCCAACTAGAAAACCTAAACTTTCCCCATACACTTCTCACACAGAAACCCACAATACCTCTTCTCCACACAGCACTCCGCACATACTTCACCACACTGCAACAACAGACAGACAACACATAACCCGTATCAACAGCACAAAGGAACTATCACAGACCTGATAACCACACTCAGGCTCAGTGGACGATGAAAACTGAACTGAAGTTGCCAACAGGACATCACAGCTCTCACTCTCCTATTACCACTACACCCATCCTCTTTCAGATCTGCCAGAGCGCCTAGGGACCACTCCGGCGGTGATGGTGCGCGGCACAAGTACCTTTAACCTTAACATTAATGGATTTTTGTTCAAATAGTATGAAATTTGTGTTTGCATGTTTTGTACCGCATAAAAATACCTTTTCACTATAATATGTATTGTTTTATGTTTAAAGTGTAAATTTGTAATTTTATTTTGATAAAATAACATCCTTTTACTTGCGTTTATAAAATTATTATATTCCACAAACGTCCCTGTGTTGGATGTACAGTTTTGACGTAGAGAACATGCTTGATTGCATTTTATATATAGAGACTATTTATATTTATTTGAAAACAATATAATTTTTATTTTTATTTTGCCAATGTTCAAATACGTTATTGCAATATGTAACCTACTATTAAAAGTGTATGCCCAACAAAAGTGCAAACCTTGAAGTGCAAATATTCACATGGCACAAATGTACTAACTATGGGCCTCATTACGAGTTCGGCGGTAACCGTGGTGGTAAAACCGCCTGGTTACCGCCGGACTCGTATTACCATTCCGCCTCCGTGATTCCCAGAATTACCGGGGCATTACAACCCCGGTTTTCCGGGAATCACATAGGCGGAATGGTGTTAATCCCCATTCACATTGAGTCCTATGGGACTCAATGGGAATGGAGATCATGGAAACACCGGCAGCATCTCGTAATGCTGCCGGTGTTTCCTCGTCCGCCTGCAGGCGGGCGGTCTTAAACCCGCCAGGTCAAACCTGGCGGGAACACCACCTCCCGCCTGCAGGAGTCGGGATCAGGTGGTCCGGAAACAACGGTGGCAGTGGGTTTATCGCCACCATTATTTCCGGACCGCCTGATTTGTAATGAGGCCCTATGTCTTTTATGCACATAAGTTATTTGAAAAGTCATATAGTCGTACATGCAGTGTAGATTAAGTCAAAAAAGGCAAATTTACACCATGCACCAATTCAGACGTAAATCACACCTGATTCACTAAGAAAACAGTCATTCAACACAAAATAGCTGATACAAATTCCATCGGCAGAAGACACACCAGCTCAAGTGAGCACAGAAAACTACAAACATACTGCCAAGCATGGCAAACATTTTCACTTTTCACCGGAGAACATGTTTCCCCTACACTCACACACTTTTGCGATTCAACCCTGTCATCACTGCACAAATCCACAAATATACATGCATCAATCACAACACTTACACCATCAACTTCATGTTTAAGTTACAACACTCGACACACATCTTCCAAGATTTGTGTCTGTTTAATAAATACCCTCAAACTTAGACTCTGGAGGCATCACACTCTCTGAGACATGCAACGCCCCTGACATACCCATCTAGACCAGAACACACCCAAGGACACACCCCAAAAATGATGGACACACCCACTGAATGAACTACCAAAAATAGGGTCATAACCACCGACACACCCACAAATCACAGGGCACACCCGCAGAAACACCCTAGGCCAGAGAGCCAAAAAAGCGGCAAAACGCACGCCACTGATACATGCACATTACATATTGGACATGTTAGACTTCCAAATCGGAAATTACACCAGAGGATAGTGTAACCGCCATCTAATGTAACATCAATGTAGGACTACTCTTGCTATGTCAACATGTCCAGGAAAGACACAACATTGACAGAACATACACATCACACAGCGACACCGACATGTTCCAGCTATAGAGAAGCCCCACAATGCTCACACCAGAAGAAATGCAACCCACTAGGGAAAAATGCCCAGGACACCTCTTGCAAGGAGAACAAGGTTATTTTCCACAAAAATAGAGATGTGCCAGCAACTCACTCTGCTGCCAAAATGAGTACAAGCTGAACATTAAAAAGGCACACAGTGCCATCAGTGACGTGAGTTACATAAGGTACACATCCGAATGGTTGGTTGGTGTGACCCTATACATAGGCTACCTGGTCTATAAGGGATCCCAGGACATTGGTCCCAGCCCGTCTGTCCATCTTCTCCCACGTGGGCTTCTTGTTGCACCAGGCATGAAGCTACAGTTAATTGCTTATTATATGAAGAAAAAACAATACATTTTTTATCAATGTGCACCTGGTACTGCAGACAAAGGATAAGATGATACTTCATGGAAATTGTAACTGACAAACCCCAAATCAATTCCAGACACATTGGTCAGACAGACAATCAAGTGATCTTTTCTGAGTGATTGGGGGTCTAATAGCTTTATAGTCAGTGGTCCGTGACTGACTGGTACTTTGGAATGCTGGGGTCTTGGGACAGGGGCAGCTGGGCGTTGTTACTTAGAGTTGAGATGGGGAAGGTCGTAGGCTTGTGTCCTCCTTCTGATTGGATAGTTTTTCGCAGGGAGCTCTCAACCACTTGTGGCCTTACAGGGCACATTTCTCCTGGGATACAAAATGCTGGCAACTTGAGACAGTGAAAGGTCTCTGAATCTCTGCAGCTTTGGCCTTTCACACCTTCGCCCATGATACAACCTATTTCTGCCTGAAAACACTTATTTATATGTTTGTGGCCTATGCCTGCAGTCCCTGCTGCAACGCAGCATCAGGCCTCAATTTCAATATGGCTGCTGTTATCTAAGATGGCGGTTGATTGCCAGTATACTCTAAACCCATGGCATGCACTATCTGCCCTGCACAATAGCCCCTGTCGCCACTCCCCTCCCACAAGCACCCTCCCCGCGGCCCCTGACGTACACTTCCAGGCATCTGCCTTATCCAAAACAGCAAACGCCCAGGTGACCTTCTCCATTCTTTCCCTTTTCAATCTTTCTGCTTCCAAATATGGTGGTGGCCCTTCCTTTGGTACCCAAGCTCTGCATTCAGACCTTAAACCTTCCCATGCTTGTGAATATTGCTCAGGGTTACACGTCATACATATACATTCTCCATCCCCTGCTAAATCTACCCAGTGTTCTACATCATTCTCACGGTCTGGTGGGGGAATTGTGGTGGTGCCTGGGGGGTGAAGGCGCTGCTCTATTGCAATCATGCATGGCCTGTCTGGGTCATCAGTTTGAACTGCTCTAGTTTTTGTGCCACAAGGTGCACTCTGTACCTCAATTTAGACCATCATCATTGTGCTGCTAGGCAGTGCTTTGGCACAACATCAAAGCCCAGCTACAGGTACAGAAGATCACCAACATGAACACGATCACAGGAATCAGTAGCTTCATGATTGCCTCCATCCAGGATGGTGCTTTTAGGGTTTTTTTCCACTTAGTTGCTCCACACACCTCCGGTTTTCACGCTTTCCAAGCAAGCCTCTACTTAAGGACTGTAGGCCAGCTCCAGGCAGACAGCAATGAGTAGGCTGCTGGTCAAATGACTAGGGTTTGCCACTCAGTTACTCCACCCACCTCCAGTTTTAGTGCTTTCTAAGCATCTAATTAATAACTATAGGTCAGCTCCAGGAAGACAGCATTGAGTAGGCTGCTGGTCATGTGACCACACCCTGCCAATCAGTTTCTCTGACCACCTCCTGTTTTCATGCCTTCCAAGCCTCTGCTAAAGGACTGTAGGCCAGCTCAAGGCAAACAGCTTTGAGTAGGCTGCTGGTCACGTGAGCAGGCCCTTCCACTCAGTTGCTCTTCCCACCATCTATTTAATCAGCCCTCCTTAGGCATCCTCATTGCCGGTGTCCTCAGCAAAGGACGTGGAAGACAAGGACCTCACCTCTATTTGCCTGTTTGGGGGGGCCTGCTAGGGCCACAGGCCTGACCCACTATCCTGTATTTCACATAAAACTAATTGCTACTACTACTACTCACCAAAAGACATCACCATGTGTCTCCTGCCAACACAACCCATCGCCACTCTCGCTAGGGTTCGAATGGCCAAGTGCCTTGGGCAGCCTTGGCAAGTTATCATAGCGAACCTCATCAAATTGCCCTTGCCCCCATCCAGCACCCGTGGACCACATGTACACATCCTCTCATGTTGATCAATGCTCGCTCAGAAGTCATTCACGCTGCAGAGATCGCCAACCTCATTGTGTACAACAAGCTTGATGCCTTATTCATCACTGAAACATGGTTTACACTTGTGTATAGGCGCGTTACAAATACCTTATCATATCATATCATATCATACCCCATCCTTCACACATGTTTCCGATGTCCTCCTACCCCAAGGCTACTGCATCCAACTACCGACTGGCCAGGAAGGACAGGAGGTGGAGCGATTGGCCATCCTCCATCATCCCCTCTCCCAGAACAAGCTTATTTGAATAACTTGTCTGCCGGTTCCCTCTATCGCACAAGGAATCCATCCCTTTCACCACATCTACAGACCACCTCACAGGAGTGACTCTTTCATTGCAGACCATGCCTGCTGACTAACCCAAGTCTAGTGGAATGCTGAGGAGCAAGCCCACAGTTCAGGGAAAAAGCTTCCCTTGGCATAAAAAACCCTGGATGTCTTGCGGTTTGAAGACCGCATAGAGGGTACAATCTTGAAGGTATTGTCCAATTGTGACAGTCTCCGTCCTTCTGGAATTCAGAAACTAGGTTGAGCTGGATCTTCATTCCCGTCTGGGCGACAGGATTCACTGGTAATGGGGGTGAGCATGCTGTTCCTTCAACAGAATGCTTCTGGAGATGAGACGTAGACACCTTGAGTAAAGGTGCAAGATGCCGTGATTGAGAACCTCAAGACGAGCGACTGAGGACTGCACCCAAGGAAGGATGCAAGTCGTAAGCAACAGCGAGAGTACAGAAGTGCAAAAAATGATAGGCCACATGAGCACGGACAGGAAAAGAAGAATTTGAAACCCTGCAAGGACGCAGGCAGGTAAGATGACAGCATACAGAGCAACCCGAGTGGGCGCGTAGCTACAATAACTCAACTAAGGGTCTATTAAGAGATTACATAGCCTCAACACTTTTCTTCTCCACAAACATAGATCTTGTTACACTCCAATCTGTTGCCGCAATCTTTTTCTTCACTTTTACTAGATTTTCCAGTAACTCCCTTTCTGTTGAATTGCAGAGTGTGAGCTGTTGCATAGCATATTTTCTTAAATCATTAAGGAAGCAATTGGTATTTAATTCCAAAAGACGCTTAATATCATCATATAGGGAATTTTTCATTGCAACTAAAATGAGCCTAAATAGGGCCATTCTTTTCCATTCTGCTTGGGAAGCTAGTGGTTGAATGCCCAACTCATATCGCAACCATGACATCGTATGAAGGGTGGCAGGTTTAGAACTTCTTTTCACAATCCACCCTCCAATCGAGTCCAGTTCAGTTTTGTTATCAGGGATTCTAATTCTATCCCATACATGGGGACTGGGACTACTTTGCCTTGAAAGAATTTCAACAGTGGGGCCAAGGTAAATTTACAGTAGTTATGTAGGATTGATTTCATCTGGCTTACCAACTGTCTGATTTTACTGTTGATATAAGTCTCAATAGCTTCAATCGTGGGATTGGCTCTAATTCGGTAACCTAGATATTTTGTCTCTTTTACTATGGGCACTTTGGTGTTGTCAAGGTGCCACCTGATTTTTTATAGCACCGCCCTTATTAGATTTTAAAGCCATCATGACTTTTTTAGCAGGATTTATCTGCATATAATTCTTATTTGGCATCATTTTCAAACGCGAGTATCAGTCTTTGCAGACCAATCTCTGTACAGTCAATCAGCATTACATCATCCGCATAGCCTAAGGCACAGATCTTTTGGTCTTCCAATCATGGAGGTGCAAATGCCAAGCCCATGAGGTAATTCCACAGATCTGCCAAAAACATATTAAACAAACAGGGCGCTACTATACGCCCATGTCTTATGCCTTTAGATTGTACTATTTTTGAAGATAGATCTCCCCCCAAGTTCATGCGAACCTGGATTAAGGTGGCTTCATGGAGATGGATGACTATGGCTAGTAGCCCCTGCGGAATACCCCATTTCTTCAATTTGCACTGTAGCTTACCTCTATTGATGGTATCAGAGGCACAAGAGAGATCCATCCACGCAACATACAGACCTGTTTGTTTTGTGTTGTCAGTAGATAGACTTTTAAGTATTGTACCATTTAATGAAGTGGAGTGCCCCCTGCGGAAGCCTGTTTGATGTTTCGATATTATGTTGGCTTTGTCCACCCAATCTTTCAAATCCTTAAGGACCAATCTTGTAAAAATATTACTATCCACATCCATCAATGCTATTGGTCTGTGGTTATAAGGATTAGATTGCTCCCCCTTTTTAAAGATTGTATGATTATTGCATTATTCCATGAGTTTTACAAGAAATCAAGATGTTATTAAACAAGACCAGTAAGATGGAAGTCCATAGTACCACTGACATTCGTAAGATCTCATTGGTCAAGGCATTGGGTCCTGAAGCTCCTGATTTACTAGAGCTATTGATGAGGTCCTCAATCTGATTTTTATCCATGGTTAGTGACCACTACTGACCATTTTCCAGATGACAATCAAGTGGTTTAGGTTACTTGAATTTAGTTTGAAAATATTTTATCCAAACTAGCTCGGCAACATAATTGGAATTCTTCGAGGAGGAGTCATTGATTATGTCCCAAAATGTCTGGAATTAGACTCCATTACTGCCCCCAACATCCCTTTACTATCTGAGTCTAGTATAGCTGCCCTTTGAAGTCGAGACCAGTTTCGAAGTTTATTCTGCAAAGATTTGATTTCCCTAAGCATCACCTGATAATCACCCCCTTCTCGTTTAAGCTTGCGCATGGCTTGAGTTAAGGTTTTTTTGAGGAGCAATTTAATTTATTAACTGATCACCTTGCTGCCTGAACTGGCTGACACAGTTCCCATTCTGATTTACCGATAATGCAGTGTCATATGTGTCCCTTATTTGCGACGATTTCTGCATGTCAAAGAATAAGGAGAGGGGAATATGATCACTAGACCCCTTATCCACAACTTTACACTCCGTACAATTCGCATACAGCTGATCTGACATGACAAACTAGTCTATAGTGGATGACTTCCCAACACTTCTCCATGTTTTGGCAGCTGGGATGTCGCCCTCTATCGACCCATTGGCTATTCAAAGGTTCAAATCCCCAAAGAAGTTAGACCACCGACAGCCATATCTGATAGAAGGAGTCTTCTCATTAGCATAAGCGCCATTCCTCAAACAATTAGAGTTTAGATCTCATGCCAGCAAGATTCTATCATCAGGATATTTTATCAACACATGTGACAAGAGATCAAAAAGATAATCCAAAAAATAGGACAGTTTGCAATGGGCATGGCTCCAGTATACACTAACTATAATCCATGAAGCTTTTAGAAGTGAATTTTCAGCACCAAGAAACTATGCCCTCACCGCAAGAATTCCCTGTCTACTAATTGACAGTGGTTCAGACCGGGATATGCAAGAGTTCCTTATCATTATCATCATACCACCAGATGGTCTTCTTTGTGGAGCTTTTTGGGCCCCCTGGTGAAATGACGTAAAACCATCAAGGTACAATTTTTCCATGAGCCATGCTTCCTGTAAGAGGACCACATCATGAGTCTCAAAGATATATGACTTCATTTTTTTTCCCCTAAATTAAGTTGAGCCCCGCGTATTCCAACTGACAACACCCAACGATTGCTTCACTATAGAAATTCCTCAACCACAGATAGCATCTGAAAGACCTCAGTGAGGATTCCCGGAAGGAGATCCCAGATCTTATTTTTTGGGTTTGATCCCTGCTCCTTCCCCCTTTTATTGGGCTCCATAGCTCAATTTTCCTTCAGCACGTGACCTAATTTGAGTGGCCCCAACACCTGAGGGGAAATTGAGATCTAGTGTTGGTCTTGGCCACCCTACAGTATCGGGAGTGATTGACAAACGTTGAGGCCCACTTTACTTAAGTTGGCAGATGCATTCTTTACAGCTGTAGCCCCCAAGTGGGATTTCATCACCACCTCCGCCACCTATGGAGTGTGATTGTACGGGAAACTAATGCAATCAATGTCTTGTGCTGAGAGAAGGTAACGGTCAAGTATTTATCTTGTCATCGACAAGATACAGCTTCTGTTTAAGCTTCCCTTTCCCTTACTAGCATTCGACCTTTTAAGCCATAATTCTGGGATTGCGAACGGATTCACTGGTTTCTCCATGAGGTCTTGACCACCTAGACCCATAACCATTTCCCCATTGGCAACCACCCCTTAATTCGGCTGTATGGGCTGTGGAGTTGCTTTTGTCTGTGGAGCATATTGTCTCAAATCCCTGGTTTGCCTTTGTTCCTCCAGATCAATTATTATAATTGCTTCCTTGTCAGAATTACCTTCTTGACTAGGTTGCTTTGCTTTTAATTCCTAAAGCTGTTTTATTTTCTTTAGGAATATTGGAGAAACTCTGAGCGGTTTCTTAATAGGTCCAGTACATCTTCTGTTTGTAAGCCAACACTGATCTTCTTGAAATTTGGTGGGCTCTACGATACTCCCAAACCCGTACTCGGGATTCCTGAGCTTTCTTCCAGATCTCTTGGAATTTAGAGCCTTGAAAAATGACCTTTTCCCAGCAATTTTTTGTCTTCCTTGTTTCTTGTTTTATGATTTCTGAGGGTGAGCAGGTATAATCTATGCTTCCCCGTCATCAGCAATAATGTTTGCCTCATTTTTTTTTTTTTATTTTTTTTTTCTTTGCTGTTTATTCAGGTTGGCACTATCAGGCGAAACTTCCCTTTGTGCAAGTGAATCTGCAGTCAATTCAACACAGATTTCCCCACCCCCTTCTTTTTCCCCTTTGGTTCTTCTTCTGTGGGGTTCTTGGTGTCATTTTGGTGATCTTTGATCTCATCTAGGGATTTCCTTGAGTCAGCCCTAGGTTTGGCCCTCCTTGGCGAGTCAGGCACAGCATCCTCACCCAATTGCACCAATCTTATACATTCTTCCAAGGTCGATTGTGAGAGCGAGGTATCATGAAATGGAAGAGGTTCCATAGCTACCTCCTGATTTGCTTCTCTTAATTTTGCCAAGTCATTCCTCATACGAGTAACATCAGATTTTAAGATTGCAAAGTCTGAGTCGAGTTTGTCCAAATGGGCCTTAATATCCTTACCCATTATTGCATTCTGCTTTGAGTCTTCACTCAAGAGCGATATCTTTTTTTTAACAGAAACTTGGATCAGACCATTTAGGCCTATCATTGCAGACTCACAGGCTCCCACCTCCTTTGTTAATTCCATTAGAGTTCCAGAATTGGATTGGACCTCTACTTTTAGTAGTTCCAAGACACTTACTAAAGAGTTTAGTACAAAACTCAATGATGATAGTGTAGATTCTAATGGGGAATCAGAGTTTTCTGTGGAGCTCTGTGTCATCTTTCCATGTTGATGACTTTTTTCTGTGTAATTAGCATCCCTACTTATAGGGCTAACATCCTGAGATTCGACAATAGAGATCACATCTGTCGGCACCTCCCATTCTTTTGTCTGGCCCTCAGAAAGGTCCATTGGAACCATGACATATTCTTCATTTGCGCTGCCATTATAATTGGGTCTCCCACCCAGACCCTCACCCATGGCAACATCACTTAAGGTTCTCTTTGAAATGTTCCCATTCAAAATAGTTTTTTAAATTGCTGAGGTCAAAAGTGTATAGTCCAAATTATTCTGCAGTGTATTTGACATTGAAACCCTCTGGGGGTGGGGGCTGGGTCTTGATGTTACTAGATGAGCAGGGAAGTCAGTATTGGAATCAGCTAGCCCCTCATTGTGAGAATGGTGGATTTGAGGATAGTGTATAGAAGTGCTCACATCTTTGTCTTCAAGACCTTTCATGTGGCCGGTCTCAAGAGCCCTTAGGTTGTCCTTCCAAATAGCACTCGGACAACCTGTACCACTTATTATATTGTAGCACATGTAGTATTTGGCAAAGTTATGTTCTTCTATATTGTTAAGAGGCACTTGGATATTTAAATGTCTTCCAAACCTAATTCACAAAAGCCACCTCTGCACCAGGGTCAATGGGTAAAAACCCACAATCTCCTGATGTATCACAGAAACCATAAAGGAACACTTAAGAAGCGACCTAATTCCAACAACCAAGCCAATACGAAAAGAATGGACTTGACCAAAACTTTCCAACCCAGCCAGCTCCCAGGGTCAAAGGGCAGAGGCCTGCAGTCTTGTGGGTGTTCGTGGCTTTAGAGCAGAAAAAAGGACAAGCAGTGCAGGTCTGAGTATTGTATTTCAACTGCATCGTTGTATTTTCCCAATTGTCAATTTGGCCACTGTTCAGTAAGGAGAGCCCTACCAAGTGCTAGGACCACATGTTTTAAAGGAGCGAGGCACAAATATAAATAGCCCCGGTCGTAGAAGCGAACCATAAAACAGTTTACAATCAAGTTCCGCTCTTGAAAATAGCCCTTAGTGAGTTAACGCGTTTACCAAGATCCCCTCAGTTTGCTTCAGGCCATAGAAGTTCACTGCTTCAATTTGCATGTCATGAGCTGCTGATCGTGGTGGCGTTAAATCAGGCCAACCCAGTTCACGCTAGCCCAGTCCTTAATTATTGAGGTCAAGCGTTGTAGTATACAGTTTGTCAAAAGAGAAGATTTACTTGAGTGCGCCCCTCCGCGCCACTCCCAAACACGACTGAACACTTCAGCCAAACTTCTGCTATACTTCTACGTACGACGTGGCTATTGTAGTTGAATCAGATCCCGCCTTATTAAAGGTGCAGTGAACAGTTTCCTCAGTCAGCCAGCAATATAGGAAAGGAATAGAATGGAACACACACTATATTCCTCTTTCCAAAAACAAAATAGCAGTAATCCTTGCACAGCGCCCAGTCACGAACATGAACACGACTGAACACTTCACCCACACTTCCGCAGCTTTGTAAATATTAGAGGCCCTTGTGAACTTTTCTTTGTTCAGGTCTGTGGGATATTTTTTCCAGTTTGCTTCAGCTGTTCTTTTTGTATTGTGCCCAGTTTTAAGGTTTGTGGTGAACCAAGTGTTTATGTGAGCAAGTGGCTTGGCTTTGTGCATTTTTAGAGGTGCTACTCTCTCTATAGTTTGCACATAGTGTGATTGTGCGGCTCCACGAGTGAAGATGGGTCCATTCTGGTATGATTAGGAGGCTTGGTGATAGGCTGTAATAAAGGGAGTAATTTCTCTGCTGTAATGTTTAGATTGTTTCTGGTGAGTGTTGGAGGTGCGTGTATAATGCCAGAGTTTAAACGCAGGCTGTCCTGGATGGTGAAGGAGATAACGTGGTGGTCAGACCAGGCACAAGGTGTGTTGGATAAAATCTTAGTGTGACCATTTACAGCCTGATTCATGGAATTATTTGCGTGAAAAAACGCAGATTTGCGTGCCTTTCTGCCCGAAAATCCCCATGCTTCAAACAGGGATTTTTGGGAAGAAAGGCGCACAAATCTGTGTTTTTCACGCAAATAATTCCATGAATCAGGCTGCTAGGTCAGCTAGCCAATCCAAGGTTCTCCCTTTACAGTGCGTAGGATTGGTGATGCGGTGAGTGAAGCCTAACTCTGTGATTGTGTTGGCTAGAGCTAATGCAGTGTCATCATTGGTTAATAAGAAAAGAGATGAGTCAATGCTACCCCTCCCTTCAATGCACAGGTAGTGCTGAAACAACCTACAGTAGGATAAAATGTAGTTCACTTAGCCATTCATGATCAAGCTCACAGATTGAGATACTGTTAATGCAAATTTTATTCTAAATAAAGTTGCACATTACAACGACAAAAGCAACCAATTAATTCACAACACAGGAACATTAGGTTCTGAAAAAGTGAGGTTAGTAACAGAAAGTGATTAGATGTGCTGCAAAAGATAAAAGCACATTACATCTGTATACACTAATTGCGTGTTTCCAGTTTGGGGGTCATACAGAGAGCATTTTCTGGTTGACACAGTTTAAGCAAAGGCCTCCAAACTTTCCTCAGGACACTGGTGCTACAGGCAGTGGGAGGTTGCTCTCAAAATCACGTTTGTTGATGGATGATGATTAAAATCTGAATAAAAACAAATAGTATGTGTTTGAATAATGTGTCTGGTGAGCATGAGAACAATGAAAGGGCCCTTTTGAGGGGCTCTGTTATCTGTTGGTTGTGACATACCTATTATTTCTTCTCTGCGTCTTGGGCTCAGAATTGAAGAAGACTAACATTATTGTAGTCGCAAATTTCAAATGTACTCTTATGTTATAAGGTAAGGGTTTGTTGTACCTTGATAGTATCACTATTTAACTATTACAAAAGCATACCAGAGAGACTGGTAGAATTACCTAGTGGAGTGCATAAATAGAGCAAAATAATCCCTGTTTGTCAAGGTCAGCAAGGCGTCTGAGAACTGTAGAGGACTAACATCAGTGTAGTCCCAGATTTCAAATTCACTTTGGTGATTACTGTGGAGAAATAAGGTAAGTGGCTGTTGTACCGTATTGATATCACTATTTGACTATTAAAAAATCGTACCAGAAAAATTGGTAAAGGTACCTGGTGGAGTACATGTATCAGGCAAAATACTCCCAAACCCCTGTTTGGTCAAAGTCAGCAGGGCTTGGCCAGTGGAGCGCTGTAAAAACCTCTGAAACAAAAAATGGGAGAGGCTCATGCCTGGCATGCGTTGTTGTTAATAGAGTCCAAACTACCAAGAATAACATGATTGCGACAAAGAGTCCTATTGCGGCGTACTCTGTGTGCCAGGCTGATTGTGCCGGGTGGAAACCTAGCCGGGTGGTGGCATAGTTATCCAACAGGGCTAATCAAAAGGGGTTTTAGCAGCAAATATGCTAGCTCGCAATACTGATACGTGAAGAAATGGCATTAGTGAATTGTGGCTAGTTGTGTGCTTAGTCACAGGACTAATAGTGCAGCAAAGAAGTGATCGTAGCAGGCGGATTTGTAATACTAATCTAGGACATGCCACGCACCGGTCATGCATCGGTGTAGTCTTATATCTGAGCCGCGTATTTCAAAAACATAGATTCACGCATACGATTCCACAAGAAGACTTACTGTGAAACTGCTCCATTGAGACAACCCAAAAGTGCCTCCTGTTTGCGCATGCGTGGTAGCTCGAGAAGGGACTGAGAGTGCCTGGATATATTAACCCTACGGAGATGCTGCTGGGCAGTTGCTAGGCAACGCCTAGTCGTGTTGTGTAACACAGTGAAAGCTGTTATACAGTAGATAGCAAGAATGCTAAACGGTTTTCTAAAATTGCGCGGGCCGTAATTAGATGAGGACTTACCAGCTACAGCTGGAAAGTGTGAGGGCTCCTATTTGTTTATCTCTATGGATCATCGACCTTAAAGTGGCGTATTATATGTCTTATGATCAAGGAAAGTGACTGAGTACTGTGAGGAATCATGTTTCTACAAATAGTAGACCTAGGCAAACAACAAACAAAACCATTGGCTCATTGTGGGTTACTTTAGAAATGAATACAAATGAATAAAGAGGAATAAAGAAAAGTTCATGATTCAATGCTGAAAACATTATTATTATTATTAATTCTGTATGTTGACATTGGACCATGCACTAGTACAAGATGTTTTTAAGAGATTTGACAAATACTACATTGTCTCATTTATCCCCCAGTGAGGGTGTTATACAAGGTTTTAAGTGTCATCAGAGGGGTAGAGGGACACGGGGTGATGCTGCCTTATTTGCCACGGATCAAACTGTGAGTCTTCATAAGGTGTCAGGAGATGGCTGAAATATAACAGTTTTAGGGGTAAAGGTATCACTTATTAAAGAACAGATTCCACTCAATAGATGTATTTAGACTGTTCTTTACTGAATCTAAACGTAAACTCCATTTCAGTTCGAGTTGTCTTAGTCGGAGATCAAAGTCTCTGCCTTGGAATGGATTGCTGACGGTTTGGATAATCAACCACAGCATGTCTCTATGTTTGTGCTTCTTTGCTTTAAAATGTGCTACCCTTGGTTTGTCTTACACTTGGTTTTTGAGGCATGATCTGTCTTCACAGATATGCTAAAATATTTCTCTTTTGCATTTCCCTATGTAGATCAGTCCACAAGGGCATTTTATCCCATAAATCGACCATTTTGTTTTGCAATTAGTAAAAGACTTATATTTCCAAGTTGTCCCATACAAGTTGATCTTTTTTAGGTCTTGTGCGAGGGTGCAGAGCATGTCCCACATTTATAGTGGCCAGTCACAGGTGGTATGTTCCATAAAGATAATTGCGCATTTGGTGGTGTTTTGGGTTCTTCGTACGTGTGTACTAATCGGTCTTGCAGATTTCAGCTTCGTTTAAAAGCAAACCGTGGTTTTTCTGGTTTGAAATTTTCTGTTTGAATGATGTCCCAGAGTTAGGCCCCCTGAAAACAAAAAAGAGGGTATCTATCCATCTCTTTAGATATTGTCATCATTGGTGTCAAAGAGGCCTAGATTGAGATCTCCCATCAACATAATTTGAGAGCCTGGATTAGTATTCCAAGTGAGGAGTTGTGTGATGTCTTCCTCAAATGAAGATATTGGGGCTGTTGGCGTATACAAAAGGTGGATCGTTACGGTACGTGTGGCAGTGAGTGGTAGTTTGATAGACAATAGTTCTCCTGAGGGGAACCGTTGGTTCGGGAGTTCTCTTTAGACAAGTTGTTTTTTGGCAATGAAAGCTACTTCACCGTCTCTACAGGCTTCTCTATCTGATCTGAGGATGATATCATTTTCAGGTATGGCTAGTGATAGAGTAGGGCCTGCTGCAGCGTGGAGCCAGGATTCAGAAATTGCTAAGAAGTCCAGATTATTCTTTATGATGAGGTCAGCTATATCTAACGCATGTGCCAGAAGAGATCTTGCATTTATGAGAGTACCCTTATTTAGTGGGGCATCAGAATTTGAGATGACTGTGGGTGGTGTTTTATTGGCAGGGATAGGCATGTTGATGCTGTCTTTGTGGTTATCGTGATTGCCCCTCGTAGTCCTAGTAGGAGTGGCATTTGTACTTGTTCGTGTTTTGTAGTAGATGGGCAGCAACTGGACATTCTTTAGTCGGGATCCTAGTCTAGAGTTCCTGATATTTACAGGATAGGGTTGATTAGGTGTGGGCCGAGTGGCATATAGCCGGATCCATTGGATGGGTGTGAGCGGGCAGTGGCTGCACAATATCGTCCTTAGGTTAGTATTAGTGGTAGAGCTGGTAAGAATTTGATAGGTATTATAGCATGGTAATAGTGTGGCCATGGTTAGTGTTACACTTTACTTGTGGGCCATGTAGTATAGTATGCGGGCATATAGCAGGACGTTGGTCCGGAAGTAGGATTGCGTAGTTTAGCATGTCATAGGCTAAAGATAAGAATGAGGCATGTTTGCAAGGCTGAACCGAGTAATAGAATAAAGACTGTTTAGGCAGGTCACATACCAGTGATAAAAGTTAAAGCACTTTGACAGGTCTAGGGCCAGGTACTGACAAAGGATATACATTGGCAATTCAAACTTTGGCAATTCGCAAGGCAGCAGTTGGAAACAATTTAGCAAATCTGGGGCCAGGAATCGACATAGGAAACATATTAGCAATTTGCACGTTGGCAAGTCGCACATTGGCAATTCACAAGGCACCAATTGGAAACAGTTTAGAAAATCTGGGGCCAGGCATTCAGGCAATGACATAGGAAACACGTTGGCAATTCGCACGTTGGCAATTCACAAGCCAGCTATTGGAAACAGTTTGGCAAATCTGGGGCCAGGCATTGAAATAGGAAACACGTTGGCAATTCACAATTTGACCGAGGGTGTACAGCAGATTAACAAGTCCAGGGCCAGGCAGTGCAATAGAAGACAAAACGCAGGTCAGGTGATAAGGATTGAGGCAGGTTAACAATTTAGTTAGCAGGAACAGAGTGCGCTGCTTGTGGCGGTCAGATGTTGATATACTTATACAGGTGTTGCATTTATAGATATCTCAGTGGATTGCCGGCTCAGCGAAGCATTACAAGGCGCATAATAAGGTATCACAGTGATAATCACGAGAGATGGGCAAGGCATCCAGAAATTATACTGTAAATGCAGGGGTGGCAGGTAGCGCCGATAATGAAATTGGCAGTTTTGCCGGTACAAGGTCATTATAAACATTAAGTTCAAGGTCCATGCAAACCTGACAGCTAAGCCGCAATGTTTTATTCGAGACCGACTGGTCAATAAGGCTAATGTTAGTTTTTTTTTGTTACGCTACACTGAGATAGCAGTCAAGTAAATTACTTTAGAGTAAATGGCGGTACTACGTAGGGTACATCATTATTGCGAGGCCCACAAAGAGTGGCAGACAGCACGGTGCCTGAGATCCAAGATCACAGCTCGGATGGGTAGGGTACCGGGCTCCAGGGCTCCAAAGGCCTGGACATGCACAGACAGGGCCTTCAAATACGGGCCTTTGAATAGAGGGCCAGCTTCCGCCTACTGGCCTATGCGATTGGCTCAAGTAGGGGAAGGAGGCCAATCAGCAAGCGATGTCATGTGTTTAGGGTACCTCTTAGAGAGGTGCAAATAATGCGTCAGCCACTTTAGAATGGTAATTCGCAGCTTGTTATGCAGCAAGAAATGGATTTGAAGCACAATTCAGCCGATTTTGATTTTTGTAAAGGGCTTACTCTTCAAAGGATCTTGTGCTCCAAGCAGATGCATGAATTAGCAAAGACATCAATGCAAGGTGGACAGAAGGCTTGGGCACCCACCTGATCTCACCAGTATTATGAGTAGTAGCTGGTATCACGTTAATCCTGCTTCTGGTGAGGGAATCCTGGCATAGAGGGCTTGTGCCCTCTCGGTGTGGCTGGAGTCTGCAATGTGGTGGAAACAGGCACAGACATTTGCTTTGCTCTTTCCAGCTTTGGTCATATAAGCTATAACATATTGTGTAACAGTGTACGGTTGTTTGTTATATACTGAACTTCAAAGTCTGCACTCAAAAGCAGAGCTCAGACAGGATTGTCGTCATTGATGAATTGGGACTGTGCATTGCAGCTCTCTGGATCTTCATCATACTTTGGGGCATCCCTCACCCATAAAAGCATCCAAAAGTGAGGTGCTCCATGACCCTGATAGTCCTTCCTCCAAAGAAAATGTTCAACATGCCCAAGGGGTGCATTCTCTTTGCTGCCTATGAAATGCGACATAACTAGAAAAGGATGGTGGAAAAAGCAAGACACAAGAAAAGGGTCCATTGCACAGAGTTCAGCTGGTGTCATGTGATCTACTCCACTTTTTCTGGGGTTGCTTTCATGTATTAAATCCAACAGAGCATCCCATCAGTACAGTACACATCTCAGAATTACAAACCAGGTGGGTCAGCCTATGTTTTGCAGCATGCACCTGGCATCTGAATGACACCTGTACCAGTACTCTTTAGTTCCACAAATAATAGCAAGAATGTTGGTTATCTTACTTTTTAGTACCTCATCCTTCACTTTCACCTTCCATTTTACTTGCAATTTACATTTTGAAAACGTGTGCCAGCCTTCAGTGTATGTTCCAATGAATAGCAAAGAGTGGAGAATTCCCTCTCATACAGCAAGCGGAAAATGTTTGTCCTGAATTATGGATCCTCTTAATACATGCATGTACAAAGGTATTCCATTGCAGAAATGGGTGAAGGGTGATCAACCAACTACTTCTTCCAGAATGGAAAAAGGATTGGGAAACATTGTGCCTCTAACCCCTTCTCCCACAGACTAATTGGGGAACACTTTAATTGCTGCAGTTGATATAATGTAATTGCATCACACATTACCTCGAGAGAATTTCGAGAATGAATAGTGTAGTGCTCATATAAACAAGAAACCTCAGCATTACTAACACACTGAAATTGTCCACCTGTTGTTGAAGGCACATCAATAAGTGGAAGGTTTTTTTAAATCTGAAGACCATCTTAAATTCATTCTTCCTCACCAAATACTAACATGCTGCTTTCACCTTTTACAAATTAACAATTTGTTGTCACTTTTTTGGTCTTTTATTGCTACACCCGTCCATAAAATCAACAATGAATCCTCAATCGTCCGTCTGACACCCAGATTCTGAACATTTTCTTTCAAATCTAGTGGTAAATGCCCCACTTTATCTTTCACTTACTTCACAAGTGCTTTTGAAGGACTATAAGCTGAAATGGATTTACTGTTTGTAATGCAATCATCTCAAACATATTCAAGTTCTGCAGAATTTAGGGAATAGTACAAACTTCAAATTTTATTCCAAACACTCCTTGAGGGAGTTGCACATTGTTTGATACTATTGAAGCCATACTTACCCAAGACCTGACAATCAGTAAGATCAAATCGACCCTCTGTAAAGAAATACAAAAAGAATACTTTGCACACATCACCTGTGTGGATGAAACTTCTTCTCAATATCCACTTTTTGAATTTATGGCATGTCGAATGTGCGTCAACAAGACACACAAACCTTGTTTAGCTTTTGACTGGCAATTGATTCAAACTGAGATATACCTATTACATATTTTCCAGTATTCCTGTATTCCTTCCTTGGACAGCATGACATTCATTTCACCTGATCTAATAGCAGTCTCTAGAAATAATGCATCTGACCCAACATATATCTCCTGTAATGATTCTACTACCGTGTTTAGTTCGTCCACAGTACCACAAATCAATACTGTGTTCAAAGGTCCAAGTGAAGGAGCTGGTGCTTTACAAAAGTATAACTCTGTAAGTAGGTGACACATTTCAGTATGATTTGCTCCCATCATGTATATATGGTGGGACATACTAGAAAACCAGTGAATTCTCTTAATTTCAAAGTTCCACATATTGAAGCTTTTAGATCTATTTTTTTCACTTTTGCTCGTGTGGAAAAAGTATGTAATGACTTCAACAATGTGTAAGATTGCTGTTGAATATTGAACAAACATCAAAGTAAACTTCCATTGCAGGACAGGCTTTATGTTGGAAGCAGTTGAAGTACATGAGTTATCTTCATATCCAAGTACCTGCTACTTCTCAATTTCTAATTCACTAAAAATGCAATCTTGAACCTCATAACCATCGACCATGCTCAGACAATGACAAAGTTACTGTACAATTTTGATGGTAACTTTCTTCACTAAAATACTGCTCACTGTGAAAAGTGTGCAAGCACTTGCCTCCATACACTTCACAGCCATTCTTAGCAGTTACCATTCTCTTAGAATCAGAAATCTTTAAAAGCTCATCTATGACTTTTTTCACTCATTCTTACAATTGAGAATCAAAATAAACAACTTTCTTTTCAAGACAAAATATTTCTCTTATAGAGTTTCAAGTTCTTTTTTAGCTCAGATTGTGCAAAAAAGGTTTGAAAAAGACCTGATAGTAAAACATCTTGCAGTGCAAATCTATAGACCGCCATATATTTCTACCACTATGTTATTTGAATGCTGTTTCAAACGTTCAAGCTTTTTCTCAGAATTTTGGTTACCTATTTATTTGCTTCTTTTCTGTCTACTTCATTGCTTAACATTAGAAGATCTAGTGGCTTCAATATTACTATCTACATGTCCATCAATACAAATTGTCACTGTCATTAATGTTTGTATGACTCACATTTTCAGGTGATGCACTGTTATACTTTGAACCATTATTACATTCCATACTTCCCTGAACATAACGCTGACACTGCTTTTCAAGCTTCTGCTGCTTCCTTGATGGCATCTTTTGAAGTCACATTAAATTACATGGCCTGCGGTAGCAGCCATTTTGTTATGGTTAAGTTGCTAATCCCATAGGAACAGCACTTTTTGGGTGGCTTATAACTTCGCTTATTACTCCGCTCTCCCTGGACGAATCCTCACCAAACTTTGGAAAACACTTTGCTCACGCCTACAGCTCAAACCGCTGGATGTATTTTCACACATTTGCAGAAGGAGCAGCGGCTTGGTCCCGAAAGCGTGCTTTTGTAAAGTTTGTGGAAATCCGTCCAGTATTTTTTTTTGAAAAGGACCAAAAAGTAGGTCTAAAAAAATGAGTGATATCTATGTCCGCTCTGCAGACACATTTCCCTGTTCGCTCCGTGGACAGGACATTGATTGGCTAATCGGCTTGCATCATGTCTGCGGACATGTGACGTGTTCGCTGATTGGCAGGGGTGAAGCGTGAGGTGCATCACATTGTTTTGATGCGCCCGCCATCTTGGATCCGCAGACATCAGCGGACAGGACGGCATCTAACAGGGAAAAATAAAACTTCAGGGAGTTTGTTGGTGTGTAGGAGTACTTGGGGAGCGTGGGGGAGTAAGAGATGGGTCAAATGCTGTATTTGTTTAGGTGGCAGGTGCCCCTGATGTGTTCGCCATGTCCGCGGTCTTCGCGAGTGTCCACAGACATAATAAATGTACTATTAGCTATTTTAATTTAGTATGATGTTGGTTTGGGTTGTTAGTAGAGCACTGATTGTAATTAATATCCCCTATAAGTAGCCCACATACCACAGTCAAAATGTTTGATTCTATGGGTGTGTTATGCTGTGGTGGTTGTGGCCAGGGCCTAGAGTCTTGGGTGCATGGCCGAAGGCCGTAGGGCCATGTACCCAAGACTTTAGGCCCTGGCCACAACCACAGCAGCATAACACACCCGCAGAATCAAACATCCATCAAATATCCACAACCCAAAAGTTTATGTACTGTTTGATTTGTAGAGTTTGTATGTGAAGTTTTGGCTAAGTCATGCAATTAAGATAGTAGAGTTTGGTAAAAAGCACTGCAGTATAACATACCCATGGAAGTAAACATTTTGGATTGTGGTATATGGTTAGATGTTTGCTTGAGTGGTTGTGTTATGCAGCAGTATTTGTGAGTTTAATTATTATCTAACGACGGTATTGACTGCTAGAACCCAAATCTGTTAGAAAATAGGGGATGTATGGTATTAGGTGTCACTCGCATTTAGCATTAAAATATGGTTTTGGAATGATACTCTAGGTATGACAGATCAGATCTCACCATGGAACACCAGGTTATGTATGTAATGAACATAGTCACGTATTTCTATTCATTCAACTCCCAAATTTGCCCAAAATATGGCCGCCAGAAGAGAAACTGAAGTAGGACTACCGGGAACATGATACGATGCTCTGTAATTGGAACTACTTAGGTGATCCATCAGGACAACAATATTTGAACATAGTTGTCATTAAATTAAGGCGTGTTTTTCCATTGAGAAAACAATTTAGACTTCAATAGGAAGTGCGAAAAAATGTGCGGTAATTTGTCCCGTGACAATTAGAAAATTAACATACAGTGGTTTTATTTAACTACAAATAAATGGCAACTCCGGAATTCGCAAAATACACAGTATTTGTAGTTTAATATAGAACAAAAAAAGAACTTTAGAGCCAAACATGGCCGCCGTAGATTAGAGCGCAGCAGGATTCTGTTGCTAAGCAACAGATCTGTTGATATATGAGTACGGGAGAGACGCCGGGAGGAAAAGGACTTATTTGCACGAGACCTGAAAGTTAAGGTAAGCGTGCAAGAGGGGCTCTGTAAAAAAGGGGGGACTGTAACACACAATTTAAACACGCGGAAAGGGGGACTGCAAAACACACTATTTAAACACGAGTCACCGCGTGAAGCTGTGTATATTGTGCCTACGCACCACTAGTCAAAGTAAACAGCGGTTTTGGGCACGAAATGAAGGCGCGAACGCCATGATACTTGAGTTTCATTTTGAAGTCGCGGATTTAGTAATCCTAGATGTAGTGATGTATGAGACCCTTGTCTGCTTCACTTCTGCCACAGAACCACAAATGGGAAGCTAGATTCAGCACAGCATGTGATCAGCAACACCATGAACTCCATTAATGCCAGCACTTGTAGTTGAGATATTGGTTTGCACCTTATTCTGAATCAGTTTTCCTTGACCTTTTCCAGATGTCCTGGGATTTAACTCTTGAACTTAGTCCAAAGACAGAAATTATACTTTCTCAAACCCGCACTATTGGGTATGCTAATTCCTTTTTATGAACCTGAGACCATACAAACCTTTCTTTTCTGATGGGATTATGCTAACTTGTACATAGGAAATGAGCAGTAAAGTCAATTATCAATGTATGTTGAGTCGAATTAACTAACCTTGTGCAAATTTTGTGTTTTATTTTCTCTCCCTATATCTGTTTCTCTACTACCCGTAACACTCCTACCCTTCACCCCCCCTAAAATGGCCAATTTCTTTTTATTATGTTTAATATAAATGCATATATACAATGGATATGTGTTATTTGTGTGAAAGGGAATGGGAAACAACATTTGATTAGCCCTGATTTGAAAAAGAAGAGCAAGTCGTCAAAACACGTGTAATCAGAGGGCACCACAATTATACTAATAAAAACATCAAAGTTTAGTTTGAACACCAAGAAGGGAGTCATTTGTCTTCATTGCTTGGTAAAGTGTGGGCGCATGGGAATATGTTTATGTAACCTCCAAAATCTTTTCGTTCAACAAAAACAGAGTCGAGGAACCAAGCACTCTGTTGTTACGTTCCCGTGCGATCGTGATCAGACAATCAAAAGTGTACCAACAGCCGCTGAGGTCCATTGAAAGGTCAATCCTGCCATAACAGGTTCCTCACTAATAATCCATCCAATTATGGCCATAAAGTGCATTGAAGTGCCTGGTTTTTAATTTTGCTTGTGCTTCTTGAGATAGTACACCAACTCTAATACGTTTTAAAATGTTGGCGTATGTGAGGTCAGCAGACTGGCACATGTTTTCTGTTAATTCTCTGTGTTGGAAATGGTGCCAAAGGTTGACATTCCCTATGCTGCCAAGAGTTTTACGGCATAGTTTGTGCCCTAAGGTTTTAAAAATAGGTTCACCTTTCACTGGTGTTGATTGAAGAAGATCTCTGAAAACAATAATGTGTCTTCCATCAACGAGCTCTTCGTAGTCTGTTTTGAGTACCTCTTGTAATCTGAGGTGAATTAAAGCCAATGTTAGGTTGGAGAACAAGCTCACCTCATCTATTAGTGGCATTTTCATTTGTTTGAAAACTCTGCCTAGTTCCATTGCAGTTTCTGTAGAAAGTTTGTAATAATCTAATTTGTTTTGGTGTTCTACTGGACGGAGTAGTAATCAGTGTACAGTGACACCGCCTATGTTGTAGGCAGCTAAACCTGTGGGGGCAGTTACAACAGTTTGTTGTTTGTCAGTTGTTGAAGGAACTTGCTGATGATTTTGATTAAGAATGTTTTGCCTGAACCAGCTTCACCACTGACGTATAGCAGTATGGGTTTGTAGTTTTGGCAGGTACAGTTTTTATTTTGATGTTGTACACCATGTTCAATTTGCTTTGTTACTTCTTGGAAAATGCTACACTGCTCATTGTTCAGTTTTGATTTCAGTACAGTGGCGTCTTCTGTAGCTTGTTCATACTGACAAATGGTGTTTTCTACTTCTGTCATAGCTAATTCTGCCTCATTTGCTATTAGTGGCTGTCCCAGTGGTTCTAGGATTCCTGTTACAGAAGGTTGACTATTGTCGGGAGTGTCCTCATCTAGTTGGGCCTGGAGTTCTTCTTCGTGTTGCTGGTCATTGTGCAACATTGTTTTGTACTATGTAAAGTTTACATCTGTTATAGTACTTTCATTTGCTTTGAAAGCATCTTCATAGGAGTCATAGATATCTAGTAACTCGTCTTCTTTTCTCCATGGTTTAAAAAGTTGTAGCAGGGACATGTAATATAGTTCTTTATGTTGAGCAGTTTTGAATGACCTTTTGATATGATTAATTAAGCTTTGCTTGGTAAGTTACACCAAGCTGCCTTCAAAATGTGTCACTTTGTGTCTACCTTTCTTTTAATTTGGTTTTATATTATTTTTGTATGTGAAGTTTTGGGTTATGTGGTATAGACACGAGGTACTCCTGTTTGGGTAGTATGTGTTCAGTAAATTGTTTTTCAAAATGTCTTGGCTGTTGGGATCATTTTTGGCTATTGTCTCTATGTCCTCATATGATTTGAAATCTCTTTTTCTAGATTTAGCAGGACCAAGACTTAGCCATACTATATTTTCAGATTTTCCATAGAAAGCCGTAAGGTTAAATGATCTGCAGCTTCATAGCAGCCACATTCTCTATGAGAGAGCATTTTTATGCCTAAGCTGTACAATTTGTGTGACAGTGTTTTGTTAGATCATAAGTCATCCCAGAAGTCTTGAAGCTCTGTTTTTCTCTGCTCTGGTTAAATAGGCTGTGACATATTGTGCAACTGCAGTGGAATTGTCTTCAATGTACTGCACATCTATGTTTGCATTCCATAAGAGGGCAATGATTGCATTGTTATCATTGATATATTTTGCTTCTTCTGTCCTTTTTATGTAATATGTGTTCTTAGGTGATTTACCTTTGACACTATGGGCCTCATTACGAGTCAGGCGTTAAGGGGTTAACGGCGCCGTAAACGGCGCCGACCCTTAACACCTGATTACAAGGTCCGTTAGCGCCATGGTGATATTAACGTCTGCTTTTTGCAGGCGTTAAAATCCATGGCGCTAAGGGACCATGGTGCTAATTACGCCACCGCAATTTACGGTGGCGTAATTAGCGCCTTCCCCACTCCCATTATGCCCTATGGGGCAAAAATGGGAATGGGGAAGGGTAAAATGGGAAATGGGGATTTACCGCCCACTCACCTTGGAATGGGGCGGTAAATCCACCATCCACCATGGTGTAAACGTAGTTTACACCATGGTGGTAAGGGTACGACCCAGGCGGTAACTTACCGCCTGGGTCGTAATGAGGCCCTATGTCTAACTGAAAACATGGGGCCTCATTACGACTTTGGAGATAGCCATGCCATTAATAAGGGCATGGTTGCCTCCAAAACTGTGTCCGGGTTCCCTGAATGGGGAAATACCAGGCCATTCCGAGTATGGAGGGCCCGGTATTTCCTCTTTCAGGGAACCCGGGCCTGGTCCTTCCCCATTCCCCTTTGAGCCCCCATAGGGCTCAATGGGAATGGGTGCAGGAGCTAACAACGGGCCGATTACGACCGGCCCATTGTTAGCTCCCTGTTACCCTCGCGGGACCCGCTCTGGACGTCTGGTAAAACTAGACGTCCAGAGCGGGTCCCGCGAGGGAACCTTGTAATATTGTGGAGTGGGTTTAACGGCACTGGCACAATTAGCGGCGCCGTTAACCCCATTCCGCAATAGTTGTAATGAGGCCCATGGAGTTGTTTACTTGACCTGATGATGTAACTGGTCTAGGGAAACCAAAGCGGCATTTGGTGTAGTATTTACCTTTGTTTTTATATTTGCGACGACAATATTTCCCACATTTGTGTCTTTGAAATTGTAAAATGTGTGCATGAAGGTCACTATGGGCCTCATTACGAGGAACGCGGTAAAAACAGGGTCATTACCGGCATGGAGGTACTAGCGGGTCCGTGCTCGTATGACGCCGCTAATAGCGGGTGATTATGAGTGCGCAAGCACGCGCGAACCCCCATGCCGATAATGGCCATACCGGCATGCCGCTAAAGGCGCTCCAACCCCCGATACTGCTTCGCCTAGGAGGACCCCTTAATACCGACCCGGTAATAACATCTTGCTAATACCGGGCTTGTTAATACCGGACCTGGAAGTAACGTCATCGGGTCGGAATGGGAAATGCGGCGGCGGCCATCATTAAAAACACAATCCATTGCCATCCTCCCAAACCATCACTTGCATTCAGGAGAGACCAGTGCCAATCCATTCACCATGTCAAAGGCTACCCGGAAAACACACCCCGCCTGCACAAAAAGCGTTTTTCAGATGCAGAATTTAACATGCTGGCAGACACCCTTGCAGCACATGCAGATGCGATCAACCTGCAGAACCTGAAGATGGAGGTGCAACAGCGCAAAAAGGAAATCTCGGAGGAGGTAGCCTGCAAGGTGTCGGCAGTCGGCACCACCTCACGGACAGTGAAGGACTGCAAAAAGAGGTGGGATGACCTCCGCCTTAGGGTTTGGAATAACCTGGCCAGCAACAGGAGGGAGGCCATGGCCACATGTGGGGGTCCCCACTCACCTGCCAAACTGACAAGCTGGGAGGAGACTACAAGCACATTTATTCAGATGGAGTCCATCAAAGGATTTGGGGAGATGGAGATGCCACAACATCTGCAGATGGAGGTGAGTGACCCTGCAGATCCCTGTAGGGGAAACCATGATGTATCACAAGTGATGTGGAAGAGAGCCTAGGCAAGGCAATGCATGTCCCAACACACACATGAACATATCCTTGTGCAGATGGAGGGCCAAACCCTGCCACACTGAAATGCATGCTGAGTGCCAATCCCATTACAAACACACAGCCAACACACATAGACCGTGCATATGTAATACATCACACAAACCCCAACACAATGGCATGCCACCTGCCATGCATCAAACGCCAAAATGCCCCTTCATACTACCCTGTGTGACACACCTGTAAGATATGAATGCATGATAAATGTAATACTCCACAGCACCATATAATGCATCTAGCATGTAACACCATCACTAATGCCCTGCATCTCTTCTACCCCCCAGGCACCGATGGAGAAGATGCCAGCGAGGATCCAACCGCAAGGGCAGTCACATCCCGCCAAAGACAACAGTCACCGACAACATCACCTCCGGGGCAGCCTCAGAGCCCACACCAACACCCACGGTGCCTGACACCGTGGACACTGAGCTGGCTACATCAGTGGAAGACGAGGCTGTTGACCCACTGAGCAACACTGCTACCCCAGTGGAAGAGGATGTGTACCGGGATGTACTGACCCATGTGCCATGTACACATTCCCCAAGCCCAGTGCCCATCCCCCCACCCCACATTCAGCCCTCACTCACCTGCAGCAGTGCGGATCCCCTGCTGCAAGATTCTGACCTCAGCAGCCTCCCCGAGGACAGCACTGCCATTGCAGGCCCGGTCACAGCACCCTCGACCACTGCTGCTCCCACCAACAACCTCGAGGCATGGCTAACGAGGGTGGAGGCCAGACATGACTCTATGTTGGACCTGCTCAGACAATATGTCACCGATGGGGAGGACACAAGGTGTGGGATAGCCCAGGCCATAGCAGCAACCACAGCCGCCATAGAGGCGAACACTGCCACCGTCAATGCCTCGGCATCATTGATGAGAGACAGTCTGGGGGCCATCACGCAGGTCCTCACTTCCATCCTGCTGCACATGCAGCAGCCACAACCTGCACCAGCCATGAAATTCCCCATGGCTTCCACCCCATCCACCACACCCGCTTCCTCTGCCCCCACTTGCTCTGAACCCTCCAGCCCTGTGCGTCCAACAAGACGTAGTGCGAGGCACTCTGAAATGCTGCCCTCGGACATCAAGAAGTCTAGAAAATAGTGTAGGGGAACTATGGGAGTGGCTCAGATGGTGTTGGTGGTGAATGGGTGAATTAGGGGCAGTTCACTGGGGGTTTTGGGAGTTCACTGGGGGGTTTTGTGAGTCCACTGGGGGGTTTTGGGAGTTCACTGAGGGGTTGGGGGGGTTGCACTTCCTCCAGTTGTTATCAATACACCCGTTGTGTTAAAAAACATTCAATGGCTGGACATTGTTCATTTTGTGTGTATCCATTTAATTAATGACGGTGTACAGTGCCCAACTCCACACATTCGCTGTGTGCATGTTCACATGGACACAGTGTACAATGTGTCACTGACACATATATCAACGTCCCTGTGGGTCAGAAGCATTTGTCAATCAGTGATTGGCGTACTGCACGGCCATCCTGTGCATCACGTACTGGCAGGGGTGCTGC
Source organism: Ambystoma mexicanum (assembly GCF_040938575.1). NCBI lineage: Eukaryota > Metazoa > Chordata > Amphibia > Caudata > Ambystomatidae > Ambystoma > Ambystoma mexicanum. Next base: position 399,924,868 of record NC_090930.1, on the reverse strand, counting down.
TTCCCCTCCATCTTCATCCTCATCATCCTCACCCGGTGCATGCATGTCAATGTCAGGTGGCAGTGGTACATTTCTCCGGACGCACATGTTGTGCAGCATGACAGAGGCCATGGTGATCTTTGCCACCTTCTCAGGCGCATAGAGGAGTGCTCCACCAGACCTGCTTAGGCAGCGGAACCGTGCCTTCAACAGACCAAAGGTCTGCTCAATCACAACACGGGTACGGGTATGTACCCGATTGTACTCCTCCTCATGGCTGTTCAGCGGGTTCCACACAGGGGTAAGTAGCCACAGCTTCAAGGGATATACGCCATCACCTGCAAGCGAATACAGATAGGTCTATGTGAGTCACTCTGAGCTTCCACCTTCAGGATACACAATCATGGCTGCAGCTATTTGCTGTCGACCTGCACATCTCCCTGTAGGTATGCACGAATATTGTTTAGATGCATTCTATACTGCAATATGGTGTGGTAGTCTGGATGGCGTTGTACAGATGATTCAGGGTGAAATCATGCATGCTGATGCGGATGTACTGTGGTTGTAGGACTATGTTTTGCCTCCCATTTCTGCTGTGTATACTACACTGTGCATGGTCACACTAGTCACATTGGCACAGTTGCAATCCTGTTCAGTCATGCATTGCATGACATGCCCATGGTGGCCAGGTTGTGCGTCTTACATGTTGTCATTGGTATACGTAATTGGTCAAATGTGTGCCAGTTATGTGTCATGTTGGGGTTGGGAGGTTCAGGTCAGGAGTGTTTAGCTCTGCGTGCATTCTCCACTCACCGTCAATTCCCACCCAGGTGGAGTATGCATTGCCCCCCTTTCCCACCCAGGTGGAGTATGCCTCCCCCCTTTACCACCCAGGTGGAGTATGCATCCCCCCTTTCCCACCCAGGTGAAGTATGCATCCCAACACATCACTACCCCAAAGCACTGCCATGGGCCAGTCAGGCAACTCACCAAGCAGCCAGGCACGTGGTCTAGCATGTCGCTCCATGTGACAGGGTAGCGTGGAGTTACACAGCACCATGGCATCATGTGTTGATCCGGGAAATCGGGCGCAGCAATGTGTGATGATCTTGCTGGAGTCACATAACCTTTGCACATTGATGGAGTGGTATTGCTTGTGATTGAGGTACACCGCCTTTACGGCATGAGGGACTACCAATTCCACACGGGTGCAGTCCAGGGCACCAACACAATTGGGCATGCCTGCCAGTGCATGGACACCTACTTTGGTGTCGGCTATCTCCTGGCCAATCCGTGGTAGGGATATGTGGGTGCTAGTGTGCTTCAGGAGGGCATCCAGCACTTGCTGCAGCATGCGTGAAAATAGTGGTTGTAAAATGCCATGCAGCTGCCCTTCTGTGTGGTGGTAGGTGCCTGTGGCCAGGAAGTGGAGCACAGACACCACCTTTAGTAGCGGGGGATGGCAGTGCGTATTTCTATGAAGCTGGTAATGTCATTACCTATGATGTCCACTATGGTGGTGATGGTGTCTCGGTCCAACCGGTACAGGGTATGGATCTGGTCAGGGGCTAGATCGAATGGACTGGGTCTGATACGAGGGATTGGTGGCTGCCTACGAGGTACTACTGGCTGCACTGGTGGTAATTGCTGGGCCTGTCTCACCCTCCTTCTCCTCCTGCGTCTCCTCTGTGCTGCCTGTTGTTGCTGCTGTAGTTGTTGTTGTAGTTGCTGTTGTTGCTGTAGTTGTAGCAGTATAGGCATGTCCTCCAGCGCCATGATTGCAACAGCTAGTGGTATCATTTTGGTGTAGCCGATTACGACCGGCGCGTTGTTAGCTCCCTGGTACCCTCGCGGGACCCACTCTGGACATCTGGTAAAACCTGAACGTAAAACCAGACGTCCAGAGCGGGTCCTGCGAGGGAACCTCGTAATATTGCGGAATGGGTTTAACGGCGCTGGCACCATTAGCAGTGCCGTTAAACCCATTCCGCAATAGTTGTAATGAGGCCCGTGGAGTTGTTTACTTGACCTGATGTTGTAACTGGTCTAGGGAAACCAAAGCGGCATTTGGTGTAGTATTTACCTTTATTTTTATATTTGCGATGACAATATTTCCCACATTTGTGTCTTTGAAATTGTAAAATGTGTGCATGAAGGTCCCTATGGGCCTCATTGCGAGGAGCGTGGTAAAAACGGGGTCATTACGAGCATGGAGGTACTAGCGTGTCCATGCTCGTATGACGCCGCTAATAGCGGGTGATTACGAGTGCGTGAGCACGCGCGAACCCCCATGCTGATAATGGCCATACCGGCATGCCGCTAAAGGCCCTCCAACCCCCCGATAGCGCCATCACGGGACCCACCGATACTGCCTCCGCCTAGGCGGACCCCTTAATACCGACTCGGTAATAACATCATGCTAATACCGGGTTCGTAATACCGGACCCGGAAGTAACGTCATCGCTTCGGAATGGGAAATGTGGCGGCGGCCATCATTAAAAACACAATCCATTCCCATCCTCCCAAACCATCACTAGCATTCACGAGAGACCAGTGTCAATCCATTCACCATGTCAAAGGCTACCCGGAAAACAACCCCCCGCCTGCACAAAAAGCATTTTTCAGATGCAGAACTTATAATGCTGGCAGACACTCTTGCAGCACATGCAGATGAGATCAACCTGCAGAACCTGAAGAGGGAGGTGCAGCAGCGCAAAAAGGAAATCTGGGAGGAGGTAGCCTGCAAGGTGTCGGCAGTCGGCACCACCCCACGGACAGTGAAGGATTGCAAAAAGAGGTGGGATGACCTCCACCTCAGGGTTCGGAATATCCTGGCCAGCAAGAAGAGGGAGGCCATGGCCACAGGCAGGGGTCCCCACTCACCTGCCAAACTGACAAGCTGGGAGGAGACTACAAGCACATTTATTCAGATGGAGTCCATCGAGGGATTTGGGGAGATGGGTGCCGCAACATCTGCAGATGGTGGTGAGTGAGCCTGCAGATCCCTGTAGAGGAAACCATGATGTATCACAAGTGATGTGGAAGAGAGCCTAGGCAAGGCAATGCATATTCCAACACACACATGAACATATCCTTGTGCAGATGGAGGGCCAAACCCTGCCACACTGAAATGCATGTTGAGTGCCAATTCCATTACCAACACACAGCCAACACACATGGACCGTGCACATGTAATACATCACACAAACCCCAACACAACGCATGCCACCTGCCATGCATCAAATGCCAAAATGCCCCCTTCATAGTACCCTGTGTGACACACCTGTAAAATATGAATGCATGATAAATGTAATACTCCACAGCACCATATAATGCATCTAGCATGTGACACCATCACTGATGCCCTGCATCTCTTCTACCCCCCAGGCACCGATGGAGAAGATGCCAGCGAGGGTCCAGCCGCAAGGGCATCCACGTCCTGGCCAAAGACAACAGCCACAGACAACACCACCTCCGGGGCAGCCTCGGAGCCCACACCAACACCCAAAGCGCCTGACACTGTGGACACTGAGCTGGCTACATCAGTGGAAGGCGAGGCTGTTGACCCAATGAGCAACACTGCTACCCCAGTGGAGGAGGATGTGGACCGGGATGTACTGACCCATGTGCCATGTACACGCTCCCCAAGCCCAGTGCCCACCGCCCCACCCCACATTCAGCCCTCACCCACCTGCAGCAGTGTGGATCCCCTACTGCAAGATTCTGACCTCAGCAGCCTCCCTGAGGACAGCACTGCCATTGCAGGCCCGGTCACAGCACCCTCGACCACTGCTGCTCCCACCAACAACCTTGAGGCATGGCTAGCGAGGCTGGAGGCCAGACATGACTCTATGTTGGACCTGCTCAGACAATATGTCGCTGATGGGGAGGACACGAGGTGTGGGATAGCCCAGGCCATAGCAGCAACCACAGCCACCATAGAGGCGAACACTGCCGCCGTCAATGCCTCGGCATCCTTGATGAAAGACAGTCGGGGGGCCATCACGCAGGTCCTCACTTCCATCCTGCTGCACATGCAGCAGCCACAACCTGTACCAGCCGTGAAAATCCCCACGGCTTCCACCCCATCCACCACACCCGCTTCTTCTGCCCCCACTTCCTCTGCACCCTCCAGCCCTGTGCGTCTAACAAGACGTAGTGCGAGGCACTCTGAAATGCTGTCCCCGGACATCAAGAAGTCCAGGAAATAGTGTAGAGGAACTATGGGAGTGGCTCAGATGGTGTTGGTGGTGAATGGGTGAATTAGGGGGAGTTCACTGGGGGGTTTTGGGAGTCCACTGGGGGGTTTTGTGAGTTCACTGGGGGTTTTGGGAGTTCACTGGGGCTTGGGGGGGGTTGCACTTTCTCCAGTTGTTATCAATACATCCGTTGTGTTAAAAAACATTCAATGGTTGGACATTGTTCATTTTGTGTGTATTCATTTAATTAATGACGGTGTACAATGCCCAACTCCACACATTCCCTGTGTGCATGTCCACATGGACACAGTGTACAAAGTGTCACTGACACATATATATCAACGTCCCTGTGGGTCAGAAGCATTCGTCAATCAGTGATTGGCGTACTGCATGGCAATCCTGTGCATCACGTACTGGCAGGGGTGCTGCTTCCCCTCCATCTTCATCCTCATCATCCTCACCCGGTGCATGCATGTCGATGTCAGGTGGCAGTGGTACATTTCTCCGGACAGCATGACACAGGCCATGGTGATCTTTGCCACCTTCTCAGGCGCATAGAGGAGTGCTCCACCAGACCTGCTTAGGCAGCGGAACCGCGCCTTCAACAGGCCAAAGGTCTGCTCAATCACAACACGGGTACATGTATGTACCCGATTGTACTCCTCCTCATGGCTGTTCCGCGGGTTCCACACAGGGGTAAGTAGCCACGGCTTCAAGGGATATACTCCATCACCTGCAAGCGAATACAGATAGGTCTAGGTGAGTCACTCTGAGCTTCCACCTTCAGGATACACAGTCATGGCTGCAGCTATTTGCTGTCGACCTGCACATGTCCCTGTAGGTATGCACGAATATTGTTTAGATGCATTCTATACTGCAATATGGTGTGGTAGTCTGGATGGCGTTGTTCAGATGATTCAAGGTGAAATCATGCATGCTGATGCGGATGTACTGTGGTTGTAGGACTATGTTTTGCCGCCCATTTATGCTGTGTATACTACACTGTGCATGTTCTTACTAGCCACATTGGCACAGTTGCAATCCTGTTCAGTCATGCATTGCCTGACATGCCCATGGTGGCCAGGTTGTGTGTCTTACATGTTGTCATTGATATACGTAATTGGTCAAATGTGTGCCAGTGATGTGTCATGTTGGGGTTGGGAGGTTCAGGTCAGGAGTGTTTAGCTCTGCGTGCATTCTCCACTCACCATCAAGTCCCACCCAGGTGGAGTATGCATCGCCCCCCTTTCCCACCCAGGTGGAGTATGCCTCCCCCCTTTCCCATCCAGGTGGAGTATGCATCCCCCCATTCCCACCCAGGTGGAGTATGCATCCCAACACATCACTACCCCAAAGCACTGCCATGGGCCAGTCAGGCAACTCATCAAGCAGCCAGGCACGTGGTCCAGCATGTCGCTCCATGTGACAGGGTAGCATGGATTTACACAGCACCATGGCATCATGTGTTGATCCAGGAAATCGGGTGCAGCAATGTGTGATGATCTTGCTGGAGTCACATTCCATTTGCACATTGATGAAGTAGTATTGCTTGTGATTGAGGTACACCGCCTCTACGGCATGGGGGACTACCAATTCCACATGGGTGCATTCCAGGGCACCAACACAATTGGGCATGCCTGCCAGTGCATGGAAGCCTACTTTGGTGTCGGCTATCTCCTGGCCAGTCCGTGGTAGGGATATGTGGGTGCTAGCGTGCTTCAGGAGGGCATCCAGCACTTGCTTCAGCATGCGTGAAAACAGTGATTTTGAAATGCCATGCAGCTGCCCCACTGTGTGTTGGTAGGTGCCTGTGGCCAGGGAGTGAAGCACAGATACCACCTTTAGTAGAGGGGGAAGGCAGTGCCTATTTCTTTGAGGCTGGCAATGTCATTGCCTATCATGTCCACTATGGTGGTGATGGTGTCCCGTCCAACTGGTACAGGGAATCGATTGGGTCTGATACGAGGCTGTACTGGTGGTAATTGCTGGCCCTGTCTCACCCTCCTTCTCCTCCTGCGTCTCCTCTGTGCTGCCTGTTGTTGCTGCTGTCGTTTTTGTGTAGTTGCTGTTGTTGCTGTAGTTGTACCAGTATAGGCATGTCCTCCAGAGCCATGATTGCAACAGCTAGTGGTATCATTTTGGTGTAGTAAGGGGTGTGGTGTGTGGGTGTACTTCTTTTATACTGGGCCAGGCTCCATTGAGTGCACCTGTGGCAGTTGGCTTGATTTCTGATTGCTGTTAATGGGTGGTCCGCGATGCCTAATTACCACCTTCGGGATGCCGGTACTTGCATGCCCGCGTGGGTTGTGATGTCCTCCTATTACCGGCATCCCAGTATTTACTCCCCGAAGGGGCGCATGTACGCGCCCATGCCGGTGTGAGGGGGCATGGTATGGGCGGTGCTGATATTGACGGGTTGTCGGATCTTAATGCACCGGACCCATTAACGATGCCGGTATTACCATACCGCCTTCCTTTTTTCATTACCTCCATTCTCGTACTGAGGCCCTGTTTGTGAAGGAATTTCACAAGTGATATTTTGTTCGAGAAACTGTAAAACAGTGGCATCAGTGTCTTGACCAAGCGGTATTCTGATGCTGTTATTTGTGTGGGTCTATCATCGTACCTTCATCCTTTTCCAGTAGGAAAGAGTAGAGGAAAGGCACGTGCTTCTATACTTTTTTCCCATATGCTGGTTGGTGATCCTTTGGCTTGTCGCATTTGGTACGTTTCCAGTGCATCATCCATGGTGTTTTTAGAGTGTAATGGTTGAATTGTAAAATGGTCTAAAATATTAGATACTTCAGCAGGATGTAGAAGTTGAAATTGACCAGTTTCTGGTGACTCTTGAATTATTTCAATGGTTTCTCTCAGGTTTTCTTCAATATTCATTTCTTTGTAGTATTCATTGTTGTCTTTTAGATATTGCAAGTCTTGTCTAACTTTATGTAAGTCCACGAGTTGTTGCCAATTTATTTTGTCTTTTGTAGGTACACCATTTACTAAGACAATTAAAGATTGCACTCCCAGAGTGTGTACATTTTCTTTCAGATCTAATGGTAAATAAGCTATTTTGCCACAAATGCCTTTCACTAATTCAGAGGGAGGTCATTTTGCTGTTTTTGGTTGAAGGCGTATTATTGCTTGAAATGGGTGCACTGTTTGAATTATGATGCTCTCGTATAAATTGAGTTGTTGCAGGGGTTTTGGTAGTGGGAATAATTCCAAGTTACTTGTGATAGAATGTGAAGGAGTTTGGTTGTTGTCAAGTTTTGCAGTGCAGTAACTGCAAAGTATTAAGGGGTCAGTGATTTTGTATTTGTTTTCTGCTATAAGTTAGAGAGCTAATTCAAACCATTTGGAATCTTCATTGTCTTCTATTTTGTACGTTATGTCTACAGTTTTGGTGATACTTTTATAAAATGTTCTGTGGCAACACACACACACATGGTTTGGTACTTCAGCTGATGTACTTTAAAATTGTAGTATTCTTTTTTGTATGTGTGCAGTAGAAGGTTGCCATCTGCACAATTGTTGCTAGTCTGTTGTAAAGCTAATGCATTTTGTAAGTGGCTTTCACTTCCAAAATATTTTCTCTGGATATGCTCTATTTCTTCGAGTAGTTCTTTGGCTGTACCATTTAGAAGATTGTTATTTAAATTGAGTAGGGCTAAAGCAGGACTTTTAGCATAGTACAGTTTATGGACCAGATTTCTTATAGTTGAATAATGTGTTGATATCATTTTGATATGATGGAAGGTGCTTTTGCAAATAGGTCCTGAAATGCAGGCTAATGAATGTCCTTGTAGTCCTGTATCTTTGCGCACTGGACAGGCATCCATATTTTGTAGTAGTTTAATTTTGAATTTGTCTTTACTTTTTACATACTGATTGAGGAACTTCCGTAAATATTTGAAAGATTTTTTGGCAATGTTACACATTGATGTGCACGGCCATTTGTAGACTGAACGTTTTGGTTCAGTAGAATGGGGAGGTGATACTGAGTTTTCTGGGGATATTTTTGTGAGCAGAGTTTCTTGTTCCATAATGGTGTTATTAAGTTTTTCATACCCTCATCCACTGCTATGCATGGCAATTGTGTATGTTTGCTTTTGTTTGTATGCTTCTTCATTAAAATATGGTTCTGTGCTCATGGTGTGACTCCATTCACCTCCACAGATATTTAAGAAATTATTTTGTTGATATTCCATTTATTGAAAAGTCTTTTTTGTAGTTTAGCAGTTAGTTTTGTAAGTGGTTTCATTCTGTTTAAAACTAAAATAAATAATTTCCTTTTGAGAAGGATTGCACTGAGCATCTAAGATTAATTTTCTACGGTAGGTTTTAAGGGTTGTGCATGATTTCTCTCCTGTTTTTATAAGGTTCTGAAGGACTCTGTGGCAGAATTTTTTTTGTAAAATACTTTTTTTTGGTATGGTTACTTGTCAATACATCAAGATTTATAGGTGCAGTGTTAGCAGTAGTGATAGCTGAATTCTTGTTAATCACTTTCTGTTTCATTTTACATTTTAAAACAGGAGGCAAGGTTTCTGTACTGGAAGCTTGTTTTGTTGCGCTTAATGACTGTATTAGCTGTTTTGTTTGAACTTTTTGTACACATTCTGCTAGCGATGGATGCTTATTTTGGACACTTTTATTTTGATTTGCTCTACTTCTGCGTTGCTTTCTATGGAGTTGCATTTTGGTAGGCATTCTTTGGGGTCTGTTGGAGGAAAAATGAAAGTGCGAGTCGGGCTGTTGTGCAATGTATGTGCGCATGAGTGTCGGAGTATGATGGTAAGGATGTATGTGGAGGTGTGTGATTGTGCAATGGCCAGCTAAAAGAAGTTGGGACGGCTATTCTTGTATTTGTGTGTTACTATACTGGGGTTAAGATGACAATACAAACTAAGCTAGTGGTGAGGGGAAGCACTAATACTAAGGGGGTATTTCATAGAATTTCACGCACAAGTGGCGCATGCGGCTGGTGCACAGTGTGCGCGTGCGAATGTCTGCGCCAGCCGCGTGCGCTAAAATCCATTTCCGTGCACAGCGTATTCATGGATTTTAGCCTCCCAAACCAGCCGTGGCGCAGAGTGGTGCAGCGACCCTGCAGCAGCGCCAGTTACGCCCCCAAGAACGCCCCTAGCGCAAGGAAAAGCCATCAAAATCCCCAATCCAGAGCAAAGGGCTGCGCTAACCCTGGACCAGTTTACAGGGCTGCCAAACAACAAACGCCAAGCGGGGAATGGGTATTACTGGGGTTCGAGTGAAGTTTCACACGCGATAGTCCCTGTGCGAGTGGGGTACGTGGATAACTGGGTTTCGCGTGAAGTCTCACATGCAATTTGAGCACGGTACGTGTATTTCGGGGGTGTGCAGGAAGTTTCACACGTGATTGGCCCTGTGCGAGTGGGGTACGTGTATTACTGAGGTTCGCAGGAAGTTTCACACGAGATTTCAGCAGGGTACGTGTATTTCGGGGGTGCGCTGGAAGTTTCATACGCGAAAGGGCCTGTGTGAGTGGGGTACGTGTATTACTGGGGTTCCCGGGAATTTTCACACGCGATTTCAGCAGAGTACATGTATTTCTGGGGTGCGCGGGAAGTTTCACACGCGAAAGGGCTTGTGCGAGTGGGGTACGTGTATTACTGGGGTTCGCGGGAAGTCTCACACGCGATTTGAGCAGGGAACATGTATTTCGGGGTGCGTGGGAAGTTTCACACGCGGCAGGCCCTGTGCAAGTGGGGTACGTGGATAACTGGGGTTCGCAGGAAGTTTCACACGTGATTTCAGCAGGGTACGTGTATTTTGGGGGTGCGCAGGAAGTTTCACACGCAAAAGGGCCTGTGCGAGTGGGGTACGTGTATTACTGGGGTTTGTGGGAAGTTTCATACGTGATTTCAGCAGGGTGCGTGTATTTCGGGGGTGCGCGGGAAGTTTCGAACGCGAAAGGGCCTGTGCGAGTGGGGTACGTGTATTACTGGGGTTCACTGGAAGTTTCACACGTGATTTCAGCAGGGTACGTGTATTTCGGGGGTGTGCAGGGAGTTCTACATGTGAATTGGCAATGTGGGTCCTCCCAGGTGTTCCCTCTACACCCTCCACGGCCCCTGCAGGAAGCCCACACCACAGGGGACTACCCCGCACCCTGGTCATGTCCCGCAGGCAGCCCATCCACCATGAGCATGCCCCCCAGCCAAGCCACATGTCAGCATGCACTACTGATCACCAACTCATGTCCCCCTGCACCGCTACCCCACAGCAGTGCTGGGCACCTGCCAGCAGGCCCCCACTCATGTCCCACTCATGTCCCCCTGCACCCCCACCCCCCAGCAGTGCAGGGCACCTGCCAGCAGGCCCCCACTCATGTCCCCCTGCACCCCCACCCCCCAGCAGTGCAGGCCCCCACTCACATCCCCCTGCGCCCCCACCCCCAAGCAGTGCAGGGCACCTGCCAGCAGGCCCTCACTCATGTCCCACTCATGTCCCCCTGCACCCCCACCCCCCAGCAGTGCAGGGCACCTGCCAGCAGGCCCCCACTCATGTCCCCCTGCACCCCCACCCCCCAGCAGTGCAGGACACCTACCAGCAGGCCCCCACTCATGTCCCCTTGCACCCCCATCCCTCAGCAGTGCAGGGCACCTGCCAGCAGGCCCCCACTCATGTCCCCCTGCACCCCCACCCCCCAGCAGTGCAGGGCACCTGCCAGCAGGCCCCCACTCATGTCCCCCTGCACCCCCACCCCCCAGCATTGCAGGGCACCTGCCAGCAGGCCCCCACTCATGTCCCACTCATGTCCCCCTGCACCCCCACCCCCCAGCAGTGCAGGGCACCTGCCAGCAGGCCCCCACTCATGTCCCCCTGCACCCCCACCCCCCAGCAGTACAGGGCACCTGCCAGCAGGCCCCCACTCATGTCCCACTCATGTCCCCCTGCACCCCCACCCCAGCAGTGCAGGGCACCTGCCAGAAGGCCCCCATTCATGTCCCCCCGCACCCCCACCCTCCAGCAGTGCCGGGCACCTGCCAGCAGGCCCCCACTCATGTCCCCTTGCACCCCCACCCCCCAGCAGTGCAGGGCACTTGCCAGCATGCCCCCACTCATGTCCCACTAATGTCCCCCTGCACCCCCCCATCAGTGCAGGGCACCTGCCAGCAGGACCCCACTCATGTCCCCCTGTGCCCCCACCCCCCAGCAGTGCACGGCACCTGCCAGCAGGCCCCCACTCATGTCCCACTCATGTCACCCTGCACCCCCACCCCTCAGCAGTGCAGGGCACCTGCCAGCAGGCCCCCACTCATGTCCCCCTGCACCCCCACCCCCCAGCAGTGCAGGGCACCAGCCAGCAGGCCCCCACTCATGTCCCACTCATGTCCCCCTGCACCCCCACCCACAGCAGTGCAGGGCACCTGCCAGCAGGCCCCCACTCGTGTCCCCTTGCACCCCCAGCCCCCAGCAGTGCAGGGCACCTGCCAGCAGGCCCCCACCCATGTCCCCCTGCACCCCCACCTCCCAGCAGTGCAGGGCACCTGCCAGCAGACCTCCACTCATGTCCCCCTGCATCCCCACCCCCCAGCAGTGCAGGGCACCTGCCAGCAGGCCCCCACTCATGTCCCCTTGCACCCCCACCCCAAGCAGTGCAGGGCACCTGCCAGCAGGCCCCCACTCATGTCCCCTTGCACCCCCACCCCTCAGCAGTGCAGGGCACCTGCCAGCAGGCCTCCACTCATGTCCCCCTGCATCCCCACCCCCCAGCAGTGCAGGGCACCTGCCAGCAGGCCCCCACTCATGTCCCCTTGCACACCCACCCCCCAGCAGTGCAGGGCACCTGCCAGCATGCCCCCACTCATGTCCCACTAATGTCCCCCTGCACCCCACCCACAGCAGTGCAGGGCACCTGCCAGCAGGCCCCTACTCATGTCCCCTTGCCCCCCCAGCAGTGCAGGGCACCTGGCAGCAGGCCCCCACTCATGTCCCCCTGCACCCCCACCCCCCAGCAGTGCCGGGCACCTGCCAGCAGGCCTTCACTCATGTCCTCCTGCATCCCCACCCCCCAGCAGTGCAGGGCACCTGCCAGCAGGCCCCCACTCATGTCCCCTTGCACCCCCACCCCCCAGCAGTGCAGGGTACCTGCCAGCAGGCCCCCACTCATGTCCCACTCATGTCCCCCTGCACCCCACCCCCCAGCAGTGCAAGGCACCTGCCAGCAGGCCCCCACTCATGTCCCCTTGCACCCCCACCCACCAGCAGTGCAGGGCACCTGCCAGCAGGCCCCCACTCATGTCCCACTCATGTCCCCCTGCACCCCACCCCACCACGATCCTCAATCATGGCCCTTGTGGGCAGCCTCCCCAGCCCAAACACCTAACCAAGTATTGCATCCACCCACATAGAAAAGGCAATTACATGATACAACCCCAATGGCAAGTATGTAAATGAACACATGTCCGTCACACACACACAATGGGTGCAAGTGAATGTGAAAACCCATATCATGACATGCATGAAACCAATGAGATAATATCACACATCGAAGTATGAAGAAAAAAATGTATTAAACACAACATGAATGTAATTAAAATCCAACACACAACAATGGGAATAATAAAAGAAAAGCTGCATGTCCGTAAAAGAATAAAAAACAAGAAATCATAATCCAAAGAAATCCAAAAGAAATGGTGTCCAAAGTCACAGTCCAACAAAGCAAATCCAAGGGAAAAATGAAAGTGAAAACCATTGCTCCATGATGAAAATAAAAAAAAAGAGAATAATCCAATGGTGAACTATGTACAGATGAACAATCCAGGGTCCATGAGCCCAACTGATGAAATTAAACCTATCAAAAATACTACCTAATAGAAAACTATATACAAAAACGTGGTGCATTGTACAAGCGCAACCAAAATAAAGAAAAAATGAAAGGAAACCTAACACTATCTAACTATATACATTGGCGGCGGGTAAGTCCAGTGGCTCACTCTGTGGTGTCCCGAGCCAGGGCATCATCGAACTCCATGTCTATTTGCCGGAGGCGGGCCTCTGTCCTGGCCCCGAGGTCTCGCAGTGAGGCACTCATGGCCTGTTCCAACTCCCTGCGAGTTGCCTCGAGGCACTCTGCCCGCCTCAAAGCCTGACACATATTGTCCCCCTGCACCCCCACCCCCCAGCAGTGTGCGCGTATTCTTTTCCAGGTAGACAGTGAGTTCCGCACGTACATAGCAACTGTGCTTGCCCCGTGTGTCGCATTACCCTTCAGAGGTCATTGTAGGCTGCGTGTATTACGCGTACGCTTATTTTTGTGTTTCTGGGTGCCACAGCGTAGTGCGGGTTCATTTTTTCATGCACGTGGTCTACGAGGGGTTGCGTGCACATTGATTTTTGATTTTGGGCTGCCCGGGTGATGCGTGACCCGTCATCTTCCCCCAGGGGTCACAGAAAGCCTTGTTGGAGCACTAGGGTACGAATTCCATGTAATATCCTACCCCTTTGACCCCCAATTGCCCAAGACAATAGTTTACTGCAACTCCCATACGGACAACAACATTAGTGCCATGGTTGGGAGGCGATCACGCGGTAGGGGACGTGGCTGGGATTTGCAGGGGACCCCTATACCACCATGTGTGGAGGACCAATCAGGGACACCCATGCCCCCCCATGGTTGAGGGAAACGTGGCTGACACCATCCCAGCTCAGCCCCTGTTGGACCAGCCCATTGTGGCACCTGACCTGGCACAGGATGACTCCCAGGCTGACTTCCAGGTCAGCAAGTCTAGGCCACGTGTGGTGGTGCAAGTTGTTGTCACCAAGCCACGTGGATCTGGGGCAACTATGTCATCTGCTGCCCCAAGTATGCAGGGTGGGGAGGCTGCAGGGGCAGCTGCAGCTCCATCCGCCCCAGCTCTGACTCTCCCAGCCAGGGCAGTGTCAGTCAGGTCCATCAAACTGACGTTCCCCCTGCCAACATTGCCCTGCAACCAATGCCTGCATCAAGACCTATGGTCATTGTGCATTCCCACACTCCTACTACCCAGTCCACCGATGATTCTGCCCCTACTGACCAGAGCGGTGTAAGCCACTCTGGCTCCGCTCCGCTCCACCTTTAAAGAAGAGGACGAAGGGTGCTCTGGCACAACAGGCTGAGACCCCAGACATGGCTACACACTCTGGCACGTCAAGGAAGCCTTGCTTTAATGACGCAGAACTTGATGCACTTGTGTCCTATGTGTCGGCACATAGACACGAAATGCTGGTGACTACAGGGTCCAAGACAACAACTGGTCAACGTAAGGCACACTGGCAGATCATCGCCGACCGCATAAGTGCCCTTGGATTTGTGAGGCGCACAGCTGATGATTGCTACAAGCGGTGGAATTACCTGAAACGCAGAGGAAAGAACAAGCTGACCTCAAATCATGCCGCTACTCTGGTGACTGGCGGTGGGTCTCCACAAGAGGACAACAAACTCACTGAACATGAGTCTGTTGCTGGGGCCTTCGTCACAGAGAAACAGATCCAAGGTGTGGGAGAACTACCTGATTATGGTGAGTGCCCATGCATGTGTGTGTAATGCATGTGTATGTTGTTTGGGTGACGGGTTCTGATTGAGTGCCAGGTGAGGGTGTGTGTACCTGAGTGGTATGGGTCACCCATGTGCTTCATCCAAAACATTCAGCGGCCTTGGATTTGGGTGTGACAGTATCCCTTCTGCCCACAGTAGTAATTTAGCGCAACATTACGGCAATTGCCCTTGAAGTGGCATCTTGCAACAACATTGTTTGTATTTTTCAGTGTTCGTTCAGGCTGATTGTTTCAATTCTCCCACTTTTGCTACGCATTCCTCAGCCCTATTGACACATTTGTGACATGCTTCTGACATTGATGAACCCCACATTGGCCCACATGTGTTACCTTGTTAGGTGAATGATTTGACCATTCAGGCTGATTGAGTATTGGCCTGATCACATACATTTTTGGGGCCTGTTTGAATGTGGAACATGATAGTTGTTTCCTGTCATGTTGAAGTGCACAACCATTGATGTGTACATCGGTCTGCAATCACTGTATTTTTGTACACTGGATGTGTTGCAGTGTGTGGCACATGCGTATTTTGTCACACTATGTAGCATTTTTCATCTCATCATGCCCATCTCACATAGATGGCTGACAGTACTCATTCACTTACATATGGATGTACTTGTGGAATGTACCATGTCTATGATACATGCCATCTGTGTGATGGCATGTGTCATGTATGTGTATTGGACATGCCACTCACAGGCCAATGTGTCATGGCAGTGCTACCCAGCATGCAGCAAACGTTGCTCTTCCATCTTGGTGTCATCAGTGTCTGCCTTTTGCCTCCCCTTCCAACTCAGTGACAGTGCATGCATGGGAGGGTTATAGTCATGTGGGACATGTGTAAATCATGTACTAGTTCTGTAGCTTGTCAGGCCTATTTGTGTGCTATGGTGCTAATGCCTGTTTCCATTTTTTGTCTTTCATGTTTTTGCAGGGGATGATGCACTTGATGCTGTTGAGGTTGAGGAGATGGTGCAGACCCAGGAGGAATCTTAGGCATGACTCGGCACCAGTGGGGGACGTGGTGTGATGGTGGGTGAGAACCCAATCTTGCTACAGACCATTCTGTCCAGGGGTGTCTCTGGGTGCACCTCCCCAGACCTCTATTCAGGTGCTGATTTGGATGATGAGACCTATGTGCTGTCGCAGGTAAGTGTTTCTGGCAGGGATTCTGTTCTGTCCAACCCACCTGCACCAGGGGTAGAACCCTCTATGGGGATGTCAGTGTTGGTAAGTCTCCCTTTGGCGGTTACAGATGGAGGGTCACACCCCACAACATCTGATCCTGTTCCTGGGCCAGCAGATCAGAGAGGGAATGCAGTCCTGCAGCCTCAGGCAGTGCCGGCACAGCAAGGCGCAGATCGCCTTGCCCCAAACAGGTGTGGTGCCCGCTGACGCGGTGGTCGTACGCCACCAGGCAATACCGTATGGGAACAATCCATGTACGGTATGGCAACCCAACAGGCAGCATCAGTTGAGATGATGACTCAAGATATGGAGAGGGTGGCCACTTCCATTGTCCCCCCTGAAAGGCAGATTTGTTTGTTTGTTTGTTTGTTTTATTTATTTGTATGGCGCTCCAAACCCTGAGGTAGAAGGGCGCTTAAGAATTTGATTACAGAGTTGAGAAGTATCTGTGTGTTGCATACTTCGTACAGGTTTATAATATATACATATATATACAGTGGTCAATAAACAGAGCATATGCAGTGCGTACAATATACAATTTTCAGAATAAATACAGTGTCTAAACCAGTATTCGCACGGGTCTAGAGTTAGAGGTGTCATTCTTTGTTTAGCAGCCAGCTGATGACCTGCTTCCTAAAGATCTGGAAGGATTCGACAATTTTGATGTTAAGCGGTAGGGAGTTCCAGAGTTGGGGGGCAAGCACTGTGAAGCTTACCCCTCCCGCTCTTTTTAGGTGGAACCTGGGCACTAGTAGGCAGAGAGAGTTGGAGGATCTGGTGAATCTGGTGGCAGGTTTCAGGGTGAGTTTATTGGCTAGATAAGGTGGTGCTAGGTGATTGAGGGCTTTGTACGTGAGGCAGATGATTTTTAGATCAATTTTTTGGCGTATGGAGAGCCATTTGCAGGCTTTCCTAGTGGCAGAGATATGCTCTTGTCTGGGAATGTTGAGGGCTGCGCGTAAGGCGTTATTTTGTATTACCTGCAATTTGTTGAGTATGGATTGATTAGCGCCAAGGTACAGGCTGTTACAGTAATCCAGTTTGGATTGTATTAGGGCCCTGGCAAGGGTGAGGCAGCTGTTGGGTGATAGGAAGGGTCTGCTGGCCTTAATGAGTTTGCCGGTATAGGCAGCGGCTGAGGCGGTCATATTGGTGTGTTTGCTGACGTTGGTGTTGGCATCTAGATAGAAGCCAAGGGTTTTTACGCTTTTGGCTATGGGAATGGAATGACCATCGATGGTGATGTTGTTATAGCTAGGGTCTAGTTTAGTTAGAGTGTTGGGGGAGCCGACGATTAGGAGCTCTGTCTTCTCATCATTCAGGCAGAGACCATGGGAGGCCATCCATGCCTGAATGATGGAGAATATTTTGTTGATCCGGGCGGAGTCTTCTTGGTAATTGCCAGAGATAGTGAGGAGTATCTGGGTGTCATCTGTGTAGTTTGTGTAGGTGACACCCAGATGATCCAGTTGGTCAAATAGAGGCTTTGTAAATATGTTATACAAAGTGGGGGATACTCAGGAACCTTGTGGGACCCCGCATGTGATGGGGATAGGGTCTGCTGCAGCTGTAGAGGAAAAGACTCGCATGGTTCTGTTTGCCAGGAAGGATTGTATCCATGTGATGGCAGGGGAGGAGAAGTGGGCTGCGGTGGCAAGGTGATTACAGAGGACCTCATGGCTGACCAGGTCAAAGGCCGCTGAGAGGTCAAGGAGGAGTAGGATAGCAGCATTGCCTTTGTCTTTAATTTCATCAATCTGGCTTTTGAGATCAACAAGGGCGGTTTCAGTTCCGTGTTGAGGTCTGAAGCCAGATTGACGTATTCCTAGCAGTTGGTTGGATTCTAAGTATTCCTGAATTTGGATGTAGGCGACTCTGTCCAGGATTTTCAGTAGGAAGGGGACTGTGGTGATGGGCCTGTAATTTGTGGGTGTGGCCGGGTCGAGGGATTGTTTTTTCAGGAGGGGGAGAACCCATGATTGTTTTAGGTTGCTGGGGATGGAGCAGCTGGTAAAGGATAGGTTGATGAGTTTGGTGATGAAGGTGGAGAGCTCTCTCGCTGCATCTTTTATGATTTGAGCCGGGCAGCTGTCTCCTTTACAGTTGTAGGGTTTCAGGGATGTGATGATTTTTTGAACTTCCGGTATGGTGACTTTTTTGAACGAGAAGCCTGCGCTAGTAGTGTAGTTAGGTGTGGGTAGGTTGAAGTTGGTAACATTGTTGTTGAGTTGTTGCCGTTTGTTTTCGATTTTAGTTTGGAGTCCTAAAATTTTATTGTTGAGGGCGTTCCGGATGTTGGTGCACCAGGATTTGTCTTTCAGGCAGGTTTCCGGGGGCGAAATGGGGTTTTCTAGTTCCTTCAGAATTTTGAATAGTTCTTTAGTGGAGGAACCTGCCTGAGTGATCCTGGTGTTGTAATTATCTTTTTTGGTCCGGATTATCTCGCTTTTGTAAAGTGAGGATAAATTAGTGAGGTTGGATTTGTTTTCCGCAGTGGGGTTAGTCTTCCAGGTGTGGTGAGCCTTAGCTTTCTTTTTTCTAAGTAGTTTGAGCTCAGGGGTGTACCACGAGTTCAGATGAGCTTTGGGTTTAGCTTTGCGTATTTTCAAGGGGGCAACGGTGTCCATTGCTTTAGCCATGGAATCATTGAAGGTGTCAATCAGCAGGGTTAAGTCAGCGTTAGCTGGGAGGGCATTGAGGGTAGGTAAGACCAGTGGTATTAGGGGTTCAGCAGTGATGTTGCGTTTATTCCTGGTGGGGTATGCTGGTGCCATGGGGTGCTTATTGGGCAGTATCTGATTGGTGTTAACCTCAAGGGGGATCATGTGGTGATCGGACCATGGCAGAGGTTGGGGATCTTTGCAGGTTGTGTTGCAATTGTGGGTTGCTACCCAATCAAGGGTTCTGCCTTTTTGGTGGGTCGGGAGTACAATGAGTTGAGTGAGACCGTGATCAGTTAGGGCATTGGCTAGGGATGCAGCGGGTGCATCGTTTAGGTCTTGGTAGCCGAGGTTGAAGTCTCCAAGGATCATGATTTGTGCTGTTGGTTTGGAAGTTTTGGAGATGAGGGATGTGATGTCTTCTTCGAAGGTCCCAGGTGGACCTGGGGGTCTATATATGAGGTGGATGGTTATCGTGGCTGTGGGGGAGGTTTGTAGTTTGGTTGTGAGTAACTCGCAGGAAGTGAATGCAACTGTGTCGGTTGATCTAAGGCCTAGGGCGGATTTGGAAATGATTGCTACGCCTCCACCTCTGGCGTTAGGTCTGTCCACTCTGAAGATAGTGTATTTGTCTGGGATGGCTAGTGATAAATAGGGTCCGGACGCCTCATGAAGCCAAGTTTCTGTTAGGGCTAAGAAGTCAAGGTCATTGGTAAGGATGATGTCTGCAATTTCTGTGGGGTGGGCAGCCAGGGATCTGACGTTGAGAAGGGCGCCTTTTAGAGGGGGAGGAGTGGGTTTGCTTGGTGCAGTGTGCTTTGTATTAGTTTTGGAGTAAGGTCTGGAGTTAGGTTTAGAATTTGTGGTGGGGAGCCTGGAGCCTAACCTTTCGTTGCGGGTTATGATGTTGGGAATAAGGGAGAGGGGGGAAGGCCTGGGCGGCTTAAAGCGGGTGGGAGGTTTGGTGGTCAATTTGGTTTGGTTAGACTTAGCAGTGGGACTGTGGTGGCTGTTGGTGGGTAGGCCATGGATGACGATGGATGTGGAGGTGTGGGGGTGGTGGTATGTGGCGGGGAAAGGGGGTGTGGAGGGTAGGAACGGAGTGGGGCAGGGGATGGGGTGGTGTCTGGGGCACCCTAGTTTAGCCAGGCCGTCCTGATGGGCTATGTAGCTATTGTTGCTACAAGGTACATTGTCCTGTATTAAGCAGAAAGGGAACATGGTTAGGGTGAGCCAGAAGATCATGGTATGTGGATAGCGGTGGAGTGTAGTGGCGCTGGAGGGGAGCAGGTCAGACTAAGATAGATGGTGGCTGGGTGGAATCGGGTAGAATCAGTCTGGTACAGCCTGTGCACTATATTATCTAGATTGGATACAACTAGTTGTAAGGTTGGAGCATACAACAGGGCACCTAGATGAGACAATTCCTGGCATTGACTAGAATGCACATATCAGAGGGTCTGTTAGCGACCATAGGGTACGACACAATTCTAGTGGTTTGTGTATATCTACATTGCATCACAGAATGGTTTGAGAGAGGTGTGCAGTTGTAAGCAGTGTGTGCGGAGGACTAGTTCTGAGTACGAATGTCATAATGGTTGGGCAGCTACCGTGACTAAGGCAGTGACCATAGACACAGCACAGTCTAAATGTGGTCTGTTGTTTACCATAAGGCACAACACAGTTTAAGTGTGGTCTGTTATTGACCATAAGGCCCAACACAGTCTAAATGTGGTCAGTTATTGACCATAAGGCACAACACAGTCTAAATGTGGTCAGTTATTGACCATAAGGCACAGCACAGTCTAAATGTGGTCTGTTATTGACCATAAGGCACAACACAGTCTAGATGTGGTCAGTTATTGACCATAAGGCACAACACAGTCTAGATGTGGTCAGTTATTGACCATAAGGCACAGCACAGTCTAAATGTGGTCTGTTATTGACCATAAGGCACAACACAGTCTAGATGTGGTCAGTTATTGACCATAAGGCACAACACAGTCTAAATGTGGTCAGTTATTGACCATAAGGCACAGCACAGTCTAAATGTGGTCTGTTATTGACCATAAGGCACAACACAGTCTAGATGTGGTCTGTTATTGACCATAAGGCACAACACAGTCTAGATGTGGTCAGTTATTGACCATAAGGCACAGCACAGTCTAAATGTGGTCAGTTATTGACCATAAGGCACAGCACAGTCTAAATGTGGTCTGTTATTGACCATAAGGCACAACACAGTCTAGATGTGGTCAGTTATTGACCATAAGGCACAACACAGTCTAGATGTGTTCAGTTATTGACCATAAGGCACAACACAGACAGTGAGGTCAGATAGTATTCCTGAGCCAAACGGGTATTGGGTTCTATAGGTGGACCAACACTTGCCACCGGAGTAAGCGGGCGAGTGCAGATCGAGGCAGCAAACGGAAACAGAGTGATATATTGAGTGTCTTAGCAACCAGGCCAGGTAGGCTGCAAACTAAGGCTAGAACGTCTAGATTCAAGGTCCCCGTGGGACGCTGTAACACTTAAGACTAGTTTACTCACATGGCCAGGTGGGTGTAAGGAGGCTTGAGAACATTGGCACATCAGTGACGGCTCTTTGGACCAAAAAACATTTAATGGAGTCCCAGGATAGTTCTTCAGACGGGGTGGCGAGTGTTCCGGAGCCTTTACTTGCCAGAACTAAGGGGCAGCATCTGTGGCCCAGGCCTACAGTGCTCCGAACAGGCGCAGGAACAGGCCTTTGTATGGACTTCGGACTGGCCGGCGAAACCGCCTGCCGGCGGATCCAGGTGATGAAATCGAGGATTAGCCTCGGTTTCGCGCCGCGCAGCGCCCGGCATGGGCGAGTCAGGCGCCGTATGGGGACAGGGTCAGGCAGGCCCTGTTCCGTGTAGCTCGCTCGCTCGGAGCCTGGATCCTCTGCTGGGCTGGGCTGGGGGGGCTCCTGCCCTCACCCCTCAATGAGGAAGGACGAAGTGGGGGGACCTGGGGCGCAGGAACAGGCCTTTGTATGGCCTTCGGACTGGCCGGCGAAACTGCCTGCCGGCGGATCCAGGTGATGAAATCGAGGATTAGCCTCGGTTTCGCGCCGCGCAGCGCCCGGCATGGGTGAGTCAGGCGCCGTATGGGGACAGGGTCAGGCAGGCCCTGTTCCGTGTAGCTCGCTCGCTCGGAGCCTGGATCCTCGGCTGGGCTGGGGGGGCTCCTGCCCTCACCCCTCAATGAGGAAGGACGAAGTGGGGGGACCTGGGGCGCAGGAACAGGCCTTTGTATGGCCTTCGGACTGGCCGGCGAAACCGCCTGCCGGCGGATCCAGGTGATGAAATCGAGGATTAGCCTCGGTTTCGCACCGCGCAGCACCCGGCATGGGCGAGTCAGGCGCCGTATGGGGACAAGGTCAGGCAGGCCCTGTTCCGTGTAGCTCGCTCGCTCGGAGCCTGGATCCTCGGCTGGGCTGGGCTGGGGGGGCTCCTGCCCTCACCCCTCAATGAGGAAGGACGAAGTGGAGCAACTACAGCAGGCAACAGACTCCATTTGCCAATCACACAGGGAAGACATGTTGGCGTTCAACAGGGACCGACGGGCGGCACTGGAGACTCTACACCAATCGATATCAATAGAGTCCCAGGGCCACAGTGAAGCCCTGAGGGTAGAACTCCATCACCTCAGGGAGACTCCTGTTGACCTTGAGGCTTCCACTACCTTGAGGACAGAACAGCAGCTGGAGTGGCTCACACGTTCGCTCTCAGCTGAGATGTAGGCAACTCGGGAGGAGATCCGGGCATCACGTCAGGTGCTGCATGGGGATCTCTGCACTATAACCCTCCAGAACGAGACCTTCCCCACCCGCATGCTTGCTGCCATGGAGGACCATACCAGGGCTTTGCGTGGGCTGCCTCCCATAGCACCACCACCTCCTGATGCAGCAGCAGAGGGTAATGAGAGCGACAGCAGCAGTTCTCCAACAATGGCATAGCCGTGCAGGTCATGCGCCCATGGAGGTGTTTTTTTTCCCAACATCCACACAGGTGGCTGTTGGTGTGCAGCCTCTCCTCGGACCTCCTGGGTGCCCCCCACCCCAGCCCACAGATGGCCATTTTTGATTTTTGATTTTTTTTTACAGTGTGTTGTCTTGTGTGGCTTCCGTGGGCATCCACTGTATTGCGGCTGGGCACATGCAGGCTTGCCCTGAGTTTGGGTTAGATGCTTGGGTTCGTGAGACACACACCCTCCTGCTTCCCGTTTCCATGGGCTTGCAAAGGTCTGCCCAAGTGACAGTGAACTACACAGTGACGTTGGACTCCCATGAGCTGTGTGGGCAGTCTGTAGTCAATACTGTGTATACATTCCTAGTGGATATTGTTGTTGTATTGTACACTGCATGGTGTATTGATATGTGCTTGTGCATCCATGTCTTCCTCCTAATTTGCAGGTTCATTCATCATGTCTTCACAAGGCCGTCTACTTTGGAGATGGGTTCATGTTGTAAGCAGTGCACTTACCCATTTGCGTGGCAGCAACACGGTACAGTTGGAAGCGGTCGATGTGCTGGCATAATCAGGTTGTAAGACTACCACTACTTTAACTTAGTACTGTCATGTTTTTGCTATGTTTGAGGTTGTGTAGCTGCATTGTATTGTTGGTAAGTAATTGGTCATGTGTGTTGTTAGTTCTACATTACTGGGAGCATATTGTGTGTGGCCAGTTTCCATTAGGGACACGGGGCCTCATTACACGGAAGGCGGTATTGATTTAACGTTACTGGTAATGTATTACCGGTAATGTTAAATCCCTATGTGGATCACGACCCGGCACACCGCTATTAGCGGCACCGCTAATTACGGTGGCACTAATAGCGGGCAGACCGCGTGCGCGCGACCCTCCATTCCGTTAATTACGCCATGCCGCTATTAGCACAGCATCACAAGGCCAGTGCACATGCAAATAGCGGCATGGTAAATCCCCCCAAACCCCTTACCGCCATGGTGCAAATACCGGCATCGCGGACCACCCGTTAAGGGAAATGGGCAGTGTACCCACCTGCCACAGGTGGACCAAATCAGCACAGGTGAAGGCAATGCAGACTGTGGCAGCTCAAAAGGAGCACACCACACCCCTTCCCACACCCCTCCCCACACCAAGATGGTTCCGATACTGGCAGCATTACATGGCCTGGAGGACCTCCTTGCAGCGCAGCTGCTACAACAACAGGCAGCACAAAGGAGACACTGGAGGAGGAGGAGGAGGGCAAGACAGGCACAGCAGGAACCACAACGCCACCTAATCACACCACAGAGGCACCCACCAGTACCCAGGACCAGAGCCAGTCCATTCAACCTGACCCCTGAGCAGATACACACCCTGTACCATCTGGACAGGGCTCCCGTCACCAGCATCGTGGACATGATCCACGACGACATTGCGAGCCTCATAGACATCAGAACTGCCATCCCCCCGCTACTGAAGGTGGTGAGTGTGCTCCACTTCCTGCCCACAGGCACCCATCAGCATACAGTGGGACAGATGCATGGCATCTCACAACCAGTATCCTCACGCACGCTGAACCAGGTACTCGATGCACTCCTGAAGCATGCACCTGAACACATATCCATGCCACAGACTGCCCAGGAGATTGCAAAAACAAAAGTTGGCTTCTATTCACTGGCAGGCATTCCAAGTTGCATCGGGGCCATCGACTGTACCCATGCGGAATTGGTGGTCCCACATCACAATGAAGCAGTGTACCGAAACAGGAAGCAATTCCACTCTATCAATGCCCAAATGGTATGTGACACCAGCAAGATAATCACACATTGCTGTGCCAGATTCCCAGGATCAACACATGATTCCATGGTTCTACGGGTCTCAAGTATGCCACGCTACATGGAGCGAAACACCGGACAACGTACGTGGCTACTTTGTGAGTAGCAGGGCAAGCACATGGCAGCGTGATTTTGGGGGGGAGAGATACATACTCCAACTGGGTGTGAATGGGGGGGGGAGATACATACTCCAACTGGGTGTGAATGGGGGGGGGAAGATACATACTCCAACTGGGTGTGAATGGGGGGGGAAGATACAAACTCCAACTGGGTGTTGACTGGCGTCCGTAGGGAAAATGGACATACAGATGTACGCCAATTTCCTTCAGGGAAGGCCACAATGTACCTGAGAAGAATCCACATGCAATTTGAAGGTGCACGACTATGAGAACAATGCAGGCTGCAAAATATTACACAACCATCCCCATTGCACATCATGCCACGCCACATATTACACACATCATCAACATGGCGTCAAGATGGTAATACAGAATCAGCGCATCACAGCATCAATCCAGCAATGTACCCTTGAATGCATGCAAAGGGAACACCCCTAGACATGGCACTGAACCACACACCTATAGCACCACGGAAGTGATGCTTCACAGCATGGCAACATTGGTGTCAGAATGTCAGTACACAAGCAGTGTGCTACAAAATTTGCCTGGCCCAGGGACACCTAAGACCTGGCCACACCCAGGACATGTGAAAACTACTGTTGTAGGCATTATTGTGCCATTTCTACTTGCAGGGTCGGCCACACACTTGCACGTTGCTGTCACACAGACCATCTGCATGTATGCGCTCATTTTAGCACTTGCATCACAATGCTATGTCAATTTGTGTGATGTGAGCAGGCCACCCTTGAGATGAACAGTAACAGGACCCCATTCATCCCCCCATACAGGTGATACGGCCTATCCCCTGAAAACCTGGCTCCTCACACTTGTACGGAGACCACAGAACAGGCACGAGGAGGTAATCAATCATGCACATACCCGTACCCGCATCGTGACTGAGCAGGCCTTTGGACTTTTGAAGTCACGTTCAATGTGCATTACCAGGTCTGGTGCTGCTCTCCTATATGGACATGAGAAGGTGGCCAAGATCACCATGGCATGTGTCATGCTGCACAATATGTGTGACAGACGGAATAGCCCACTGCCCCCTGACGTTGGGATAGAAGCACATGATGAGGATGATGATGTTGATGTGGACGGAGGTGAAGGGGATGCAGGCGTTGCAATAGGGGATGGCCAGGAGGCACGTGCTGTGAGACAGCATCTGATCAGCCAATCAATCTGCGGAAAATGTTTTCGTACTACCACATGGATATGGGGAGGAATGCACTGGTGTATGTCTCAGAGCACGCAATGGACCCTGTCGCCAATGAAGTACACACATACACAATGAAGATGTCCAAGGCTGTGTTTTCATCAGAAACCAGTGTATTGACTAACATAAAGGTGAAGAAGTGCAAGCCCCACAACATCCCACCACCCTTCCCACCCCCCACCCCCAACAGACCCATAACACCCTTCCCACCACCCCACACAACAGACCCATAACACCCTTCCCACCACCCCCCACAACAGACCCATAACACCCTTCCCACCACCCCCCACAACAGACCCATAACACCCTTCCCACCACCCTCACAACAGACCCATAACACCCTTCCCACCACCCCCCACAACAGACCCATAACACCCTTCCCACCACCCCCCACAACAGACCCATGACACCCTTCCCACCACCCCCCACAACAGTCCCTCATGTCTCTGCCATTTCTGCCATGGCCAATGCACACCGGGGTATCCCCATTAACCCCTAATTGCAATTGTCCTTGGAAGGGTCTTGAGGGTTGCCAGACGTGCGCCTGGTGGTTCGCATCGAGCGCCTGAGGGGGCTTGTTTGTGTCGACCCGGAAGTCGAGGATGGGGCAGACTGGCCTTGTTGGTGAAAGTGGCGGTCCATTGTGTCTGCCATGCGGACAAGCACCTCCCTAAGACTTGCAATTTCATTGCATATCCTGTCCGTGTTGGCGTCCATGCGCTCAGTGGAGTGCCTCACCGTCTGGACTATATTCTCAGTGAGATTCGCAGCCTCAGCGACATGCTGGCCAACCAGCACGGTCAGCTCCTGTTGGCGCTGCAGGATGGCGGAAATTTGGAGGTCAGTGCCGGGTGACCGTGCATTGGATGCCGTGCCCTCAGATGGCTCCAATGCAACAGGTGATGGTAGCATGGGTGACATTATTGCAGGGTTGGTGTCCTCGAAAGTCCCATTACAACCAGGGGTCTGGGATGCCACTGGCTCTGGGCTTCCTGGGGGGCTTGGGGTGTGCATCTCCATGTGCTGGAGTAGGGTGTCCTCTGGATCGGACTGGGGGCCAGTGGTGGCTGCCTCACCAGCAGAGCTTGCCGCAGCTGATGGTGGGCCCTGGGTGTCTGGCATTGTTGACAGTGGGTTTGCCTCCGGTGGTGGGGCCACAGTTGGTGGTGCAGCTAATGCTGCCCTGGCAGTGGCACTGTGACGTAGGCTGCCACTCTTCAGGTGTGGCCTTCCACCCTTGCCCCTGGATGTTGCAGGGGTTTCCTCCGGCTCCTGTGCCTTGGCCTCTTTGATGTAGGTGGTGCCTTTGATGCATCAGCAGCATCCTCCCCATCTGTATGTGAGCCTGTCAGGGATGAGAAGGGGGATGGCATTGGTTGCGTTTCAATATACTCAATGTAAATTACAGGAATGATGCAGTTGTGGCCATTGGGACTTAGCAGTTATGGATGCAGGTGATGTGCCAGTTCAGTGCCTCATCCATGCATGGTTGAGTTTGGGACTTGTCTCTGGTGATGTGTGCATGTGTGTGTGTTTGGGTCTGACACTGACATGGTGATGGATGGGTGCATGTGTGGAGGTCTGTCCATGCATGAGTGGGGTCTGTGCTCACATATGGGGGTGACTGTACATTCACACCGCATCCTGTCATGTGTACACTCACCTGCATCAGAAGTGGTAGCCACGCCGACCTCCATGCTGCCCACTCCCTCGATGCTTTCGGTG
The DNA here is from genome assembly GCF_040938575.1 of Ambystoma mexicanum. Taxonomy (NCBI): domain Eukaryota; kingdom Metazoa; phylum Chordata; class Amphibia; order Caudata; family Ambystomatidae; genus Ambystoma; species Ambystoma mexicanum. Next base: position 399,897,367 of record NC_090930.1, on the reverse strand, counting down.
GCAATCATGTTGGCGCATGTCTCCTCCCATTCCTTCAGGCGTATTGGGGAGCCATCTCCACCGGCACTGGCAATGCGGTGGTTCTCCGCCAGGATGCCCCTCACCCGCAGCCTGAGGTCGTCCCACCTCTTCCTGCATTCGCGCACAGTGCGCGTGCTGGTGCCCACGGCACTGACTTTGACTGCCACCTCCTCCCAGATGGCTTTCTTCTTGAGCAAGGTGGCGCAGCGCATGTCATTGGCAAAGACTACCTCTGCATGCTCTGCAAGGGTCTGTGTCACATGACCAGTTCCTCGTTGGTATACTTTTCCTTCCGCTGCCTGTCACAGGTTTTCTTCAGGGCCTTGGGCATGATGCAGGTGTCACGGTTGATTTCACACAGCTCCCAACTCCAATATGGTCCAGGGGGCAGAGGATGGCAATGGATTGTGTTTTTAAAGATGGCCGCCGTGCTCTTTCCCGTTCCGGTGCGATGACGCTATTTCCGGTTCTGCAATTTAACGGTCGATGCTAATAGCGGTGACCGCTAATAGCAGTGACCGCTAATAGCATGTACAGTGAGGGCGGAGGTGCTATCAGCACTTTGGGCGGGCCTGGTAAGGTGCTTTTGCGGCATGGCGGTAGGGTCATTTACCAGCATGGCCCTATGCGCGTGTCCGCTTACTATTGGCGCCATGCCGGTAAATCCCGTTTTTTAGCACCTACCGTGTAATGAGGCCCACTGTACTTTGTGACACTTGTGTCAGGTTTTGGGGATTGCTTTGTTTGCTCTCACATAGCATTTCATGCCATGGTGTGTTGGGTGGCAGTGCTGGGGAGGGTTTGGGGAGGGGTTGGGTGACATGGCACTGTTGTCATGTTGTATTTTGCAAGGGGGTAATGAATTTAGCAGCATAGAAGTGTGTCTTTTGACAACACAGCATTGGTGGTGTTTGTGTAGGTAGTGATGCACACAATGTAACACTTCCAGGTGACCAATCTCAGGCTGGTATGGTTGTGACAGTTGACTGTCCCTTATGTCATCATCATTGATTGTCAGCTGGTATGTGCCAGGGCTGTGTGTACTCCACAGGGGTGTGATTTTAGGTGAAGTAATTAGCCACCAGCTGCGTATGGGCTGCCTCACCCCATGCCCTTTCCCCTCCCATGCGCAGCGGCTGTGCATGTGGTTGGGGATGTGGGGGCACCACCATGTCCACCGGCACGCCCCGGCGTGTTGCAACGTTGTGCAGGACACATGCTGCCACTATGATCCTGCACACTACTGGGGGAGCGTATAACAGCTGCCCACCAGAACGGTCAAGGGAGCGAAAGCGTGACTTGAGCACTCTGAGTGTGCGCTCCACTATGCCCAGGGTTGCAATGTGGGCTGTGTTGTATCTTACCTCGGGTGGCGTGGTGGGGTTCCGAATTGGCATCATCATGTGGGTGCTCAGAGGGTAGGCACTGTCCCCTGGGGAGGTGGTGTTGGGTATCATTAGTGGGGTTGTGACATTACTCAGTATCTGACATGCATGCATGTGCTCTGGCATTTATACTCACTGAGCAGCCATGTATCGCCATGCCGCCGAGCTTCTAGGTCCCGGTTTAGGGTTGTCATTCTGTAAATAAAACTGTCGTGGGTGGACCCTGGATAGTTGGCATATACTGAGGTGATGATTCCCTTGGCTTCACATACTACCTGCACGTTGATGGAATGCCAGTGCTTGCGGGTTCTATAGATGTGCTCTGATGCCCTGGGGGGACGTAGAGCCACATGGGTGCAATCAATGGCACCTAGGACTTTGGGGAATTGTGCCACCCCGTAGAAATCCTGGACAGCAGCCTGCCTTTCTGCAGGTGTTCTGGGCAGGTATATGTGCCTGCGGACTGATGGGCGTGCAGTCATGATGGCCAAGACCTGGTGTAGGCAGCGTGACTGCATGGCCTGTGACACCCCCCCTCACTATAGCACTTGTCCGCTGAAATGATCCAGTGGCCAAGAAGTGCAGAACATTGAGGACCTTCTCCAGGGGGCTGAGTGCTTGGGAGCACAGGGTGGGTGATGGTCGGTCATCCTCCCACTCACTCATCAGGTCAAGTATTATGTGAGGTGGAAACCTGTACCTCCCATACACCTGGTCATCAGGCATCCCATGGTTCTGGGTGTGAAAATTCTGGGCCTGACTATCCTCCTCCTCCTCCTGCGATATCCCACGACCACTGCTGCTAGGAACGGTATATTCATCCTGGCGTCTGAGCTTGTTTGTTGTGTGCGCGCCCTTTTATGCTGCGCGGGTACACGTACGCCTGCTTCCTGCTGGCGTACGTATTTCCAGATTAGCGTGTCTTTTTTGGCGCACGCGTTAGCCCCGTTCGATTCCATTAATACGTGTTTTGAACGTGCGTGTGGACGTTCCGCGCATTTGCCTCCTGTACTTCCCCCGTGACGCCCACATTTTCACGCGTTGTTCCCCATTCCGTGTGTCACACCCCCTATTCCTCCTTCTTTTGTTGTGTGCGCCACGCTATGTGCGATTTCGCTGTGCGCATAGCGCACGCTGTTTGGAGACGTGTGCGCCAGGGTGCGCGACACAGAATTTTGGCGCACATCCTGGGATTTACACGCACACTGACTTCCATGAATCGATGTGTGTGGGTATCGCTGGGATTTTCACACTGGCACTGCGATTCGCACGCTTTCGCACGCTTTCGCACACTTGTGCCGAAAATTTCAGTGCACATTAATTCCATGAATCTACCTGTAAATCTAATGGTATAGAATCGAAACAGTGGTTTTCTCTGCAATACTAACATTCTAGTGTGTTTTTGTAACAGTTAGAACATTATGGTAGTTTTTGTATGGAATGAGTAGGTTTCTACTGAGTTGTTGTTCGTACTTCAAATACTGCTGCTTTTCAGGAGAATGTGTGTGTTTATAGCACTGTTGTTAATTTAGACATTGTTTTTTTTGTTTTTGTAGTAGTAGTGTTACATTTTACTTAGAATGTGTTAGTTGAACATGCTTTACAAATGAGTATAAAACTAAGCGTATGAAGCTCACTTGGCTTCTTAAGGCTGTGTATTGGATGTTAGGAGATAGAAGAAATAATGATGTACTTATTTTGCTATTTTTAGAGGGTAAATGGTAGAAACTGTATAGAAAAGCATGGAATGTATGAATTTGTGAAGGTGTGGGTAATAAAGCAGAATGATTTGATGTAGAGGCAGTGGTGTTGTTGCAGCTGGGAGCCTTTCTAATGAAGGTGTCTATCTGTGTGAGTGTATAAAGATGCATGAACTCATCCTGGCTGTGTGTAATTTTATAATACACTGCAAAGTGTTTTTCTACAATTATACTGTTATTTCTCCCATCTTCTAATATAAAATTACATGTTTTTAGATAGTTGTGTGTGTGTAAAAAACAATTTGGAGAGCAGACAGGTTTGCAAGTGACAGTTGATTATAGCAGATGGGAGAAATTACAGTAAATTAATTTCGTAGGTTATATGTTAAGTGGCCGTTACCCTGTTTATATGCATTTATACAAGAGCTGTACATGTACTGTGCAGAAAATATGCATACCTGTAGTTTGTGTTCATGCATGTGGATATGCATGAAGCTGCAAGTAGAAATCTTGGAGAGTTGTTCAGTAGTTTTTGTAGTAGGTGCTTTCCAATGACTGAGACTTGTACTCAGAGTGATAAACAGTACATCTGAATTGCTGAACTATGATGATGGAGTTAGATGTAGAGTTCTTGGATGTGATTGGTGGATGGTTGTGTGTCTGCTTAGCTGTAGCCAATGAGGGAATGGTTCAGAGAGTGAAGTGGAAAGGGTAGAAGGGCTGCCCAAGAGTTACGTGCTCCGCGGACACCGCAGCTGTCTGCGGACAGGGTGTGCCACATACGGGACTTCTGAACATATTTGGCTTGGAAATAGGACTGTAGGGATTAGCCAATCAAGTGTTGAGGTTGTGGTTTGTGTTGAAAGAGGCTGTGTGTAGTGAAGATGGCAGAAGTGGAGAAAGTCAGGGTGTTGGTGGTTGGAGATATGTTTGTGCATGGTTTGGAGCAGTATGCGAAATGCAGGAATGTGGCAAACAATTTTGATGTTAAAGGAGTGGAGGTGGTGTGGAGCACTGTGCCTGATTTCAATGTTCAGGGAATTGTACAAGTTTGTGAAGATATGGGCAGGGTGAACAGTCCCCATGCGGTAGTTTTGCACTGTGGTGCTTTGCATTTGGGTAATGTCAGTTTCCCTACCTTGCTGGCAGATTTAGAACACTTGGTTCAAGCAGTAATGAAAGTCCTTCCAAATACCAAAGTTATTTTTTCTAGTTTAGTATCTAGGGCAATATGGGACAACAGTTCTTTTTGTTGTCCTCAGCAAAACATTGCTAGGTGTGCAATCAACCAAGGCATGCTTGCTTCCATTCTTACAGCTCGTATGTTCTTTGTAATAATGAGAACATTGATTCTGGTAATGTTGTTTATTTTAAAGAAGATGGCATTTCTTTATCTTTTATGGAACATTCCATGCTGTTTTGGAACATAAGGGTTGCTTTGGACAAGCTAATGTGAAGATTTTTGGGGTAAAATAATAAGAAAAAAAACAAAAGAAATAACAAAATAAAAGGTGTCTCTCACGCATCTGCAAAAAAACAGCGCCAACCTCTAAGGGGAAATGGGGCACACTATTTGAATTTATATTCACCACACTCAGATTTTTTGATTTGTCCGCGGACACTGCAGTTGTCCGCGGACAACGCGTATTACATACAGGGATTTTGGGGTTGAGAGGCATGCAAATGAGACTGAACAGAGCATGGGATTGGTCAATAAGGTTTACGGGGTGTGTTGTGTAAGGAGAGAGTTTGTCAGAAAGTCTTTTTGCTGAGAGAAGAACAGATAGCTATGGCTCTGTGTTTCAGAAAACAGATTATCTCGATTTTGGGAGACTAATGGATAAATTGGTTGGAGGTGCATGCAGAACGCTGTGGAGTGGCTGCACATCTTGGATTCTCTCATGTGGAAGTGCACTGGCATGGAGTGCGTGGAATGAAGTGGCTGGCTTTGGTTCCTCTTTGTGCTACTTTGGTGACACAGCATCATCCAGACATTATTGTTATTCATTGTGGAGGGAACAGTTTAGGACATGTGTCTGGAATATCTTTACAATTTGCAATGAAAGAAGGACTTGGGAAGGTCATGGACATGTTTCCAAATTCCAAAGTAATTTTTTCCCGTATTGCGCAGAGGCAAATGTGGCTGCAGTCTTCTTCCTTTGGTCCACAAATGGAGTAAGCGAGACGCAATGTCAATAAAGCTGTTTGTGCCTTTTTAAGAGATGTTGGAATGTCCTCTTTTCACAATGAAAATATTATGTTTCATAGCACATACATTTTTCACAGAGATGGAGTACATCTTACTTATGCTGGCAGTCAGATTTTTCTGTGAAATATACTAAATGCATTGAGACCTTTTTTGGAATTACATTAATACATTTTGCAGTAGGTGTGAATCATTTGCAGTTTTTGGAGCATAGAAAAACACACCAAAATGCTCTTTTCAGAGCCACCACTTCCTTTCAGAGAAAAGTGCAATAGTTCTTATAGGGCAGCCCCTCAAAAATGTTAATGTCCGCGGACTGTCTAAAAAAAAAAAATGCACAGGGCTCAGCACTATTTATTTGTCACTTCTATTTTTAAACTGTGAAAGAGCCTTTTTTTTGTTTTGTTTTTGTTGTAGCAAAGGAGGGTATAGGAGGGTAAGGAAGGGACACCAACCACAGGGATAAGAATGTGTAGGTGGAGAAAGAAAGATGTTGGGTGGGCCTTATTCAGGTAGTGGGCAGTTCTTCTCGTGCTACTTGACGCAGTCTCGAAAGCACTCCGAAGATTCTCCCCCCTGCAGAGTACTGCATCGAGTACTTGCAGAATATTGTGACCCTTGAAAGATAAGGGTGAACAGCATCAGGAATTGGCCTGTGAGGCAGCTGGAGAAATGTGCTGTCCCACAGGAGTGTCTCTTGTGGTGGCAGGAGTGGAAACAGAGGATGCTGCAGGGGAACTCAACCTACTACGTTTATCGCAAGGTACAACCTTACGAATAGCCCCACGTGGAACGACTTCAGGTGTCGCTTCAATAATGTTGTACCAAAGCTATACGATCCAGGCCTTCCACGGCTCAGCACCATACATCGCCTTATTCGCACAAGCTTTTGGCACTCCATCAAAAGTGGTAAATAACCGCCACACCCAAGACTCACGGTGAGTGCTGGTAGTAGGGACTTCCACTACCTCATCCTCTTCATCCTCTTCATCTGTCTCCTCTGCATCCTCATGCCTGTTCCCCTCTGCAGGTCCTTGGGGATGTGGTGGTGTCTGAAGTGGGTGGGGGTGGTGATGAAACCGAAGCAGCCATGGTTTCCATCTGAAGGATAGCAGGTAGAAGTCAGCAGCAATGCAGTGAATGCAGGTCAGAAGCAATGCTCTGCCAGGTAGTCAGAAACACAATGAGGAGCAATTCTATGATGTGACCTTTTATAGGGGTGCTGAAGCGCTTCGTGGACAGCCGCACTGTCCGCAGACAGATCAAACACCAAAAAAAGGCTCAAAAAGTTCAGAAAAGTATGTAGATCACCAGGGACATTGTCTGGGACATGTGCAATGGTTAACCTTTACTGTAAAATACCTTGGATTGTCCAAAAAAGCACTTTTAAAATGCTTGCGGGCCCAGACACTGTCCGCAAATAAGGATATGCGCTCAGCATGGGTACAGTCACACGATGATGTCGCAGACACGTTTGCGAATGTGACGGCTGTCCGTAGGACACCAAATGTGCATGATCAGTTGTGCACATGCGTGCGGGTGTTCTACGGACAGTGTTCTAGTCCACAAACTAATTAAAAGTGCGACACATGTGCGGCGGGCAGTTACGGACAGGCGCGATATTTGTAGGACCCATGGGTGTGGTGAGCATGTGCGCAGGTGTTCTATGGACAGTGTCGAAGACCCCGAATAAAATAAATGTGCATCATAGCATTGCAGACCGGCGGACGGGATAAGTGTTCTACGGACATATCCAATCTGGTTGCGGACATTGCGAACAGAGGGATGTTCTTAGAACACCTTAATTCAAATAGTTACAGACATGCGAATGGATGTCGTGTCCTGCGGACACTCCCATTTTAATTACAAACAGTAAGAACAGGCATAGTGTCCTTAGGACACCCCCATTTTTGGAAATTACGGGCATCCCGGACATATAGTGTGTTCTAAGAACACCTCAATTTTGATTGCGGACAGTACGAACAGATATAGTGTCCTTAGGACATCCCCATTTTGGTTAATTGCGGACATCCCAGACATCAAGTGTGTTCTAAGAAGAGTTCCATTTTGATTGCGGACAGTACGGACAGGTATAGTGACCTTAGGACATCCCCATAATGGTTAAAAACGGACACCCCGGACTTCAAGTGTGTTCTAAGAATATTTCCATTTTGATTGCGGACAGTACAGACAGGTATAGTGTCCTTAGGACACCTTCATTTAGGTTAATTACGGACATTCCGAACATCAAGTGTGTTCTAAGAACATTTCCATTTTGATTGCGGACAGTACGGACAGGTATAGTGCCCTTAGGACATCCCCATAATGGTTAAAAACGGGCACCCCGGACTTCAAGTGTGTTCTAAGAATATTTCCATTTTGATTGCAGACAGTACAGACAGGTATAGTGTCCTTAGGACACCTTCATTTAGGTTAATTACGGACATTCCGGACATCAAGTGTGTTCTAAGAACATTTCCATTTTGATTGCGGACAGTACGGACAGGTATAGTGTCCTTAGGACACCTCCATTTTGGTTAATTACGGACATTCCGGACACCTGCGCTGTCCACAGACACCTTAACTGCCTTTTAAAAATAAATAAGACTCAAAGGAATAAAGTAACAACACACATAATATTTTATTATTGTATACAAATATAAAATTTATGAAAGAGAGAGGGAAGCAGAAACTGAACCAAATACAGGGGAATTAGGTGTCTGGAGATGATGGCTGGGAGGGGATGAAGGGATGGAAGTCTCATCATAATATTTTTCTTGATGGAGAGGGTTTGGGGATAGTTAACTGGGACATGGAGAGGGGGAACAGGTACATGTGGGATAGTGATAATTAATGTTTTCTGTTATGTGGTCCTCCACAAAATGTTTTAAAAGATTGAAATGTTTTATTAGCATAACAATTTTTTGTTCCATTCACTGCAGAGCATTTTCTAATGTCTCTCTTGGTATATTATTTTCACTGTTTGTATGGTCTGTTAAAAGAAATGTGTTAAGTACACATAAAATAATGGTTATTAATTGGCTTATATAGAGAAGTGTTGTGTTTAGCATTAGTATCACTGTCTTCAGTCATTTCATCACGTGGGAAATTTTCTTCCAGCCATTCTAAAGTACTGGACATTTCTGTGTAAAAAAAAAAATGTTACTTTTAGCGTACCTAATACAGAAAGTTTAGAAATATATACGAAAAATGAAGTTTACTTACTAGTTTTTGGTAAGTTTTGTTGTTACTGTTGTATAGGTCTGCTGTTGCTTTTTGCTGTTTCTGTTAGGTAATTATATTGGAGGCATATATATTTTGTTTTGGTATATTGCTTTCTGGTGCATATGCTATTTAAATGGACGGTTGATGTCTTACATATATATTTTCCACTTGTTATTTATTATTACTTATAATGTGTTTATGTGCTGCTTTTTGAACTTGTTCAGTGTTTCTATTGCATGATACAACAATGTAAGATACCGCCTGAGTTTTTGGATAGTGTTGATGTTGACCCCGTCTGTCCATGGACATACACACACTCCGCAGACATCAAAATCACTAGCTGGGTGTTTAGTATGTGCTATGTTACATATATATAAACTAAGGGAATCCTAGTAAACACCTATCAAATTCACACTATGTATATCTATATTCAGTAAAAAAAAACTTTGATAAAGGGACGTTATGGTTAAGTTGCGCTATTAAAAACCTATGAAATTTAGTAAAGAAACTCATCATTTTACTATCCAACATGGAAGGTTTTGAATATTGCACCTATATGGCGCATGCTGCAGAGAATGCCTTCGTGAATACATGAGTGCGTTCATGTACTGGAAAGAACTCAGTAATGCAATGGTGTTTATAGCAATTCAGTGCTTAATGAAGCATTTGCTGAATGATAGTTCTTCCAAAGTTCTCTGATATTTTTCTGCCAACATTATAATGACAAGCCTGTGTGGAGGCTGGCATTGAAAACTACATGCACATGTGATGTCATCAGTGATGTCATCAATGACATTTGTGATGCCATCTTTGATGTCCTGGGTGTTAGTCTTAGCAGTGCACGGTGGTGGCGCGAGTTATGGTTGCTTAGCTTACCATAACTGGCGTATTTCTGTTTTTTTTTGGTTTTACTTGGAACCATCACATCCTTTTAACAATGTTTTTTTCACTGAATTTCATAGGTTTTAAGTGGCACAACTTAACCATAACGTCCCTTCAACAATGTTTTTTTCACTGAATTTCATAGGTTTTGAGTGGCACAACTTAACCATAACATCCCTTTAACAACATTTTTTTAACTGAATATAGATATAGATAATGGAAATGTGATAAATGTTTGCTAAGACTCCCTTACCTTAAATTTATATAACATAGAAAATACAAAACGCCCTGTCCTGCTAGTGATTTTGATGTCTGCAGACCATGCGCATGTTCGCAGGCAGATGTGGTCACCATCAGCACTATCCTAAAACTCAGGGGGTATCTTACATTATTGTATCATACAATAAAAACACCAAACCTGTTCAAAAAGCACCACATAAATATATTACATTTAATAATAAATAAGAAGTGGAAACTGTATATGTAAGACAGCAACCATCCACTGAAGTAGCAGTTTGCTCCTCTTGATGATGATATGACCACTTGGTGGCATACGATTTCATCCGGTACAAACGTAAAACATGTTGGTTCAATTGTGAACTATCTAGATGCACTTTTGAAATGTCCACTTGAGCAGTGATCCCAATGCTTCTCTTGTCTTTGTGTTTTGGAAGAAACGAATTGGGAAAAGAATTCATACTTTTCATGCACTGTACAAACTGGTTGATGTGTTGTTTCTCTTGTTTTTGTGCATCTATCTCCTTTCCCTGCTGTGCAGGGCTGTTGGTTATCTAAGAGCTTTTTGAGTTGGGTTAATGGAATTGAAACAAAAGTTTTTTTACGTATGTTAAAACTGTAGATTTTTCACTCAAATAAAAAAACTAGCATTTCCAATATAATGGAATATACCAAAACAAAATTAACATGCCTCCAACTGAATTACCTCACAGAAACTGCACAGCAAGAAGCAAGAACATACTTACACAGCAGTAAAAGCAAAAGTTTGTAAAAACTAGTAAGCACACTACATTTATTTCATATACTTATACATTTTCTGTATTAGGTACACTAAAACTAATATATATTTTTTTAACACAGAAATGTCCAGTACTTTGGAATGGCTGGAAGAAAATTTCCCATGAGATGAAATGAGTGAAGAGAGTGATAATAATGGTAGATACAACATTTCTCTAAATAAGCCAATTAATAACCATTACTTTATGTGTACTAAACCATTTTTTTTAACAGACCAGACAACCAATAAAAATAATATACCTAAAGAGATATTAGAAGATACTCTGAAATGAATAGAACTAAAAATGGATTTGTTAATGCAACACTTCAATCAACCAAAAGAGTGAATTGTGGACCACATTAAAGAAAACATTAAATACCACTGTCCCACATGTACCTGTTGCCCCTCTCCATGTCCCAGCCAACTATCCCCAAACCCTCCCCACCAAGAAAAACGGTACGATGAGACTTCCATCCCTTCCTCCCCTACCACATCATGTCCAAACCCCAAATTCCACGGTATTTGTTTCAGTTTGTGCTTCCACCTCTCTTTCCTAATTTTTCTACTGTTAAACAATAATTCAATGTTAAGTGTTTTCTTAGTATATGCATGTGTCTTATTTATTTTTTAAAAGGCAGTCAGGGTGTCTGCGGACAGCGCGGCTGTTAGGGGGGTCCTCAGTTAACAAACATGGGGGTGTCCTAAGGGCACTATAACTGTTCGTACTGTCTGTAATTAAAATGGCGGTGTCCTTAGAACACACAAGATGTCCGCCTGTCCGTAATTAACCAAAATGGGGGTGTCCTAAGGACAATATACTTGTTCGTACTGTTCGTAATTGAAATGGCGATGTCCTCAGAACACACAAGGTGTCTGCAATTAACCCAAATGGTGGTGTTCTAAGGACAATATACCTGTTTGTACTGTTTGTAATTAAAATGGAGGAGTCCTTAGAACACACAAAATGTCTGCCTGTCCGCAATCACCCAAAATGGGGGTGTCCTAAGAACACCTCGCTGTTCGTAATGTCAGCAACCAGAATGAATATATCTGTAGAACACATATCCCGTCCGCCTTTCCGCAAAGTTTTGACACACATTTATTTTATTCGCGGACTTCAACATTGTTCGTAGAACACCCGCGCACATGCACATCACACACTTGGGTCCTACAAACATCGCGCCTCTCTGCAACTGTCCGCCACATGTGTGTCACACTTTTAATTAGTTCGGGGACCCGAACACTGTCGGTAGAACACCCACGAGCATGCGCACAACCGTCCATGTGCATTTGATGTCCTGCGGACATCCGTCCCATTTGCAAATGTGTCCGCGACATCATCATGTGACCGCTCCCATGCTGAGCATGTGTCCTTATATGCAGACACTGTCCGGGCCCCCGAACATTTAAAAAGTGCTTTTTTGAGCAATCCAAGGTATTTTACAGTAAATGTTCACTATTGTACATGTGCCAGACAATGTCCATGCTGATCTACATACTTTTTGGAACTTCTTGAGCCCTTTCTTGGTGTTTGACGTGTCCAGGGACGGTGCAGGTGTCCACGAAGCATGCCCCAGGACCCCTATAAAAGGCCCAGAGCTGATCCTCATACTGCTTTTGGATTTCCAAGATTTACAAAAGGACAATTGTGCAGGTTGCTGTTCTTGTTTCCTGGTTCCTAGTTCTAGATTATTAACCTTCAGTTACTGTTCATATTTTTATTTATTTTATTTTATATTTTTAATGCGCTTACACAGCCCGTGGCCATTGAGGCGCTGTTACAGGAATTCTTTGTTTTTTAGTTGCGTAATTATTTTGTCTTAGTTGCGTATTTATAACCCGCTTAAACACCCAGCAGTTTCTAAGTGCGGACCTGGGGATCGAACCTGTGTTGCTTTGTGTCGTCTTGCTTCCAAGGCGCACACGATTCCGCTGAGCTATGCTCCCGGAATGTATTGTATTCCTAGAAGAGGTGTACATGTACTGTGTAGAAAATATTCATATCTTTAGCCTGTGTTCATGCATGTGGATGTGCATGAATCTGCAAGTTTTCGAGCATGAAGTGTGAGTGTATTTTGAGGGTTAGCCAATCAGGTGTTGAGGTTCTGCTTCTTATTGAGAGAGGCTGTGTGTAGTGAAGATGGCAGAGGTGCAGAAAGTCAGGGTGTTGGTGGTTGGAGATATGTTTGTGAATGGTTTGGAGCAGTATGCTAAAACTAGGAATGTGGCTAACTATTTTGACACAAAGGGATTGGATGCGGTGTGGAAGACTGTGCCTGATTTGAATTTGCAGGCAATTCTAGTAGTTTGTCAGTATATGGCTAGGTTTCATAGAACACATGTAGTTGTCCTACACTGTGGTGCTGTGCTTTTGGGCTATGTCATTGCCCCTACTTTGTTGCAAGATCTGCAAAACTTGGTTCAAGCAATCATGAAAGTCCTTCCAAATGCCAAAGTTATTTTTTCTGCTTTGTTACCTAGAGCAGTATGGGACAATAGTTCTGTTTTTTGTCCTCAGTAAAATATTGCTAGGTGTGCAATCATCAGAGGCATATTTGCTTTCATGCTTAGAGCTGGTATGTTCTTTTGTAATAATGACAACATTGATTCTGCTAATTTTGTTTATTTTAAAGAAGATGGCATTTCTTTATCTTTTATGGGAAATGTCATGCTGTTTTGGAACATAAGGTTTGCTTTGGAGAAACTAATGTGAAGATTTTTGGAGGAAAATAAGAAAAAAAACAAAAAATACAAAATAAAAGCTGTTTCTGGAGCATCTGCAAAAAAAACAAAAAAGGCTCTTTTCAGAGCCAACCTCAAAGGGGAAATGAGCCACACTATTTAGATTTTCATCCCCCATGCTCAGATTTTTCGATTTGTCTGCGGACAGCGTGGTTGTCCGCCGACAGCGCGTATTACATGCAGAGATTTTGGGGTTGAGAGGCAAGCAAATGAGAATGAGCAGATCAAGGGATTGGTCAATAAGGTTTACTGGCTGTGTTGTGTAAGGAGACATGGGGCCTCATTCCGAGTCCGGCGCTAATGGAAAAACGATGGCGGTAAAGTAATACCGCCATCATTTACCGACGTGGACTATTCCGACCCTTCACACCGTAATTACCGCCACCGTAAACTACGACGGCGTAAATAGCGTACCAGTGTCGCGCGCCCGACACACCACGTCGGAATTAACGCCAAGGCGTAAACCAGTGCAGATCCCAAGTAAAGCGGACACGGTAAAAACGGCCTCCACAAGGGCGCAAAGTACCTCCACGCCATGGCGCAATTACCGGCATCGCAGAGAAGGTGTTAACAACCCTGAAGAGTGCCAGAAAGAGGAACAGGTGCACCCAATCAGCACAGGTGGAGTCCATAGAGTCAGGCACAGCACAAAAGGAGCACACCCACACACCACACCCCCTCCCACACCAAGTGATACCAATTCTCGCAGCATTCATGGAGCTGGAGGCCCTGCTTGCAAGGCAGCAACGACGACAACATCAACAACAGCAACCACAGCAACCACAGCCCCCACCACAGAGGATACACAGGAGGAGAAGGAGGCAGAGACAGGGCCAGCATGCCCCACCGGTGCAGCCACAATTACCACGCCGTCAACCCCCAATCCCACGCATCAGACCCACCCCCTTCAACCTCACACCAGAGCAGATACACACCCTGTACCGCCTTGACCGGGACACGATAACCACCATAGTGGCCCTGATACATAACGACATAGTGAGCCTAATAGAAATCAGCACTGCCATCCCCCCTCTACTAAAGGTAGTGTCTGTGCTCCACTTCCTTGCCACAGGGACCTACCAGCATACAGTGGGGCACATGCACGGCATTTCACAGCCCATATTCTCACGTATACTCAACCAAGTGCTCGATGCCCTCCTCAAGCACAGAAGGGACTACATATGCCTCCCCCGGACTCCCCAGGAGACATATGATACCAAAGCTGCTTTCCATGCACTTGCAGGCATGCCAAATTGCATAGGTGCCATCGACTGCACCCACGTAGAATTGGTGGTGCCCCATGCCATGGAGGTGCCGTATCGCAACCGCAAGCAATATCACTCCATCAACGTCCAGATGGTGTGCAATGCCAGTAAAACCATCACACAATGCAATGCCCGATACCCTGGATCAACTCATGACTCCTTGGTCCTGCGCAACTCTACACTACCACGCTACATGGAGCGACATGCTGAACGACGTACCTGGCTGCTTGGTGAGTAACCGGAATGGGCCATGGCAGTCCATTGGGGCTGTGAGTAGGCTGCCAGCATACTCCACCCGGGTGGTAAAGGGTGGGGTAGAGAGATGCATAAGGTTGGGTCAGTCAACGTCATTGTACGCTGTAATGGGGTCACTGTATCCTGGGAGCTGTGTGCATGGCCAGTGAACACCTGCTGCAATGTCAGATTAGCCCATTTCTCCACCATGATTGCACGAACACTTACCTTCATTCCACTATCATGCAGGTGATGCTGGCTACCCATTGAAGGCATGGCTCATGACCCCCGTCCGCAACCCACAGAACAGGCACCAGGAGGACTACAATAGATCTCATACCCGTACACGGGTGGTGATAGAGCAGACCTTCGGACTACTGAAGGCACGATTTCGTTGCCTCAGCCGGTCAGGTGGGGCCCTCATCTACAGCCACGAGAAGGTGTCCAAGATCACCATGGCATGTGCAATGCTGCACAACATGTGCATCCAGCGGAACGTGCCACTGCCCCCTGACGTGGGTCTGCCCCCACCAGAGGAGGAGGAGGAGGAGGAGCAGGAGGAGGAAGGAATGGCAGGACAGCATCACGGGGCCGATGCACAGGAGGGACGTCACGTGCGACAAGCATTGATTGACCAATATTTCTGAGTCACAAGTCAGCTGAGGGGGTGAGGTTGACAGGACATTGGGCACTGGGTGTGGGGATACGTGTACTACATGCACTGTGAGACATTAAAAGACACATGCACAATGATCAATGTCCACTCTGTTTTCAAGTAAACACCAAACTGTGTATTGTACAATCATGTGAACACGTGTACAAATATTCCTCCACCTTCACCCCCCTCCCCCCCAACTCCCACGCACACCCTCACCCCCCTCCCCCCCAACTCCCACGCACACCCTCACCCCCCTCCCCCCCAACTCCCACGCACACCCTCACCCCCCTCCCCCCCAACTCCCACGCACACCCTCACCCCCCTCCCCCCCAACTCCCACGCACACCCTCACCCCCCTCCCCCCCAACTCCCACGCACACCCTCACCCCCCTCCCCCCCAACTCCCACGCACACCCTCACCCCCCTCCCCCCCAACTCCCACGCACACCCTCACCCCCCTCCCCCCCAACTCCCACGCACACCCTCACCCCCCTCGCCCTCCCCCCACAACAGCCCCACAATGGTCCCATCAAGTCTACATAGGCCACATGTGTGTGGCTTCATAGTCAATGTCCACGCCCCGAGCATGTGGATTCATTTACGCATTGTGC
Source organism: Ambystoma mexicanum (assembly GCF_040938575.1). Taxonomy (NCBI): domain Eukaryota; kingdom Metazoa; phylum Chordata; class Amphibia; order Caudata; family Ambystomatidae; genus Ambystoma; species Ambystoma mexicanum. The sequence goes on along the minus strand of NC_090930.1, from coordinate 399,881,423 downwards.
GTTGTGACCTGCGGACCGGGCTGGTCTGCGTGGAGGAGCACTGGGAGGGTGGTTCCTCCTGCTGGGGCTGAGGCCTGGGGGTAGCTGCCTCCAGGGCATCAGCAATCCTGCCGAGCACCTCACATAGCCGGTTTGTTGATGTTGTGATGACCTCGCCCAGAGCCTGCAGGTCATTGTGATGCACCAACCCTGATTCCCGGTTGTCCCGCAGAAACTCCTCAATCATGGACGTGAGGTTCTGGGAGTGCACAGCTTCTGCGGCCGTTGTGGGGGATGTGGTTTGCAGGCTCGGTATGGTGCCTGCAGGCCTCTCAGGTGTTGCGCCAGGGGATGTGGGCTGATGTGAGACAGGTGTTAGCCCTTCGCCTGTGAGGCCTGGCCCATCACTCGACCCGGAGTCGCTATGTGCAACCTGGCTGTATGATGGTGACTCAGGGCTGCAGACGTTGGTCTCCTCAACGTTGACCCCGGAATGGGATGTGGGGCTGTCTGGCACACTAAGGAGGCACATGGCAGCATTCTCCCCTGACATGCTGGATTCCTCAGGGTGTAGCGTGGGGCTTGTTTCCTGCGGAACTGCAGCCATGTCCAGGTGCGCGGGTGGGGGTTGTGTACCCTCCATGGGGGTTGCTGGAGCAGGTGGTGTGGTATGGGCCTTGTGTCTGCCAGCAGGTATGCGCTGTACCCTGCCCCTGTGCCGGGAGGTACTTGGCCGGGAGCCTTCCTGCTCCTCACTTTCATGACCGCTACCTGTGGGGGGCAAGAGAGAGAGAGACAGCATGATCAATGATCTGGGGGTCATCATGACTCCAAGCCTATGGTAACACAATGGGAGAGCAGCGTCTTGGTGATATTTAGGTTTGTGTGAGGACTTGGCTTGGATGGAAAAAGCATACTATTGGCGGGGTCAATCATGTTGGCGGAGTACAGTGGTGAGTGACATTGGCCAGCTCTCTGTGTGGAATGGCCAATATGGGTGTCAGCCTTGCACCTGACATCATCCTGGGTCACACTTGTTACGACATGTTGGGGGGGGGGGGGGGCTACGAAGCAAACTTCATGTGACTCTTAGGGCGGCCCTTAGCGGTGATTCAAATTAAGGATGCATGTACTGTTTGGACTCATGACACTCACCTGCATCAGCGGATGAGGGGTCACCGCAGTCCAATTCGCCCACACCTTCGATGGCTTCTGTGCCCATCATCTCCGCACATGTTTCCTCCCAGGGCATCATTTTAATGGGTGAGCCTGGGCCTCCTCCTGTCTCCAGGGCCTGCTGACGGTTTGCTGACATGATGGCCCGCACCCTGAGACGAAGGTCATCCCACCGTTTGCGGCAATGCGTTGTGCTGCGGGGGGTGTTTCCAACGGCGCTCACCCTCTGCGCGACCAACTCCCATATCTCCTTCTTCCTGAGGATGGTGGGCCTACGCATGTCGCTGCAGAATACGATGTCTGCATGTTCATGCAGGGTGTCGACCAGGACCTGTAACTCATCCTGGGTGAATCTTTCTTTTCTGATGCGCGCTGCCCCCTTTTTCAGAACTTTCGGCATGATGATCTTCTCTGTTGTTTGTTTGGTCGATCTGAGTCCTGTATGGAGTCCTGTTTGTCCTGTATGGTGTGGATTGCAATGGATTGTGATTTTAAATATGGCCGCCGTGATGCTTCCCGTTCCTGTGCGATGACGTTATTTCCGTTTCCGGTATTTAGCGGTGGCCGTAAATTACGGTCTGCGTAACTTACGGTCACCGCTAATTACGGATTCTATCGAAGGCGGTGGTGTTAATTGCGTCTAGGCTTATGGCGGTAAGGGGTTTGACGGGACCTTTTGCGCTATGCCGCAAGGGAGTTTACCGCCATGGCGGAATACTCGTGCACGCGAAGTCGGAATATGGTGTAAATAGCGCCTTCCGACCACATCGTACATGGTATTTACGCCATGGCGGTAATTACTGTTACTTTCCGCCGGACTCGGAATGAGGCCCATGTTGTCAGTAGGTCTTTTTCCTGAGAGAAGAGCAGATAGCTATGGCTGTGTGTTTCAGAAAGCAGATTGTTTGGATTTTGGGAGATTCATGGATAAATTGGTTAGAGGTGCATGCCGATCGCTGTGGAGTGGCTGCACATCTTGGATTCTCTCATGTGGAAGTGCACTGGCATGGAGTGCGTGGAATGAAGTGGGTGGATTTGGTACCTCTCTGTGCTTCTTTGATGACACAGCATCATCCAGACATTATTGTTATTCATTGTGGAAGGAACAGTTTAGGACATGTGTCTGGAATCTCTTTGCAATTTGCAATGAAAGAAGGACTTGGGAAAGTCATGGACATGTATCCAAACTCCAGAGTAATTTTTTCCCGTATTGCGCAGAGACAAATGTGGCTGCATTCTTTTTCATTTGGTCCACAAATGGAGAAAGCAAGGTGCAATGTTAACTAGGCTGTTTGTGCCTTTTTTTAGAGATGTTGGTATGTCCTCTTTTCAGAATGAAAACATTCTGTTTTGTAGCACACACATTTTTCGCAGAGATGGAGTACATCTTACTTATGCCGGCAATCAGATTTTTCTGCATTGCAACCTTTTTTGGAATTACAGCAATCCATTTTGCATTCGGTGTTGACCATTTGAAGTTTTTGAAACACAAAATAAAATCACAAAAAGGCTCTTTTCAGAGCCACCACTTCCTCCCATAGAAAAGTGCAATGGATCTGATAGGGCAGCACCACCAAAAAGTAACTGTCCGTGGACTGTCTGCGGTCTTCTAAAAAATGCACAGGGCCCTGCACTATTTATTTGTCACTTCTATTGTTAAACTGTGAAAGGCAGCTCTGAAAAGAGCCCTTTTTTAAAAAAATGTTTGTTGTTTTATATTTTTTGTTTTTTTTAAACATGACACAGAAGGAAAGGAGGGTAAGGAAAGGATACCAACCACAGGGATAAGAAAGGGCCGGTGGAGAGAGGAAGATGTAGGGTGGGCCTGATTCAGGTAGGTCGCAGACCTTCTCATGCTCCTTGACCGCAGTCTCGAAAGCAGTCCGAAGGCTCTCCCCCCTGTAGAGTACTGCATAGCAGTACATGCACACTATTATGACCCTCAAAAGGTAAGGGTCAACAGCATCATGAATGGCCTGTGAGGCAGCTGGAGGGATGCACTGTCCCACAGGAGTGTCGTTTTTGGTGACCGGAGCAGAAATGGAGGATGATGCAGAGGAACTCAACCTACTACGTTTATTGAAAGGTACAACCTTATGAATAACCCCACCATGGAATGACTTTAGGTGTCGCTTCATTGATTTAGTACCAAAGCTATACGAACCAGGCTTGCCATGACTCAGCACCATGCAGCACTGAGTGCAGATCAACTTGTTCACATGAGCTTTTGACGTTCCATCAACAGTGATAAATAACCGCCACACCCAAGACTCACGATGAGTGCTAGTAGTAGGGACTTCCACTACCTCATCCTCTTCATCCTCTTCATCCATCTCCTCTGCATCCTCACGCCTGTTCCCCTCTGCAGGCCCTTGGGGACGTGGTGGTGGTGGAGGGGTGGGGGTGCTGATGCGGAGGCAATAGCAACAGAAGCAATTTGGGATGGAGGCATTTGGAAGGACTGCCAATTACCCTGTATACAATGTAAAATGAACTTACTGTCATTTCTCCCATCTGGTATGATGAAGTGTCAATTGCAAACCTTTCAGCTCTGCAAATGTTTGTTTGCACACACACCTATCTAAAATAATATTGTTTCATATTATAAGATGGGAGAAATAACAGTATAATTATGACAAAGACTGTCTAGTGTGTTATAAAATTACACACAGCCAGGATGAGTACATACATCTACATTCAAGCGCACACAGAGACAATATCATTAGAAAGGCTCCCAGATCAAACAACACCACTGCCTCCTTGTGAAATCCTTCTGCTGTATTTCCTACACCTTCACAAAGGTATACATTGAATGCTTTTATGTACAATCTCTGCCATTTACCCTGTAAAACTAGCAAAAAATAAATATGATTATTTTTTCTATCTCTTAACACCCATTAATATAACATTAAAAAAACAAGTGTGCTCTATATTTTTACTATTATACTCATTTGAAAAACATATTCAACTAACAGATTCTAAATAAAATATACAGGATGCACATAGGCAAAGGAAAGTGCAAAACAATGTCTACATTAACACAAGTGCTATAAACAAACATATTCACTAACTTCTTTCTTTTACAATTGCAGAAGATCACTCTCCTGAAAAGCAGCGTCTGAAGTTTGAACAAGGACTTAGAAGAAACCTACTCTTTCCATACAAAAAGTAAGTAGAAAACTAACATAATGTTCTGTTACTCAAACACACTAGCATTTTAATATTGTAGAAGAAACAAGTATATTAACAATTTACCATTAGATGTAGTATTAGAGCTTCCCCTTACCAGTTGCATACTTTATATTGTCATCTGAAGCCCCGTATAGTAACACACAAATTCAACAATGGCCTTCCCAACTTGATGTAGCTGCCCATTGCACAATCACAAACCTCCGCAATCATACTTACCATCTCGAAGAAATAGAGCATATCCAGAGAAAATATTTTGGAATTGAAAGCCACTTACAAAACGAAATAGATGTACAACAAGCTAGCAACGACTGTACAAATATCAACCTTCTATTAAACGCATACAAAAAAGAAATACTAAAGTTCAAAAGTTCCCCTGCTGAAGTACCAAACCATGTGTGTGTGTGTGTTGCTGCAGGACTTCTTATAAAAGTACCATAAAAAATATAGACATAACGTACAGAATAGAAGACAATGAAGATTCCAAATGGTTCCATTTAGTTCTCTACCTTATAGCAGAAACAAATACCACATTACTGACCCCTTAATACTTTGCAATTACTGCACTGAAAAACTTGACAACAACCAAACACCTTCACATGCTATCACAAATAACTTGGAATTATTTTCACTAACAAAACCCCTGCAACAACTACATTTATATGAGAAGCATCATAATTCAAACAGTGGACCCATTTCAAGCAATAGTATGCCTCCAACCAAAACAGCAACAACATCAACATTACCTCCCTCTGAATTAGGGAAAGGTATTCATGGCAAAGTAGTTCATTTACCATTAGATCTCAAAGAAAATGTACACACCGCACGCAACGGACAACAGATCAATCTTTAATTGTCTTAGTAAATGGCGTACCAACAAAAGACAAAAAATATTGGCAACAACTCGTCGACTTACATGACAAGCCCTGCAATATCTAAAAAAACAACAATGGATACTACAAAGAAATTAATATTGAAGAAAACCTGAGAGAAACCATTGAAATAATTGAAGAGTCACCAGGAACTGGTAAATTTGAACTTCTAAATCCTGCTACAGAATCCAATATTTTAGACCATTATACAATTCATCCTTTACACTCTAAAGACACTATAGATGATGCACTGGAAACGTACCAAATGCGACAAGCCAAAGGATCTCCAATCAGCATATGGGAAAAAGTATAGAAGACTTTCCTCTACTCTTTCCTACTGGAAAAGGAGGAAGGTACGATGATAGACCCAGACAGATCACAGCATCAGAATATCACTCTCTACAAATGTATTCTGACAACCCCACATTCTGACGAAACATGGAATACATATTCCACCTTCTCTTTGAAATTGAACTAGCAACTCTATGCTACGGAGTTGCACACACATTAAAATCAGGTGCCCATTTTCAAAATATGTCAGCTATGCAATTATTACAAAAAGTCCAAGAAAAAGATGAGGATTTACGGCCAAGTATTACAAATCTTTTAGCAAACATGCGTGGTACAAAAGAATACTAGTTCCGACGTCACAGAGATGTACGCAGTATGATAAGAAACCTTGGCCCACCCACTTGGTTTGTTGCAATAAGTTGTGCAGAAAATGCATGGGAAGATTTACACGATTTCCTACGCATAGCAAACAAAAATAAAACATGGATTTAAAAACACCAGAACTCTGCTCTCTAGATCCTGTAAATGTATCAAGATATTTCCATCATCGCTTCATTGCTGTGCTACACTTTATTTGTAATAAAACTGTTCCTCCCCTCTGAGAAGTTCAACACTTCTTTTGGAGAAAAGAATACCAAGCCAGAGGAGCACCACACATCCACATGCTTTTGTGGATTAAAGATGCTCCTAAATTTGCATGAGGATAGTGATGCCACTTTTTTGCAGTATATCCAAAAATATGTCACTTATGAAATCCCTTCACAAACAACACATAGTGACCTTCATGCACAACTTTTACAATTTCAAAGACACAAATGTGGGAAATATTGTTGTCGCAAATATTTTAAAAAAAGGGAAATACTACATGAAATGCCGCTTTGGCTTCCCTAGACCAGTTTCAGTAACAGGCCAAGTAAACAACTTCATGTCTTCACTCAGACAAAGTGTCAAAGGTAAATCACCTAAGAACACATATTACATAAAAAGAACAGAAGAATCAAAATACATCAATGATTACAATGCAATCATTGTCCTCCTACGGAATGCAAACATAGATGTGCAGTACATTGCAGACAATTCCACTGCAGTTGCACGATATGTCACAGCATACTTAACCAAAGCAGAGAAAACAGAGCTTCAGGACCTCTGGGATGACATATCATCTGACAAAACACTATCACAGATATTGTACAGCCTAGGCATAAAAATGCTCTCTCACAGAGAATGTGGCTGCTATGAAGCTGCAGACAGTTTAACCGGTACTGCCTTGTATGGAAAATCTGACAATATAGTATGGCTAAGACTTGGTCCTGCTTAATCTAGAAAAAGAGTTCTCAAATCATATGAGGACATAGAAACAATAGCCAAAAATTATCCCAACAGCAAAGACATTTTGAAAAACAATTTATTAGACACATTGTACCGAAACAGGAGTACCACTTTGGAAACCATGTGTCTCTACCACGTAGCACAAAACTTCACATACAAACATAATGTCAAACCAGATAAAAAGAAAGGTAGATACAGAGTGGTAAATTGTGGCAGCTTAGTGAACTTACCAAACGCAGCTTAATTAATCATATCAAATAGTCATTAAAAACTCCTCAACATAAAGAACTGTATTATTTGTCCCTGCTACAAGTTTTTAAACCAGGGAGAAAAGAAGAGGAGTTACTGGATACACATGACTCCTATGAAGACGCTTTCAAAGCAAATGAAAGCACTATAACAGACGTAAACTTTACACAGTAGCAAACAATGTTGCACAATGTACAGCAACACGAAGAACTCCAGGCCCAACTACAAGTGGACACTCCTGACAGTAGTCAACCTTCTGTAACAGGAAGCCAAGAACCAGGAGAGCCACTAATAGCAAATGAGGCAGAATTAGCCATGATAGAAGTAGAAAACACCATGTGTCAGTATGGAAAAGCTACAGAAGACTTTGCTGTACTAAAATCACAACTGAACAATGAGCAGTGTCGCATTTTCCAAGAAATAACAAAACAAATTGAACATGGTGTGGAACATGAAAATAAAAACTGTACCTGCCAAGACTACAAACCTATACTGCTATACGTGAGTGATGAAGCTGGTTCAGGCAAAACATTCTTAATCAAAATCATCAGCAAGTTCCTTAAACAATTGACAAACAACAAACTGTCAGCTGTTGTAACTGCCCCCACAGGTTTAGCTGCCTACAACATAGGCGGTGTCACTTTACACCGATTACTACTCTTTCCAGTAGAACACCAAAACAAATTAGACTATTGCAAACTTTCCACAGAAACTGCAATGGAACTACGCAGAGGTTTCAAACAAATGAAAATGCTGCTAATAGATGAGGTGATCGTGGTCTCTAACCTAATATTGACTTTGATTCACCTCATATTACAAGAGGTCCTCAAAACAGACTACAAACAGCTCTTTGGAGGAAAACACATTATTGTTTTCGGAGATCTTCTTCAATTGACACCAGTGAAAGCTGAACCTATTTTTAAAACCTTAGGGCACAAACTGTGCCATAAAACCTTTGGCAACATTTTCAATACAGAGAATTAACAGAAAACATGCGCCAGTCTGCAGACCTCACACACGCCAACATTTTAAAAAATATTAGATTTGGTGTACTATCTCAAGAAGCACACTCAATATTAAAAACCAGGCACATCCATGCACTCTATGGCCATAACTTATGTGCTACTGATGTCATGGAACAATTAGCACACAAACATGTCAATTGTATGTCCTTGATGCCAACTCTTGCAAGCTGTTCATAATTCAATGAAACAATGTTGAAAAAAGAAATGCAACCAATAATTGAAATTTGCTCCACAGATAAACTGGATGTACATTGTATGACACTACCCATGTGTCAACAAGCCAGAACAAGACTAAATAATCTAGAAAACTCTATCTCCAACACAGCTGGTTTGGAGAAAACATTAAAATTATCTTTAAAGTAATGCTTAAACTGAACCGTGATGTGGAGCAAGGACTAGTTAATGGAGCACTTGGTACAGTTGTTGGCTTTCAAACATACCCACGTGACAACAACATTCAATTTGTCAATATTCTCTTTAACAAACTATCAGAAGTTAAAGGGTTTGGACGGTCAACAGCAAGCTTCCTTCTTTCCAAAGCCATGTATGTACGCAGAGAACAATTTTAACTAACTCTAGCATGCATAGTTACCATTCACAAATCACAAGGCCTTACCCTAGATAAACCATTAATAGCTATTGATAGCACAGTCTTTAAAGAAGGCATGAGCTATGTAGCACAATCACGCTTACGTACACTTGACGGGCTACTTGTAATAAACTTTGATGCAAGTAAAACAAATGCAGATATTCCTTGCATTCTAGAATACAATAGGCTGTGTTCACTCCACACCCCATCTAAAAACCTATCCTGTTCCACAAAAAGCAAAATGTTGTAAAAGAAAACTACTTCAAACTGAAACGATACAGGATATCACTGCAATTCCTCAGAAGAAAAAAAAAGAAACTAAACCTTCATCAAGTACCACAACCAAAGAAGAATCTACTGGTCAAAGTAAGTCAACTACTTATTCAAAGAAGCAACACACACTCCAAACAAAAAACGAATGACTTCGACACAGAACTGTCAGGTCCATTCAAATTTTTAACTATAACTGTTGTAAATTGCTGCGCAAATGTAGCAATACATATTGTATTCCAATTGCCAACAATTATTGAGAACATTTACTTACACAGTACAGACCAAATGTGTTTGCAAATGTTAGTCCTTCATATAAATGCAACCAACAATCCTGACAACACTTACTGGCCCTCATTGCAAGTCAGGCGGTGGACCGTGGTGCTATTAGCACCATGGTGCTATTAGCACCATGGTCCATGCCGGATTCCGCCATGGTGGATGGCGGAATTACCGCCCCATTCCAAGGTGAGTGGGGCGGTAATTCCCCATTCACCATTTGCCCTTCCCCATTCCCATTTTTGCCCCATAGGGCATAATGGGGATGGGGAAGGCGCTAATTACGGCACTGTAAATTACAGTGACGTAATTAGCACCAAGGTCGCTTAGCGCCTTGGACTTTAACGCCTGCAAAAAGCAGGCATTAAAGTGTGAATCAGGCGTTAAGGGTTTAACAGCACCAACACTCTTTACGGCGCCGTTAACCCCTTAACGCCTGACTTGTAATGAGGGCCACTGTGTTCATGGAATAAGACAAGAATTGGACTACTGTGCTGGAATTGTCAAATTCACTATAAACTCACTAGAAGGTCCACAAGAATGTCTAATGTACTTAATACAAGTACTGGAAAACAAAAACATACCTATAAATGAAATATTTCAGATTTGTGGACACATAAATGCACTCTCTGCAACCATGTGGCACAGGAAGAAGTCCCTAATGAACGCTTTGTGTATGTATCCATACCTAACTGTGAATCCATTCCATTTCAGCAACTTGTACAAAATGCAAACCATGGCAGATTATGTACTACCTGCAATTCAGTTAATCGCTCCACCTTACAAATACAGACACATAGTGAATACGTAATAGTAATGCTTTTATGTTGCAATGCAGATGGTACCAAAAACAACTGTAAAGTGACTGTATTCACACATGGTCAAGTGTCACTTGGTAAGAAAACCTTCACAACAATAGGTATAATCTACCACGTAGGAGCCACAACCAATGCATGTCACTACACTGCATATATAAAAAAGAATTTTGGATAGTTTGAATGTGATGATAGTACCATTACTCTAAAGCAGAGATTGCCAGCAAATCTTGTAAACTCTTACTTAATAGTCTTAAAACCAACATTTTATTCGTAATCTGTGTGTGAACATAAGCAAACTTTCATCCTCAAAACTGTGCAAAGTTAGAGTACACCAACATGTATCTAACTGTCCCAAGATTCTACAACAAGCAAACAGATTAATAAATATGACTAAAATGTAACAAGAAATAGACAGTTAGAATCCGCCAACAGGTATCCTACTGCCCCAAAAAAATCTGCAACAAGCCAAAGATAGAAGATTAGCAAGAAACAAGAAAAAACAGTAAAACAATGAAAGAAATATATTGTGCCACACCATAGAAGTTTTTTTTTTAATCCAGCAGGGATTTTTTTGCCCATAGACCCAATGCTTTAGAAAATACACACGTAAACTGAGCAAATTGCACAGTACACTGGTTTGAACCATAGTACTTGTAAAGTACTAAATATGAGGGTAAAAAAATACTGAAATGTCTATTATGCAATGCAATAACTCATTATGAACTACCTGCTCTAACATATGATCTTTTCTTTTATCACAGAGATCAAAAAAGTATGTCTGGTCCAGTTACCCATGTCATGAAAAAACTGCATACAAACACAAAAAACTCAACCAGTAAATATACAATAAATAGACGCAGAAACATTGCAGTCCTTGTTACACACTCTACAATCCTAACTGCATAGCCTAGCCAAAACTTCACATACAAACTCCACAAATGAAACAGCACACAAACTTTTGGGTTGTGGATATTTGATGGGTGTTTGATTCTATGGGCGTGTTATGCTGCGGTGGTTGTGGCCAGGGCCTAGAGTCTTGGGTGCATGGCCTACGGCCTATGGCCTTCGGCCATGCATCCAAGACTCTAGGACCTGGCCACATCCACTGCAGCATACCACACCTATATTACCAAACATTTTGACTGTGGTATGTGGGCTGCTTATAGGGGATATTAAACAATCACTCCTCTACTAACAACCCAAAACCAACATCATACTAAAGTAAAATAGCCAGTAGTGTATTGATTATGTCCACAGACAGCCGCGAAGACTGCAGACATGGCGTACACATCAGGGGCACCTGCCACCTAAACAAATACAGTATTTGACCCATCTCTTACTCCCCAACCCTCTCCAAGCACTTCTGCACACCAAACACACTCCCAAAATTGCATTTTGCCTCTGTTCGCCACCGTGCTGTAGGTGGATCTAAGGTGGCGGGAGAATCGAAACAATGTGATGCACCTCACGCCTCACTCCAGCCAATGAGCGGACAGGTCTCATGTTCGCAGACACGATGTAAGCCAATTAGCCAATCAGTGTCCTGTCCGCGGAGCAAACAGGGAAGTGCGTCTGCGGAGTGGACATAGATATCACTAATTTGTTTGCCTTACGGTTTGGCCATTTAAAAAAAGAAAATCCTGCACGGATTTACACCAAATTAACAAAAGCACGCTTTCGGGACTAAGCCGCTGCTCCTGCCGCAAATTTGGTGGAAATCCGTCCAGCCGTTTGAGCTGTAGGCGTGCGCAAAGTTTTTCCCATTATGTCTATGGGAAAAAAAATGTGTACTCTGAATTGTTTTGCAAAGTTTGTGAGGATTCGTCCAGGGGGAGCGAAGTTATGAGCCACCCAAAACGTGCTCTTCCTATGGGATTAGCAATTTAACCATAACTACACAGCCACTGCTGTGGGCTGTGTAATATTCACTAACAAAAACATTGCTAAAGGGACATTATGGTTACACTAGCAAAAACCTATGAAATTCGATGGAAAAATGTTGTTACAGGAACGTTATGGTTACAGGTAAAACTGAAAAACCCACGGAATTTGACAATTATGGTAAGCTAAGCAACCATAACTCATGCCACCAGTGTGCACTGCAAGGTCTAGAAACCATGACATCAAAGATGGCATCACAAATCTCATTCATGACATCACATATGTGGCTCTCTCTGTTGTGTCTACTACCCTAAGTAGGGCAGGTGCTTTTCTTCACTAACAGTCATGGACAAACAATTGAAAAGGTTCAATATTTGTGTACGGCAACCTTCTCATATGTTCTTACACACCTTTCTTAATGGTTCACTCACATTATATGATACATATACATGTACATACAGGGGAAGATGAAAGCATAAAACACAGCACTGGTTTCTGTGCATGAAGATAATCACTTCTGTTATGAATAGTTTCTGGTAATACTGCTGCTTTTTAGCTTGCTTTAAATCCTTTTGCATATGGTCATGTTTGTATGCATTATGCTGTCTATATGCGTTCTGTGCAGTAGGGCAAATATGTAGTTATAAGGGCAATGGTAGCTACTTCTTACATGTTTCACAGTGCCCGACACTCTCAAACAAATGCATTAATATTGTCACTATGTAACATGGAAAGATTTTGAAAGTTACACTTCCATGAGCCATGGTGCAGATAATGGCTACGTTTGTACATGAGTTACTTCATATACACTGAAAAAGTGTGCAATACTATGGTGTGTATAGCAATGCATTCCTCCATGACATACTTCCCTCATGATAGTTCTTCCAATATTCCTTTATAGTTTTCTGCCACCATTACAATAACAATCCCTTGAGGAGGCTTCCTATGAAAAGTAAATGCACATGTGATGTCATGAGTGATGTCATGAATAAGATGGGTGTTAGTCCTTGCAGTGCACATTAGTGGCACGTGTTATGGTTGCTTACCATAACTGTCGAATTCCGTGGGTTTTTCGGTTTTACCTGTAACCATAACGTCCCTGTACCAACGTTTTTCCATCGAATTTCATAGGTTTTTGCTAGTGCAACTTAACCATAACGTCCCTTTAACAATGTTTTTGTTAGTGAATTTCATAGATTTTTAGTAGGGTACTGTAAGCAGAACATTGCTTTTAGCATACCGCTTTTAGCATACCGCTTTCTGGCTTTCTGTAAAGCAGATAGGTATTTGTTACAGCAACATAACCATAATGTCCCGTTAACAATGGTTTGTTACTGATTTCCTGCCTGCCCTCATGATAAACATGTGGAAACTGGTGTATGTATCCATTTGCACTACCCCTTTCTTTTCCAAATAGAGTTGGTGTATCGTACCAATTACACATGTACATAGTAAATGTGGTTTAGTGTGTCAGGAGGCTCTTTTCTCTGATAAAAGTGCACGATAAATCTGTACTGCACACTACTGGCCGAGATAACTACAGATGAGCAATATGGATGTTTCCTAGGGACACTGCACCTAGGTGTTGTAAGTGCAATCACACTGCAGCTGTCCGTAGGACTCCTTTAGTGGCCGCATGTCAGCATCTTCGAATGTAAAGGTAAGTAGTTGGGGAAGGGCACGTTTTTTCGTTCCACACCTAGACCCATGCATTGGTCATCCACTGTATGCTGGTAACACCGTCCCTGTCGCTAGCCCTATGGATTCATGAAGTAGGCTACCATATTTAAAGTACTGCTGCAGACTTCCTGGGTGGCTCTGCAAACCTACCAATGTGTGGCTAAAGTACTCCTAACTGTATAACGGCCACTGGTAAACAAGGAACAGCAACTTGCAATGTCACATGGGCATGGAAAATGTCGCATTACTTTGATTTATCTGCTGGTTGCCTTTCCATGACCCGTTAAACAGATACATTGTGAGTGTACTCAGCAATGTTACTGAAAGTATCACGAGGTCTCCTGCCAGTCGTGCAGTTGAAGAAAACAAGTAACTGCAGGTGGTACAGTTTGTACTAAGTCTGCAAAATGGCAAAGCTTGTGCACCTGCCTCATGCACATACGTATGCATGTAAGGCAAATAAAAAAACAGCAGAATATGCAGAGCGCAAACAACCTTAGTGTGGTTAGAAAAGTGCCTTAGCTGCATGGGTCGCACACAATAAATGTCTTCCTGCTGCACGTAATGAAGCTGTGTTTCCCGTTGTCGTAAAACTTCTTGTATTCCACAATGTATGCATATCCGTGAATGCTACCCCTAACAGTAATGGCATAGCATAAAGTGTATGTGATGAAAACTCCACCTAACAACCCTCTGGCCTCCGCCATTCCAACCAGGAACAAAAGAAACATTACAGCCAAAAAACGTTTCCCTCTTATTCTACCGACCCTGAACCCATTAACAGAATTCACTCACCTTTGTCGATGAATTTAACAAAATAATGACCTCAGCACTAGATTCTATCACCCCACTCAAACTTAGAAAGAGCAAACCTAAAAGGCATCTGAACACCTCGTTCTCACCTTACCTGAAATCACTTAGACTTGAAAAATGAAAAAGTGAACAGATATGGAGACAATCACCATCAGATGACCTGACCACAAGACCAACCTTAGTAAGATAACCTCCTTCTGCAAGAAAGAAGAAATTATACTAGCTAAGCAAGACTCCTACAACGAGAGAATCTCTCAAGCAAACTCAAGCATAAAAGAACTGTTCACAATCCTTAAAGAACTGGAAACTCCCATCCCAGTCCCAGACACGTGCGAGAAGGATAAAAACTGGTGCACCAGTATCCAAAAGACACTCTCCAATAAAGTATCAGCCCTCCAAGTCAAAATTGTCAACAAAAAATAAATCCTTTACCACTCAACTCCTGTAGCCAGCACGTCCCCGCCCACACTAAAACCTTCACAAAAACCCCCACACTGCTTTAGCTTCTCTAAAGTAACCATTTTAGAGCTTGAAACAGTCATTCTCACTCTTAAACCCTCGAACTGCCAAGGCGATCCATGCCCATCCCAAATTATTAAAGACGCAGCCAGAGACCTATCATCTTTTATCTCGAAGCTTATTAACTCTTCCTACCTCCACTGTTACCATCCCCAGCAACCTCAAAGAGTCAGGGGTTCTCCCATTACTCAAAAAGCAATCACTGGACCCCTCTATACCCACCAATTACAGACCCATCACCAGAGTCCCCCTCCTGCTCAAAATTTTAGACAAGGTAGCATACCTCCAAATACAGCAATACCAAGAACAAAACCACCTCCTAGGAGGTCACCAGTCCGGTTTCAGACCCCAACACGGGACTCAGACAGCACTAATCAGCCTCAAAGCACAAATTGATACACTTAGAGACAATGGTAAAGCTGCACTACTACTACTCCTCGACCTATCATCAGCGTTTGACTTAGTAGACCATAGAATCCTCTGTAACCACTTGGACTCGGCCGTCCACTTCTCACCAGAAGCGATAGGCTGGATACAATCAATTCTTAACAATAGGACCATGCGTGTCTTCTCAACCTCAGCATCTGCTGACCCCATCACCTGTGGGGTGCCCCAAGGATCATGTGTTTCCCCCACCTTGTACAATATATTCACGACGCCCCTTTTTGATGATCTTGATGGTCTTGGTATCACCTACACCAATTTTGCTGATGATACTCAGATCCTCATACCACTGACAGGAGATTATGACAAGGATTTGGCCTTGGTGAATAGAGTGTACCTCATCATCAAGGCATGGATGGCCTCTCATGGTCTATGCCTGAATGATGACAAGACTGAGTTTATAATCTTCTGCACCTCCACCAATATCAACAAACTTGTCCACAACTACGCCAGCTTTATCATAGATGGTAACACTATCAAAGTAGCCAATGAAGTCAAAACTTTAGGCTTCTACCTAGATGCCACCCTCATCTTCAATATGCAGGTCAATTCCATGGCCTCCTCAACTGCCTATACATGTAAACTAATCATAGCGGCCAAACCCTTTCTGTTCACCAACAGCTGCACCACCCTGGGAAGAGCCTTAATTTTGTCAAAACTGGATGACTGTAACACCCTATATCTAGGGATTAACAAATATATTACCAACAAAATCCAGATTTTACAAAATAATGCTCTCAGAGCAGCACTCAGCATCCCCAAAAAAGTTCATATCTCTGACATAAGGAGATTGAACAACTGGCTCATCACAATGGACAAAATCTCCCTAAAAGTAGCCTCACTCACACACAAATGCCTTAATAACGCTGCCCCACACTACCTCATAGACAGATTCAAGAGACATTCTTTAAAACATCCTACAAGAACTGTTAACTCCAACATCCTGGCGGTGCCCAGATTTAACGGCTCCAAAACCAGAGGAAGTAGCTTCCAGGTGAAAGCCGCCCAACTCTGGAACTCCCTTCCTCCCGCCATAAGGGTAGATCAAACATACCCACACTTTAGGCACAACTTCATTTTATTTTATTTATTTGTATAGCTCACCAGGCCCGAGGGCAACCGGGCGCATATCTTAGAGCAGCAGGTACATACATGACAAAGGATTACAATTACACTCAATCAGTTACAGTCATAGGAGCAACAAAGTGCATAGTAGTGCAAATAGGCAAGGTTCTGGTTGTCATAATAAGGAAAGGCAGAGAGAATCAGATGGCCTGTGAAGGCCGTTGGTCAAGTGTATCGGATAGCCAAAGCTTGGCTTTGTGTTTGAATAAGGTGGGTTAAGGCAGGGATCGCATGGTGAGTGACAGTGTGTTCCAGAGTTTGGCGGCTAGGACTGGGAAGATAACACCTCCAACTGTCTGAAGTTTGTATCTAGGTATTGTAAGGCAGTGTGCTTGGGTGGATATAAGTGACCTCTGCGGTGTATACTGAGAGAACCGAGAGGATAGGTAAATGGGGGCCAGGTTGTTTACACATTTGTGTGTGAGGGTCAGGGATTTCAGTGAATTCCTTTGGGCAACCGAGAGCCAGTGTAGACTCTTCCTGGTTTCAAGGATGTGTACGGATCTAGGAATGTTGAGGGCTGCTCTAATAGCATTATTTTGTGTGATCTGGAGTTTGTTGAGGTTACGTTGATTGGTGCCTTGATAGAGTGCATTGCAATAATCAAGTTTGGACATAATCAATGTCCTGGCTAGAATAATGCAATTCTGTGTGGAGAGGAATGGGTGTCAGGCTGTGATAAGCTTAAATGTGTAAGCAGAGGCTGCGACGGCCACATTAGTTTGTCTGTTGAAGGAGAGACTATCATTGAGATAGTGTGCTATTTTGATTCTCTTAGTTCCCTTCGTTCCCTCCTCCTTCCCTCCTTCTGCACTCTCCTCACCTGAGCTGCCGGAATTGTTGGTCGTAGACTGTAGGTTCCGCCTGGCCAGGTAATCCTTCTCCCTTCTTGGATGAATGTGCTTGTCACGGAAGGAAGCCACAGTTACCGCTAGGGAACAACAGTTCTGTGGCCCCTTTTGCGGAATCAAGCCGGAGGAAGGGAAAAACCCAATCGGGAAGAAAAAACCCTTCGTAGTACTTGAGTTCACTTCTTTTTCCTCTCCGTAGGTGTCGGTGAAGGCAGAGCAGAACGTGAACGAGCAGGATAGCTTGAAGGTCGGGCAGCACCTCTGAATGAAGGAAACAGCACTGGCAGAAGGGACCTCCGGAAGGCAAGCCGAGGACGGGTGAGACCGCCCAGTAGCTCCGAAAGAGGGAGCCGAATATGGTAAAGAAAGGAAGCGCGGATAGAAGAAGTCCGGAGAAGTACAGCCGGAAGGCGGATAGAAAGGAGAAAGAAACAGGTAAGAAGGAGAAAGGTAGGTCCGGAGAAAATAAAGAACCGGACCTAACGAAAAACACTGAAGAACGCTCAAAGGAAAGCGTCAGAAAAATACTTAGCGGAAAGAGCAAAGCGGTGGACAGTGGAGCGAGGAAAGGCTGAAACCAAGCAAGGAAAGCCAAGCCTCGGGAGCGCATAAACCCGGAAGAAAGACTTCTGTAGCGGGTTGCAATGCAGAGTCTGCTGGGAAAGAGGAAATATTTAAACTCCCCGACAGACACCGCCCACAAGAATGGCCGAGAATGATGCCCATAGAAAGAGGACTAAAACACACCACCCCTGAGCCGCCACCTGTAATGCGGAAGAATCTGCCAATCGCGGCGGCGGCGGATGACAGTATGCCCCCCCTTAGAACGTGGAACCCCAGGCTTCCCCAGGTGCAAGCGATGAAATCTAGCAAGCAACCGAGGGGCATTCACCTGCGAAGCTGGTTCCCAAGCATCCTCCGACTCAGGGTAACCCTTCCAGGAAATGAGGTATTCCAAACGGCCCCGATAGAATCTGGAGTCCCGAATGTTAGAGACCTCATATTCTTTCGTGTCTGGTTTTGGGTAGGAAGGAAGACGAGGAATTGATCTGTGATGTGGATCAGGAAAAAATGGTTTAAGAAGAGAGGAATGGAAGACAGGGTGTATGCAATGAAGAGTGGGGGGAAGTCGAAGACGATAAGCCACTGGATTAATCTTAGCGAGAATGGGAAAAGGTCCTAGAAAACGAGGTGACAGTTTAGAAGGACTGACCCACTTGGGCAAGAATTTTGTGGACAGCCACACCCTGTCACCCGCCTTCCAATCTGGACAATCCCTAAGATTCTTGTCCGCCTCTTTTTTGGTACGTCTCTTGCTAGCTTCCAGGCTGCGTAAGGTGGTGGAATGAGCTTCCGTGATATTCTGCAACACATCTTCAACTGCTGGGGAGTTGGTAAAACTGGGCATCAAAGGCAGGATGGATCTTGGGTGAATTCCATATGTACAAAAGAAAGGTGAGTAACCTGTGGCAGAATGTTTGGCATTGTTGTAGGAAAACTCCGCCGTAGGAAGTAAAGAGACCCAATTCTCCGGATGAGTAGTGACATAACATCTCAAGTATAGCTCCAATGTAGCGTTCAGCCTCTCTGTCTGTCTGTTAGTTTGCGGATGGTAACCAGAAGAAAGAGCACGTTCGATTCCCAATCGGGGCAGAGCGCTGACCAAAACTTAGATACATACTGACTACCTCGATCGGAAACAATCTTATCCGGTAGGCCATGGAGCCGAAAGATGTCCCTCTCAAACACTTCTGCCATCTTGGATGCAGTTGGGAGACCTGGAAGAGGGGAGGAATGCGCCAGTTTGGAAAAAGAGTCCACAGTAACCATAATGCAAGAACAGGATTCCGAGGGAGGAAGATCCACAATGAAGTCAGTAGAAATATGCCCCCAAGAATGAGTAGGTACCTCTGTCTGCTTCAGTAAACGGTTTGCCGGCCGGGTATTTAGACCTGGCACAGATGGGACATGACTTGACATATTTCCGAGTCTATTCCCTTAGAGTGGGCCAAAAGAAGACTCTCGAGATGAGTTCCAAGGTGTTATTCCATCCTCTATGTCCTACTGTGCGTGAGTTGTCACTCCAATCTAAGATCCTTTATCGCCAGGGACCCTCCCGAACGTACAAGCGTTTCTTATACAAAACCCAGCCATCTTTCATTTGATAAAGTGATTTGGGGGATAGAGATATTCGAGGTAGTTCTTTCATCACTGCTGCTTGCACTTCTTGGAGGAAAGAACTGGCCATGGTTAGAATCTGATTTCTGTGAAACATGGGTTCGGTGTTGATTAAGGCCTTCTCTTTGCTTGAGTCCTTGCAAGATAATGCATCTGCCAATCGATTAGATGTTCCAGGGATGTAAGTGATTTGAAAATCATATTACGAGAAAAGGTGAGCCCACCTTGCCTGCCTGGAGTTGGCGCATTCCATCTCCTGTAGAGCCTTCAAGTTCTTATGATCAGTTCGGATCAGAAACTGGTGTCGGGCCCCCATGAGCAGGTGACGCCACTCCTCACAGGCAAGCTTCATAGCCAACAGTTCCTTCTCTAGAACTGAATAGTTCAGTTGGCTTGGAGTGAGAGTCTTAGATAGATATGCAACCGGATGTTCCACTCCTTTGACAGCCTGAAGTAACACTGCTCCAATGGCAATAGCTGAGGCGTCGGTCTCCAATATCAAAGGTTGTGTCTGATCAGGATGTTGCAGAATCGGAGCAGAACAGAAAAGACCTTTGAGATGATGGAAACTCTCCTCCGCAGCAGTTGACCATCGGAATGGAACAGCGTCCTTCTTCAACAGTTGGGTAATGGGATATACCACCTCAGAGAATTTTGGAATAAATCTTCTGTAATAGTTGGAAATCCCAAAAATCTTTGAACCACTCGGACAGTAGTAGGAGCCGGCCATTTCAGTATGGCGTGTACTTTTTCCTGGTCCATGCTAATTCCATCTTCGGATTGCACATATTCAAGGTATTGCACAGACGGAACTGCAAGCTTACATTTCTCAGCCTTGACCAACAGTTTGTTCTCCTGAAGGCGCTTCAAAACCTGCTTGACTTGCAATACGTGTTTCTTCGTGTTCGAGGAGAAAATCAATATATCATCAAGATAGATGATGACAGAGACTGACAAAAGATCAGAAAACATTCTGTCCATGAATCTTTGAAATGTAGCTGGCGCGTTCACTAATCCAAAAGGCATCACTTTATACTTGTATAAGCCGAATGGGGTGCGGAAGGCAGTTTTCCATTCATCTCCTTTGGCTATTCTGAGCAGATGGTATGCACTTCTTAAATCGAGTTTGGTGAATATTTCCGCCCCCTGAACAGTCTCTATTATGTCAGTGATGAGGGGCATCGGGTACCAATCTCGTATGGTGACTTTGTTTAGACCCTGATAGTCAATACAAGGCCTAAGCTCATTCGAGTCTCTTTTCTTTATGAAGAATAAAGGAGCTCCAGCCGGGGACTTTGAAGGTTGGATGAGTCCGTTCTCCATGTTTGTGTCCAAATACCTACGCAACACCTGTTTCTCTGTCTGCGTGAGGGAAAACATTCTTCCAAACAGAACCAGGTCATTGGGTTCCAAATCAATTGCACAATCCTCGGGCCGATGTGGAGGCAATTTGGCATGCAACTGTTCCAGGAACACTTCTGTAAAGGTGGAGCAATAGCTGGGAAGAGCATGGATACCAATGTGATAATTAGTGAAAATCTTTGCTAGCTGAAGATCTTCCCTGCCTTCCACAGGAAGACAGTTCGTGGCACAGAATGAGGAATGGAAACTCAACTGGTTTTCAGTCCAATTGACCCAGGGGTTGTGTTTGTGAAGCCACGTGATGCCCAGGGTGATAGGGAAGTATGCAGCCCTGATGATATCAAACCTCAAAATCTCAGAATGTTGATAGATTCTCAAGGAAAGATCTTCTGTGGTATGTGTCAAAGGGCCTGAAGACAGAGGGGACCCGTCTACTTCTTCAACCTTCTGCCCCTCCTTGCGGGCGATCCGACTTAGCCCTTGCTTATCTGTCCATAAAGTGTCAATAAAGTTGCCTGTGGCACCACAATCCAATAGGGCTAAGGTTTCCACCTGTTTTCCCTTTAAGTCTAGGATCACTGGAAGTACCATAAATCTGGAGTCTTCTCGGAAATCAGGAGAGGAAATGGATAAGGAAACATAGGGACGTTGAGAAGAGCTTGGTAACCTTCGGACACTAGTCCCTATTTGTGCCGAGGGAGCTTGTTTCCCGACCTCCTACTTGGTAGTTCAGTCCAGTCCTTGAGAAGATGTTGATCAGAACCACAATACGTGCACAGACCCTTCTCTCTTCTTTGCCTTCTCTCTGCCGCGGATAAAGGAGCCCTGGTGGCACCGATCT
Organism: Ambystoma mexicanum; assembly: GCF_040938575.1. NCBI lineage: Eukaryota > Metazoa > Chordata > Amphibia > Caudata > Ambystomatidae > Ambystoma > Ambystoma mexicanum. The sequence continues at coordinate 399,859,663 of NC_090930.1, read as the reverse complement.
GCATTGCTTCATCTGAGGTTGTCGCTGAGGAATGACCAGGGAGAGAGTGCAGAAAGGAGTCCGAGGAGGACCCGGAACCTCTCTCTTTGCGTCGCTCTAACTTTCGTTCTTGAAGCCGATATTCTATGTGAAGAGCGGCAGCTAACAAGTCCGCAAAAGTGGGTGAGCGAGGAGATCTGGCCAGTTCATCCGTGATCTCTTCCTTTAAACCCCTCCGAAAAATGGCATACTGCGCTGTCTCAGGCCATCCTGCTCCGGCTGCTAGGGTCTTGAACGAAGAGCTATATGACAGGACATCCAAATTTCCCTAACGTCCAGCAGATCTTCACAGGCCGTGAAAGACAATTTCGGAATCTACTCAAGCAGACTCAAGCTCTGTTTTTTCTGCTTTGGTTAAGTAGCCTGTAACATAGCGTGCAACTGTAGTGAAATTATATGCAATGTACTACACATCTATGTTTGCATTCTATAAATTCCAAAATTGTATACATAACCTATGTATGAACATAAGCAAAACTTCAACTTCAAAACTGTGCAGAGAGTACTCCAACATGTATCTACTGGCCCATGATTCTGCAACAAGCAAACAGTAAATAAATACCACTAAAATCAAACAAGGAATATACAGTTGGAATACACCAATGGGTATCTAACTTCCCCAAAAAATCTACAATAAGCAAACAGATACACAAATACTACTAAAGTCAAACAAGAAATAAACAGAATATGCCAACAGGTACCTAACTGCCCCAAAAAATCTGCAACAACCCAACAGAGAGATGAATAGCAGAAATGTAGAAATAAACAATTACAATACCCCAACAGGTATCTAATTGCCCCAAAAATCTGCAACAAGCCACAGATAGAAGATTAGCAAGGAACACGAAATAAATAGTAAAACAACAAAATAAATATATTGTACCACAACATAGATTTTTTTTTTTTTAATCCAACATGGATTTTTTTCCCACAGACCCAATGATTTAGAAAACAAACACAGAAACTGAGCAATTTGCACAGTACACTGGTTTGAACTTTAGTACTTGTAAACTACTAAATATGAGGGTAAGAAAAATACAGAAATGTCTATTATGCAATGCATTAACTCATTATGAACTACCTGCTCTAACATATGATCGTTTCTTTTATCACAAGGATCGAAAGTATATCTGGTCCAGTTACTCAACCACAAAGAACTCAACCCGTAAGTATACAATACATAAACTCAGAAACTCCTTGTTACAAACTCCACAATTTTAATTGCATAACTTAGCCAAAACTTCACATACAAACTCTACAAATGAAAACAGAACACAAACGTTTGGGTTATGGATATTTGATGGGTGTTTGATTCTATAGGTGTGTTATGCTGCGGTGGCATAACACACCTATAATACCAAACATTTTGACTGTGGTATGTGAGCTGCTTACAGGGGATATTAATTACAAACAATCCTCTAATAACAATCCAAAACCAACATCATGCTAAAGTAAAATAGCCAGTAAAAAACTTTGCGCATGGCTACAGTCCGAACCGCTGGACGGATTTACACCAAATTTGCGGCAGGAGCGGCGGCCTGGTCCCGAAAGCGTGCTTTTGCAAATTTGGTGTAAATCCGTCCAGTAGTTTTTTTTAAAAATGACCAAAATGTAAGGCAAAAAAATTAGTGATATCTGTGTTCGCTTCGCGGACGGACTTCCCTGTTCGCTCCGCGGACAGCACCCCGATTGGCCCATGGCCTTGCGTCATGTCCGTGGACATGTGACATGTTCGCTGATTGGACGGCGAGGGGCGTGGAGCGCGTCAGATTTTCTGTGGCGCCCGCCATCTTGTATTCGCCGTGGACCGCGTTCAGCGCAGTGAAACGTGGATAAAAAATTGTATTTAGTGCCCTCTGTTGGTGTGTAAGAGTGTTTGGGGAGGGTGGGGGAGTATGAGATAGGTTCAATGTTTTGTTTTTTTATGTGCTAGACGTTTTTGTTTCGTTCGATTTGTCCGTGGAGAACACGGCTGTTCTGACATTTTGTAAATAAACTAAATGGTGGGGTGTTTAGAGGACGGAGTATGTGTCATTTTTGTTCGCAAGGAAGGTAAAAATGAGCTATGAAAACTTGCGGTGTACTTAATTGTTCATAAATACACAAACTGGGGGTGTCCTCAGGACGCTGTCCGTATTGTAATCTGTCTAGTTGAATGTGTTCTAAGAACACTCGCGGTGTCCCAAAATGGTTGCAATTACACAGAATGGGGGTGTTCTGAGAACGTTTTTTGTATTGTTCGTTGTCAGGGAGAAAGTGTTTTAAGACCACTCCTTTTGTCCGCTAATAGTACAATTTCCTATGGGCGTCAACCGACTTTTTGTCCACTAAAGAAACGATAAATCCGGCTGGTGTGCGCCGACATTATGTAATAATCCTATGACTGGTGCTATTGACCTGGCTGACTTGCTTTTGCGACACTAAATCATATCTCCCGCCCCTAAACCTGATATTATCAAAGCATTCATATTCCCCGCCTCTCTCCGTGACGTTACAGGGTGCATCATCAAACACGCCCAGTCCTTCCCAGTTCTAAGTGACTTTACACAGAACCCGGAAGACAACACATATTATGTCACAACACAGCGCGCCACAATTCGGAATATGAAACAGTGATTTAAAAGCAAACAGCAAGATTGTAAATTTTGTAAAGTACATTTATTTGACATCAAATGTTTAGAGAATATTCAGCAATTTGCATTTGTCTTTGTTGTCGATCCGCAAAAGTTCATGTTGATGCACGCGATGTTCCTTTGCGGTACAGAGGGTGTTAGATCAGGTTACAACTCAGTGCGCCACAATTCGGAATATGAAACTGTGGTTTAAAAGTAAACAGCAGGATTGTACATTTGGTAAAGTACATTTATTTCACATGAAATGTTTAGTGAATATTCAGCAATTTGCTATTGTCTCTGCTGTCGATCAGCAAAAGTTTATTTGGAGCCACGCGTTGTTCCTTTGCGGTAGATAGGCTGTTGGTTTATGATAAAAGCAGTAAATGGTTGCTCTCATAATCGGAAGGTTGCTCCAAAAACAAGCCATTAGACCACCCTATTGGTTGGTATGTTGTTTGTAGCCGCTAGTACTGCGTAAGGGCATATTGGTCCTTGGCGATTGTCCCATAAAATGGTGAGGGTCATGAAGTTGCATATTTCGACCTGCACCTGGCAGTTGAAGACCCCATCCGATGGAGTCTGTAAATTGTGACATAGGCAAAATGGGGACACATACCTGTTTTAAAAAACATAAATCAGTCTCACCAGCCGATCTTCATTAAAAATCATCATTTTATTTATTAGGGCGTGAAACTATTTGCTATCGAAGATAGTGCAACAGAGTATGTTAATAATAAAATAATAATATTTTCCCATTCATATAGCGCTAAGAACCGTGAAGTATCTAAGCGGTGCTTATTATTAACCACGTGTGTGGTGCTCATTTATCGACCACAGAAGGATGAAAGGCTGAGTTTGGCCTTGCCGGGATTCGAACTTGCGTTAGCAAGCTGTGCACGGATGTCAAAGCGAGCGTTGTACTCGCTGTGCCATTTGACAGGCTACAGTGAAGTGGCACAGCGAGTAGAGCGCTTGACCGCCTATAGACCGGTTAAATTATTTGTATTAACCCACCCTGTGTCGTCTGCCTTTTTCAGAGCCCTCTAAAAAACAGGGGATCAATTCGGCGGTGATAGTGCGTGGTAGAAAACATTATGCCACTTTCAACAAAAAAGTTCAACTTGAGCGGTCTTTAATGCTACGCTATTGTAATTATATTTGGCATAAAAGAATCTAAAGGGTTACTTACAGTACAATTGCAATTTCCATTGTCTACGAGTGGTGCAGTCCCAAAATAAGACTCTGCGTGTGCCAACGATCTTTCGCATAGTGATATAATATATAAAAGTGGTTTCGTTTCATACATTTCATCCTTATTTTCTCTTACGTTTTAGCAACACTCCTTCAAGAGAAGTCTTTCATCACAATCTCTGTCTGTCAAGGTCAAAACACAATACAACCTTATAGTCCGCTTCGTGAGCCTCTCCGGGGCCCGAGAAAAAAAATGGAAGCAGCTGACCTTCACTGTCAACAAGCATAAATTCTTACTTTTCAACATTCTGTGTAAAGCCATGTGTAGAAGTTGGTTTTTGCACGCCATGTTTGTATATTTTTTGCGTGATATTAAAACAAGTTTGTTTAAAGGACGTTATGGTTTTAAGTACAGCCGAAAGACCCCTGAAAATCGCAAGTTATGGTAAGCTATGAAAAATAACTCGCGCCACCACCGTGCACTGCTAAAACTAACACTCAGGACATCAAAGATGACATCGCAAATGTAATTGATGAAATCACTGATGACATCACATGTGTATGTACTTTTCATGGAATTTGTGTACTAGGGATTTTTATTATAATGTTGCGAAAAAAGTGTCAAGGATATTGCAATAAATATCATACCGTTATTAGTGCTTTGAACGATGCATTGATATAAATAGCATTGTATTATGGGATTCTTTCTAGTATACTGAGCTACTAATGGAGAAACATAGCATTGTGTGCAGAGTACAAGATGAAAATATAATATTTGTAATGTTAATATGTTGAATAATGAAATGATAATTGTCCTGAAATGTTCGAAAATTCACAAAATGGGGGTGTTCTGAGGACCTTATTCGTATTGTGTGATTGCTTAGCTGTATGCAATGAGGGAATGGCAGAGAGTAAAGTGGACACCGTTCGCGGACACCGCGGCTGTTCGTGGACAGGGCGTGCTACATCCAGGTTTTTCCAGGAAATCCAACATTGAAAGAAGACTGTACGGATCAGCCAATAAGATGTCGAGGTTGTGGATTTGTGTTGAAAGAGACTGTGTGTGGTGAAGATGGCAGAAGTGGAGAAAGTCAGGGTGTTGGTGCTCGGAGATATGTTTTTGCATGGTTTACAGCAATACACTGAATGCAGGCATGTTGCAAAGAACTTTGATGTGAAAGGAGTGGAGGTGGTGTGGAGCACTGTGCCTGATTGCAATGTACAGGGAATTGTACAAGTTTGTGAGGATATGGCCACGATGAACAGTCCGCATGTGGTAGTTTTGCACTATGGTGCTTTCCATTTGGGCAACGTCAGTGCCCCTACTTTGTTGGCTGATTTGGAACGCTTGGTTCAAGCCGTAATGAAGATCCTTCCAAATGCGAAAGTAATTTTTACTGGATTACTACCTAGGGCAATATGGGACAATAGTTCAGTTTTTTGTCCTCAGCAAAACATTGCTAGGTGTGTCATCAACCGAGGCATGTGTGCCTTCATGCTTAGAGCTGGTATGTTCTTCCGTAACAATGAGAATATTGATGCCAGTAATGCTGTTAATTTTAAAGAAGATGGCATTTCTTTATCTTTTACGGGAAATGCCTTTCTATTTTGGAATGTAAGGGTTGCTTTGGAGAAGGTTATGTTAAGATTTTAGGAGTAAAGTAAGAAAAAAACCCAAGAAAAAAAATACAAAATAACAGGTGTCTGTCAAGCATCTGTGAAAAAAAACGGCTCTTTTCAGAGCCAACTTCAAAGGGGAAATGGGGCACAATATTTAAATTTACATTTATTTTATTCCAATAATCTTTGACACTTTTTTTATTAACATTACACTAAGAATCCCTTGTACAGACTTTTCATGAAAGGTAAATGCACATGTGATGTCATCAGTGATGTCATCAATGACATTGTGATGTCATCTTTGATGTCCCGGGTGTTAGTGTTAGCAGTGCACGGTGGTGGCGCGAGTTATGGTTGCTTATCTTACCATAACTGCTGAATTTCAGGGGGTTTTCGGTTTTACTTTGAACCATAACGTCCCTTTAACAAAGTTTTTTCACAGAATTTCATAGGTTTTTAGTAGCGCAATTTAACCATAACGTCCCTTTAACAAAGTTTTTTTTACTGAATTTCATAGCTTTTTAGTACCGCAACTTAACCATAACGTCCCTTTAACAAAGTTTTTTCACTGATATATATATATATATATATATATATATATATATATATGAAAAAAGAGGGATAGGCTGCAGAGGCACTCAGGCTTTCATAAGAAAAAAATATGAACATAATCCCAAGGATTGCTGCAAAAACAGTCCTTTATTAATACATTTTCGTGGACAGGAGGGCAGCAAAAAAGAAAAACGTGTATATTACAGGGCCTGGGGTAGCGCCTGTAATTATGGTTAAGCTGATCAACCCAATGGTAGAGCACTTTTTGGGTGGCTTTTTAACTTTGCTCCCCCTGCATGAATCCTTACCAAACTTTGCAAAAAAGTTTCTGGCCCTGTCTGAATAGATGCAATGGAACATTTTTGCTAATGTCTAAAACCCAAACCGTTGAAGGGATTTTCACCATATTTGCATCAGGAGCAGCGATTTGGTCCGGAAAGCATGCTTTTGTAAATTTGGTGTAAATCTGCCTAGTAGGTTTTTTTTAAAACAACCCAAAAGTAGGTAAAAAGAAATGACCACTTCCCTGTTTGGTCTGTAATGAGGGCGACGTGATGCCTGCGGATATTTGACGCACCCACTGATTGGATGGTGAAAAACATGGAAACGCCAGCCATGTTCGATTTGTGGACATCGCCGGTGTCCGCGAACATTGCGGTAAAAACCTATTAAAAAACACAACATTGCACTTTTCAAAATCATCAAACAATCTCTGGGGAGGTGGGGGGTGATGAAGATGGGATGGGATATGGCCGGAAGAAGCCAAAAAACAGGTGTTTTTCATCCCCGAAGTCCACAAACAGTCCGGATGTTTGGGTACAGGTCTGTGATGTTTGCAAACACTTCAAATGTTCAGGGACATCTATGCCTATTTCTGCATTACAGGGTTGGTGAAAAGTTGTTTTTGGATGGCTTATAACTTGGCGCCACTGAATAAAACTGCATGAAAGTTTGCAATCTTTATTCTAGACCTGATTCTGAATGGTTTTGGAAAGTGTGGAGCTGTTTTGTCAAGAGGGGACACAATTAGAGGGGGTCCCAAAATATTGTAAAGGCTTATAAATGTGGTGCCATTTCACAAATCTGCAACCGTCAGAGGGATGTCCACAGTCAACTGTTTAAAAAGACAATAAGATTTGTGAAGGTCACCGAAGAGATTGTGTTGAAAGCCCTAGTGAACCCTATGGAGGGAGACTAATATTCGAGAAGGGTCTTAGCTTGGAAGAGGGGGATCCAAGGGTGAAAAGTCTTCCCCCAACATGCAAGCAGAAAGGAACTTTTGTTTATTATTTTTGGAAGACTTTAGGTCCTTGGAGGCAAGAGACTTTGTGTAGAAAAGACACTTAACCACCAAAGGCCCTGATACGAGCATGTGCTGTGCTCTGGAGCACACCGTGTCCTGTGCTCAAAACGTGGGGATGGGAGACCCCGACTACCGCCTCCTGACGTATTATTTGTGGACAGCCCTTTCTTATAAACCTCATCCCTCACTCTTTATTTGTATTTAGCGTAAGGATTGGCAATAGGTTTTTTTTAGTATAGGCCCTTTTATTTAGACAAGACGCCATTAGGATTGCCATATTATTATTTGACGGCTGTAGCTTGCTCCCATCTTAGATTTAGGTTTAGTTTAGGCATATTTCCCACCTGCATACAGTTTAATAAACACAGTTGAACTGTGATCACTTGTGTCTGTCTTTACTGTTGCCACCATGAGTTTCTTACAGTCTGCATAGTGATTTAGTAGCCTTTACTGTCAGTTTATATAAAGATACACACCTTTAATCCTCAGCTTTAGCTGATGTCCCATAACAGAGGTGCCATTTGCATTCCACCCAATGACACTGCTGCTTTATGGCTCTCAGCTCCGGTGACAACCAAGGAGCTGAGGGTTTCTGATGACAAAATCCTTTCTTAAGCAGGGCCAGCAGGTCAGCTGTGAGGTACATATCTTTTATAAAGGGTACACATGGGTCACTCTGGTTCCCCAGGAGGACTGTCTGAACATTAGGATTCAAAGCCTTTGCAAGTTGCTCAGCAGAGACTTTATCCCTGTGCCACCGGTTGGCAAATACCTTAGGTATTGCCTGCCTATGTTGGGGACCACCCACGAGGGTACTTACTACCCCTCATGTTCCATCCTTTACTCTGACTTCCTCAGGCAGATATGATATGTTTGTGTTTGCTTCATTTCTATATTAACATTAAGATCACATCACTTCCTGTTTGAAATTAAAGTCATGTGACTGTTTCACATTGTGACTCCAGCTATATTTAAAACCACTGCCATATTGAATGGGTTTTCACAGCATTAGCCTCAACTTAAGTGAGAATAACAAGCAAAGTGCAACGTGCCCTAGTCAAAATACAAATAACAATTCATAATCAAACAGTGAAAACTCCTGATACAATAGCAACCATTTTCAAAGCTAAAGCGCAAGTACAATTTTAAAATCACCTACCGTGTAACTATATATATTGTTTGTGCATCAACCCAGCATTAGTACTATTGGATCTGAAGACAGAAATCGGGAGGAACACCGGAGAAAACTTAGTTTGCATTATTAAAAGGGATTGTAAATGTAACTGCAAATGTAACTGCAGTTATAACATCAAACTCATTTTATGAACGAAAATGTTGGTATGTGTCCAAAAGGAATCATCCTAGTGTACTATCTTTCTATTTTGTTGACATTGTTTAAATTGAAAAAGGATTCATATTCAGGATATAATGAATAAATAAGTCATGAATAGGATGGCTTACACTTTGCCAGTACAATAGAAGTGAATACGCCTTTCATGAAGGCAAAATAATGTCTTGAAATGTCTTAACCAATCCGTGTGTTGCTCTTTCTCTTGCTGACTTCACCTCAATAAAAATGTTAGCTCTGTTACCATGTTCAAATGGAGGGGCTTTAAATGCCCCACGAGATCTGGATGGGCCATCTGGAGTGGAAATATGTACTGTCTATTACCAGGAGCACACATTACAGTAATACAAAGGGCAATATGGAATATGCCCCTTTAGTTAACGAGCAGCCCCACCCTTTTGAGCTCCATTTCAAGGAAGTATTTCTAAATCATTTCTAACATTTTAACATTCCAACAGAGGCTGAAATACGATGTCCTGAGAGATAGAAATCTGAAATAGTCACATGGTCAGAGCTTTCTTTTCCAATCTCCATTATTCAAAGACATTACATGGACGCGGTAACGTCCATGTAGTTATGGTTAAGTTGGTGTTTCCATAGGAAGAGCATTTTTTGGGTGGCTTATAACTTCGCTCCCTCTGGACGAATCCTCATCAAAAGTATATGGCCCACTCTGAATTGTTTTGCAAAGTTTGGAGAGGTTTGGTCCAGGGGGGGCAAAGTTATAGGGGGGGTCCCAAGACTTTTGTTTTTTCCCATAGACATAATGGGAAAAAACTTTGCGCACGCCTACAGCCCAAACCGCTGGACGGATTTATACCAAATTTGGGGCAGGAGCGGGGGCTTGGTCCCGAAAGCGTGCTTTTGCAAATTTGGTGTAAATCCGTCCAGTAGTTTTTTTTAAAATGACCAAAATGTAAGGAAAACAAATGAGTGATATCTCAGTTCGCTTTGCGGACCGACTTGCCTATTCGCTCCACGGACTGTGCCCTGATTGGCCGAGCGGCTTGCTCCGCGGACACCCGATGTGTTCGCTGATTGGACGGCGTGGGGCGTGGAGCGCGTCTGATTTTTGGTGGCGCCCGCCATCTTGCATTCGCGGACGACCGCGGACAGCGAGGTGAAACTTGGTTTAAAAATTGTATTTAGTGGAGTGTGTTGGTGTGTAAGAGTGTTTGGGGAGGGTGGGGGAGTATGAGATAGGTGCAATGTTGTATTTTTTTTATGTGCTAGACGCTTTTGTTGTGTTCGATTTATCTGCAGACAACACGGCTGTTCCAAAATGTTTGTAAATAAACAGAATGGATTCGGTGTCAAGTTGAAAGTGTTCTAAGAAGACGCGTGGGGTCCTAGAATGTTCGCAGGGGGTGTCCTGAAGACGTTGTCTGTATTGTTCGTTGTCAAGCTGAAAGTGTTCTAAGAACACTCGCGGTGTCCTGAAATGTTCGTACATAAAGAACATTGGGGTGTCCTGATGACGCTGTCCGTATCGTCCTCTGGCAAGTTGAATGTGTTCTAGGAACTTCCTTGTGTCCGCGGACATTAAAATGGTTGAAATGCTTGAATCTATGGGTGTGATATGCCATGGCCACAACTACCGCAGCATATTACACTCATATGCCATGCACCCAAGAGTCTATGCCCTGGCCACAAGCACTGCAGCATATCACACTCATAGTGGCTTATAACTTTTGGTAAAAAACAAATTTATAAGGAACAATGTTATAAGCCAGTATGGGTGTGATATTCTGCGATGGTTGTATTTATCATGTTATACTTACTATTTGGTTTAGTAACGGGAGTCCATGTTTTTCTTGTTCATTTCTGTGATAAAAGAAAATAGCATGTTAGTATTAGTATTTTATAAAGACTTATTACATTGTACAATCACATTTTTTTCTTTTTTTTGACCCTCTTATTTAGTAGATGACAAACCAGAGTACTGTGCAATTTGCTCAGTTTCTGTGTTTGTTGCTAAAATCATTGGGTGTGTGGGAGAAAAAAAAACCTTGGATTGTTCCAGTTTTTGGGAGCAGTAAGATATTAGGTATTTGTTTGGATATTGTAAAATTTTGGAGCAGTTAGATACCAGTAGGCGTATTCTAACTGTTTATTTTTTTATATAATTTTGTGGTATTGCTTTATCTATTAGGATATTTCTAAATTTTGGGATAGTTAGATACCAATTGGTGTATTCCAACTGTCTATTTTTTGCTCTTATTTGTATATTTCTAAAGTTTGGGACAGTTAGATACCAATTGGCGTATTATAACTGTCTATTTTTTGCTCTATTTGAGTGGTATTAATTTATCTGATTAGTTGTTGTAGCATCTTTGGGCAGTTCGATAACTTTTGGAATATTGTGACAGTTTACATTTTTTTACTACAAGTGTACTTAAGGTTTAAGTACAGTTTAGTTATCAAATTTTGTTTTTAAGAACATTAAATAAGCGTTTTTAAGATTTGCTGGTAATCTCTGCTTTGGAGTAACGGTACTATCATTACATTCAAACCATCCACATTTCTTTTTTATATATGCAGTGTAGTGCCCTGAGTTGGTTGTGGCTCCTGCGTGGTAGATTATACCTATTGTTGTGAGGGTTTTCCTGCCAAGTGATATTTGACCATGTGTGAATCCAGTCAGATTGCAGTTCTTTTTGGTACCATCTGCATTGTAACGTAGAAGCATTAGTATTACGCATTTACTATGTGTTTGTATTACTAATGTGGCGCGATTATCTGAATTGCAGGTGGAACATAATCTACCGTGGTTTGCATTTTGTACAAGTTGCTGAAATGGAACGGATTCAGAATTAGGTATTGATATATACACAAAGCGTTCATTGGGGATTTGTTCTTGTGTCACATCGTTGCAGAGAGTGCATGTATGTTTCCACATGTATGAAATCTGGAAGATTTCATTTATAGGTATGTTTTTGTTTTCCAGTACTAATAGTAAGTACATTAGAAATTCTTGTGGATCTTCCTGTGAGTTTATAGTGAATTTCACCATTCCAGCACAGTAGTCCAATTGTTGTCTTATTCCATAAACACTATACGTGTTGTCAGGATTGTTTGCTGCGTTTCTGTGAAGTACTAACATTTGCAAACACAATGGGTCTGTACTGTGTAAGTAAATGTTCTCAACAATTGGTGGTAATTGAAATAGAATATTCATTGCTACATTTGCGTAGCAACTTACACCAACTATATTTGAGAGTTTAAATGGACCAGGTAGTTCTGTATCTGACTGCTTTTTTTGGAGTTTGTCTTCCTTCTTTGAAGAAGTACCTGGTTTACTTTCCCTAATTGATTCTTTTTTGCTTGTGGCACTTGATGAAGTATTACTTTCTTTTACTTTCTTTGGAGGATTTGCAGTGACATCCTGTTGCTTTTCTGTTTGATTTATTTTTCTTTTATAATGTTTTACTTTTTGTGGAACAGAATATGTGTTTAGATGGGGAGTGTATAGTGAACGAAGTCTATTGTATTCTAAAATGCAAGGAATATCAGCATTTATTTTACTTGCATCAAAGTTGATTAGAAATAGACCGTCAAGTGTACCTAAGCGTGATAGGGCTACGTAGCTCATGCCTTCTTTAAAGACTGTGTTACCAATGTCTATCATTGCTTTGTCTAGGGTAAGACCTTGTGATTTATGAATGGTGACTGCGTATGCAAGAGTTAGAGAAAATTGTTCTCTGCGTACATACATGTCTTTGAAGAGAAGAAATCGAGCTATTGAGCGTTCTATTCTTTTTACTTCTGAAATTTTGTCAACGAGAATATTGACAAACTGAATTTTGTTATCACATGGGTATGTTTGAAAGCCAACAACTGTACCCAGTGCTCCATTAACTAGTCCTTGGTCCACGTGAAGGTTATGTTGCAGCATTACTCTGCAATTTAAGGATAATTTTAATATCTTTTCCAAGCCTGCTGTGTTTGAGATTGATTTTTCTAAACTATTTAGTCTTGTTGTGGCTTGGTCACACATGGGTAGTGTCATTCCATGTACATCTAGTTTGTCTGTGGTGCTAATTTCCATTATTGGTTGCATTTCTTTACTTAACATTATTTAATTGAATTTGAAACAGCTTGCAAGAGTTGGCATTAAGGCAATACAATTGACATTTTTGTTGGCTAATTGTTCCATAACATCTGTAGCACATGCATTATCACCATAAAGTGCATGAATGTGCCGGGTTTTCAATATTGCTTCTGCTTCTTTAGAAAGTCTACCAACTCGGATACTTTTTAAGATGTTGGCATAAGTGAGATCTGCAGATTGGCGCTTGTTTTCTGTTAATTCTCTGTATTGGAAATGTTGCCAAAGGTTGACATTTCCTATGCTGCAAACAGTTTTACAGCAGAGTTTGTGTCCTAATGTTTTAAAAATAGGCTCACCTTTTACTGGTGTCAATTGAAGAAGATCTCCGAAAACAATAATGTGTTTTCCTGCAAAGAGCTCTTCATAGTTTGTTTTGAGTACTTCTTGTAATCTGAGGTGAATCAAAGCCAACATTAGGTTGGACACCATGCACACTTCATCTATTAGTAGCATTTTCATTTGTTTCAATACTCTGCGTAGTTCCATTGCAGCTTCTACAGAAAGTTTGTAATAATCTAATTTGTTTTGGTGTTATACTGGCAGGAGTAGTAATAGTGACACCACCTATGTTGTAGGCAGCTAAACCTGTGGGGGCAGTGACAACAGCTGGCAGTTTGTTGTTTGTCAATTGTTGAAGGAACTTACTGATGATTTTGATTAGGAATGTTTTGCCAGAACCAGCTTCACCACTGACATACAATAGTATAGGTTTGTAATTTTGACAGGTGCATTCTTTGTTTTCATGTTGTACACCATGTGCAATTTCTTTTGTTACTTCTTGAAAAATGCTACGTTGCTCATTGTTTAGCTTTGATTGTAGTATAGTTAAGTCTTCTTTATCTTCATACTGACACATGGTGTTTTCTACTTCTATCATAGCTAATTCTGCCTCATGTGTTATTAGTGGGTCTCCCAGTGGTTCTTCCTGTGACAGAAGGTTGACTACTGTCAGGAGTGTCCTTATCTAGTTGGGCCTGGAGTTCTTCTTCGTGTTGCTGTTCATTGTGCAACATTGTTTTGTACGGTGCAAAGTTTACATCAGTTATACTGCTTTCATTTGCTTTGAAAGCGTCTTCATATGAGGCATAGTTATCTAGTATTTCTTCTTCTTTTTTCCATGGTTTAAAGAGTTGTAGCAGGGACATGTAATATACTTCTTTATGTTGAGGAGTCTTTAAGGACAATTTGATATGATTAATTAAATTTGGTTTGGTGAGTTTTACTAAGCTGCCTTCACAGTTTGTCACTTTGTATTTACGGTTTTGTTCATCAGGTTTTATATTATTTTTGCATGTGTAGTTTTGGGCTACGTGTTATAGACACATGGTTTCCAAAGTGGTACTCCTGTTTGGGTAGTATGTGTCCAATAAATTGTTTTTTAAAATGTCTTGGCTGTTGGGATCATGTTTGGCTATTGTTTCTATATCTTCGTATGATTTTAGAACTCTTTTTCTAGATTTAGCTGGACCAAGACTTAGCCATACTATATTTGCAGATTTACCATACAATATAGTACCAGTTAATCTATCAGCTGCTTCATAGGATCCACATACTCTATGGGACAACATTTTTATGCCGAAGCTGTATAATTTCTGAGACACTGTTTTATCTGATGACAGGTCATTCCAGAGGTCTTGGAGCTCTGTCTTTTCTGATTTGGTTAAGTATGCTGTGACATATCGTGCAACTGCAGTAGAATTGTCTGCAATGTACTGCACATCTATGTTTGCATTCCATAAGTGGGCAATGATTGCATTGTAATCATTGATATATTTTTCTTCTTCTTTTCTTTTTATGCAATATGTATTTTTAGGTGACTTACCTTTAACACTATGTCTAACTGAAGACATGAGGTTGTTCACTTGACCTATATTTGTAACTGGTCTAGGGAAACCAAATCGGCATTTGGTGTAGTATTTCCCTTTGTTTTTGTATTTGCTACGACAATATTTGCCACATTTGTGTCTTTGGAATTGTAAATTTTTTGCATGAAGCTCACTATTTGTGGATTCTGATGGAATTTCACAAGTGACATATTTTTCAATAAACTGTAAAACAGTGGCATCACTGTCTTGACCTCTTTTAGGAGCCTCTTTAAACCATAAAAGCATGTGGACATGTGGTGCTCCTGTGGCTTGGTATTCTTTTCTCCAAAAGAAGTGTTGCACTTCTCCAAGGGGAGGAACAGTTTTATTACAAATAAAATGTAGCATAGCAATGAAGCGATGGTGAAAATATCTTGAAACATTAACAGGATCCTGAGAACAAAGTTCTCCAGGTGTTAGTATATCTATGTTTGTTTTGTTTTCGTTTGATATGCGTAGGAAAGCATGTAAATCTTCCCATGCATATTCTGCACAACTTAATGTAACAAACCAAGTGGGTGGGCCAAGGTTTCTGATCATACAACGTACATCTCCATGACGTCGAAACCAGTACTCTTTAGTACCACGCATATTTGCAAATAGATTTGTAAGATTTGCTTGTAAAACTTCATCTTTTTGTTGAACTTTTTGTAATAATTGTGTAGCTGTCATATTTTGAAAGTGTGATCCTGATTTTAATATGTGTGCAACTCCGTAACATAAAGTTGCTTGTTCACTTTCAAAGAGTAGGTGGAATATGTATTCCACATTTTGTCGAAATCTGGGATCTTCAGAATACATTCGTAATGAGCGACATTCTGATACTGATATTTGAATAGGTCTATCATCGTATCTTCCTCCTTTGCCAGTCGGAAAGAGTAGAGGAAAAGCACGTGCTTCTATACTTTTTTCCCATATGCTGATTGGTGATCCTTTTGTTTGACACATTTGGTATGTTTCCAGTGCATCTTCTATGGTGTCATTAGAGTGCAATGGATGAATTGTATAATGGTCTAAAGTGTTTGATATTGTAGCAGGATCTAGGAGCTCAAATTGATCAGCTTCTTGTGTCTCTTGAATTATTTCAGTTGTATCTTTCAAGTTTTCTTCAATATTAATTTCTTTGTAATATTCATTATTCTCTTTAAGATATTGCATGGCTTCTCTAACTTTATGGAAATCTACCAGTTGTTGCCAAATTATTTTGTCTTTTGTAGGTACTCTATTTACCAAGATAATTAAAGATTGTTGCATTGGACGTTGCACTCCTAGAGTGTGCACATTTTCTTTTAGATCTAATGGTAAATACACTACTTTTCCACAAATACCTTTCACTAATTCAGAGGGAGGTAATTTTGCAGTTTTTGGTTGAAGGCGTATTATTGCTTGAAATGGGTGCACTGTTTGAATTACGATGCTCTCATATAAATTAAGTTGTTGAAGGTGTTTTGGTAGTGGATATAATTCCAAGTTATTTGTGATAGCACGTGAAGGAGTTTGGTTGTTGTCATGTTTTGTAGTGCAGTAACTGCAAAGTATTATGGGGTCAGTTATTTCGTATTTTTTTTCTGCTATAAGGTAGAGAGCTAATTCAAACCATTTAGATTCTTCATTGTCTTCTATTTTGTATGATAGGTCTACAGTTTTTGTGTTACTTTTATAAAAAGTTCTGCGGCAACATACACACACGTGGTTTGGTACTTCAGCTGAAGTACTTTCAAATTTTAGTATTTCTTTTTTGTATGTGTGTAGTGAAAGGTTGCCATGTGCAAAATTGCTACGAAGTTGGTTTACAGCTAATTCATCTTGTAAGTGGGTTTCACTTCCAAAATATTTTGTCTGGATATAGTCGATTTCTTTTAGTAGGTCTTTTGCTGTACCATGTAGAAGAATGTTATTTAAATTGGCTAGTGCTAAAGCAGGACTTTTAGCATAGTATACTTTATAAACTAGATTTCTTATACTTGCATGATGTGTTGATATCCTTTTGATATCATGGAAGGTTGTTTTGCAAGTAGGTCCTGTAATGCAGGCCAATGAATGTCCTTGTAGTCCTGTGTACTTGCGTACTGGAAAAAGCATCCATATTTTGCAGTAGTTTAATTTTGATTTTGTCTTTGCTTTTCACATATTGATTGAGGAATTGGCGTAAAGACTTGAACATTTTTTTGGGAATGTTACACATTGACGTGCATGGCCATTTGTACACTAGATGTTCTGATTCAGTTGAATTGACGGGTAAATCTACGTTTTCAGGGCATATTTTTGTAAGGAGTACTTCTTGTCCATTATGGTATTAATAACATTCTCATAACCTCGACCACTGCTATGTATGGCAATTGTATTTGTTTGCTTTTGTTTGTACGCTTCTTCATTAAAGTATGGTTCTGTGCTTGTAGTGTGACTCCATTCACCTCAACAGATATTTAAGAAGTTATTTCTGTTGACATTTCGTTTATTGAGAAGTCTTTTTTGTAATTTAGTTATTAGTTTTGTTAGTGGTTTTATTCTGTTTTACCCTAAAATAAATAACTTTCTTTTGAGAAGAATTGCACTGTCTATCAACGCTTCTAAGATTACTTTTCTACAATAGGTTTGAAGTGTTGAACCTGGTTTCTCTCCTGTTTTCATAAGATTTTGAAGGACTTTGTGACGGAACATTTTGGCTAAAATACTTTTCTTGGTATGCTTACTTTGTACTACATCAAGATTCATAGAAGAAGTTTTATTTGTAGCAATAGTTGATTTTCTGTTAATTGTTTTTTGGTTTGTTTTACCTTTTGATAGAGGAGGCAAAGTTTTTGTACCAGAAACTTCTTCTGTTTCACTATATGACTGTATTAGCTGTTGTGTTTCAACTTTTTTTTACAAATTCTGCTATAGATGGATGTTTATGTTGGAGAGTTTTCTTTTCATTTGCTCTACTTCTGTGTTCCTTTCTACGGAGTTGCTTTTTGGTAGGCATTTTTTAGGGTCTGTTGAAAAAAATACAGAAGGTATGGGTTGGGGTGTTCTGGAATGCATGTGTGTTGTGTGCATGAGTGTTTGAGTAAGATATTAAGATGTATGTAATGGTGTGTGATTGTGCTTTGGGAAGTACAACTACCCGGGATGGGTATTCTTGAATTAATGTGTTACTAAACTGGGGTTCAGATGACAGAAAAAAGTAAGCCAGTGATTTGGAGAAGTATAAATAGTATATCTAAAGCTATACAATTAAAACAGTTGTTTGTTCTACAACATCTAAATTCTAGCGGCTGAGTTGGGTAATCTGTGTGTCGAAAAATAGGAAGTTGTGGGCCATTCTGCCAGTAAATCACTGTTTAAGACGGGGGGACTTTTGGTCAGAATGGTGCAGAATCTCTATTTTTAGGCACAGAAATAGCATGAATTAACCTTACAGTGTGTTTGAGTAATAATTCAAATATTATGGTAACATTTTACTTAATTAGTAATTTGGTTTGTATATAGCACTGTTTTTAATTTAGACATAGATTTTTTAAATTGAAATGCTCAGCGCCTTCCTCAAAACCATTAAAACTATCTTATGACTAACTGTAGGAAAGAAAATATCTTTACTATGGCTTGTGAAAATCATAATGTACCACTGTATACCACTATTCCTGTAACTAAGCTTTTCCACGTAATAGTGAGTCCATGTGATAGCCTGCTTTTCCACGTAAGAGGGAGTCAATGTCATAGCCTGCTTGTCCTATATAAATGTAAATAATTATATAAACTAAAACAATTAAAACCAAGTATGTGTTTGTACAAATATTATTCTTTGAGATTTGATGATAGAGTGTGCATGTAATTTTGTTTGATCATATGTAGTCTATATCTTTTATTTCAAAAATGTTAGTTTAACATTATATGCGTGTGTGTGAGTGTACAAAGAAATTAAACGGTATAAAGGTTTGTAAATCACAGTTCATTTTAGGAGAATGAAAAAATTATCGTAGATTCATTTTACAGATTATACAAGGTAAAAGTCGGTTAGAAAATGTGTTCATGTACTGTATAGAAAATATGCATACCTGTAGTTTGTGTTCATGCATATGGATATGGACGAAGCTGCAAGTAGAAATCTTGGAGACTTGTCTAGTATTTCTCGTAGATCGTGTTTGCCAATGGTATGAGACTTATATTCCGAGAGATTCACCGTACATTTGCAGTGCTGATCTATGATGATGCAGTTACATGTAGAGGTCTTGGATTTGATTGGTGGATGGTCATGTGATTTCTTAGCTACATCCAATGAGGGAATGGCACAGAGAGTGAAGCGGAAATGGTAGAAGGGCTGTCCATGTTACGATATGTTCGCGGACATGGCGGTAGTTCTAGGACACCGCGTATTACATCCGGGGAATTTGGGGTGGGGAGGCATGCAAATGAGATTGAATGTAGCAAGGGATTGGTCAGTAAAGTTTAGTGAGTGTGTTGTGCTAGGAGAGGTTTTCTCAGATATTCTTTCTGCTGAGAGAAGAACAGATAGCTATGGCTGAGTGTTTTAAAAAACAGATTGTGTGGATTTTGGGAGACTCGTGGATACATTGGTTGAAGGTGCATGCAGAAAGCTGTGGAGTATCTATAGATCTTGGATTCCCACATGTGGAAGTGCACTGGCATGGAGACTGTGGAATGAAGTGGCTGGACTTGCTACCTCTCTGTGCAACTTTGAAGATAGAGGAACATCCAGACATAATTGTAATTCATTGTGGAGGAAACAGTTTAGGACATGTGTCTGGAATTTCTTTGCAATTTGCAATGAATGAAGGACTTCAGAAGATCATGGACATGTTTCCAAACTCCAAAGTAATTTTTTCACGGATTGCGCAGAGACAAATGTGGCTTCGTTCTTTCTCATGTGGTCCACAAATGGAGAAATCAAGGCGTAATGTCAATAAGGCTGTTTGTGCCTTCCTAAGAGATTTTGCCATGTCCTCTTTTCACACGGAAAATATTATGTTTCGTAGTACATACATTTTTCCCAGAGATGGTGTCCATCTGACCTATGCTGGCAATCAGATTTTTCTGAGAAATGTACAAAATGCATTGCAGCCTTTTATAGAAATAGGTGTTAGGTATTTATAATTTTTGACATACAAACACCTCCCAAAGGCTCTTTTCAGAGCCACCACTTTCTCCCAGAGAAAAATGCAATGGTTAGGGTAGCATCCCAATTTTTTTATGCTCGCGAACTGTCCGCGGACTTTCAAGAAATAGAAAGGGCCCTGCGTTATTTATCTTTGCTTCTGTTTTTTAACTGTGAAAGGCGGCTCTGAAAAGAGCCTTAATTTTTTTTTTCATTTTTGTTATTTTGCATTTTTTTGGGTTTTTTACACACGACACACTAGGAGAGGAGAGGAAAGGAGGGTAAAGGGGGGGTCACCAACCACAGGGATAAGAAAGGGCGAGCTGAGAGAGGAAGATGTAGAGTGGGTTTTATTTGGGTAGTGAGCAGGTCTTCTCGTGCTCTGAGACAATAGTCTCAAAAGCACTGCCAAGTCGCTCCCCCCTGCAGAGTACTGTGTCACAGTAAATACATACAACTGTGACCCTCGAAAGGTAAGGGTCATCAGAATTCTGTATGGCCTTTGAGGCAGCTTGAGGAAGACGCTGTCCCAGAGAGGTGTTCCTTGTGGTGACAGGATCAGAAACGAAGGATGACGTAGAGGCAATCAACCTACTACGCTCTTCACAAGGTACAACCTTGCGAATGGCCCCAGTGTGGAATGAGTTCAGGTGTCGCTTCATGGTCATGTTCCCAAAGCTATACGAACCATGCCTCCCATGACTGAGTACCATTTTGCACTCATTGCAGGTGACACGGTTCGCACGAGCTTTAGGACCATTCCCATGAACGGTAAACAACCGCCACACCCAAGAATCACGCCGAGGGCGGGTAGTAGGGTTTTCCTCTACCTCATTCTCGTCATCCTCTTCTTCCTACTCTGTATCCTCACTCCTGTTCCCCTCTTCAGGCCCTTGGGAAGGTGGTGGTGGTGGAGGGAGTGGGGGTGGTGCTGAGGCAGATACAGCACCAGGTAGCAGCAGTGGAGCCACAGAAGCCATCAGGTTGAAGATGGAAATCTGCAGGTTGCAGCAAAAATCTCTGTGCTCTGTAGAATAGCCAGAAACACAATGAGAATGAGCTCTAGGGCGTGGTCTTTTATAGGGGTGCTTGCGCGCGGTTCGCGGACATGCGTGCCGTCCGCAAGACAGATCGAACACCAAAAAAGTTTCAAAAAGTCACTAAAACCATGTGGAAATTTAGGATTAGTATATGGGATTTGTGGTATGTTGAGTTTTTAATGAGAAATATTGTGAATTACTTGGAAATGTACTTTTAAAGTGTTCGGGGACACGAACAGTGTCCGCATTCAGAACACGCGATCAGCGTGGGGGCGGTCACATGATTGTTTCATGAGCATGTTCGCTAAGGTAGCAGCCGTCCGCAGGACACCCAATGTACGGACATTGTTTTGCGCATGCATGTTGATGTTCTACGGTCAGTGTTCGGGTCCTGAACTAATTAAAAGTGCGTCACACGTAAAACGAACAGTTACGGACAGCCGTTTGTTCTTAGCACAGTTTAATTTACTTGTACACAATACGGACAGACATAGCGTCTCAAGCACACCTCCATTTTTGTTTATTTACGAACAATTTAGGACACCACGAGTGTTCTTAGAACAGTTGCAACTTGCTAGCGAACACTACGAACAGGCATAGTGTTCTTAAGGACACCTCCATTTTCGTTTATTTACAAACATTTCAGGACACTACAAGTGTTCTTAGAACATTTTCAACTTGCATGAGAACATTACGGACAGATATAGTGTCCTCAGGACACTTACATTTTCGTTTATTTACGAACATTTTCGAACAACGCGCTGTCCGTGGACACCTAAATTGGTTTTACCACAAAGAACTGAAAGTAATTACAACACAATATAAAAAAGTAATTTTATTTAACATATATAAACAATTTATGACTGAGAAGGTGGGGCAGAAATGGAAACAAAAACAGGAGAATTAAGGTTTTCAATATAAGTGGGATCAGGTGAAGAAGGGATGGAAATCTCATCAAAACTTGTGGTCCATGGAGAGAGCTTGGGGTTAAATTAATGGGATATGATGAGTGGGGACAAGTACAGGTGGGACAATGGTATGTTGTTGGTGGATTTAGGTGATCTTCCACAAAGTTCTTTAAATCCGTAAAATTTGCCATAAGTCAGTCCATTTTGTGGGTAATGTGTTCAAGAGTGTTATCCACTGCTTCTTTTTCTTTGGAAGTTGCAATTTTTGTAGGGTCTGTAAAAAAAAATGTATATGTTGAATGTATACAAAATAATATTTATTCATTGGTTTATATAGTAAAGTGTGTACCATTAGGTGGACTATCTTCTAACATTTCATCTCGTGGGAAATGGTCCTCTAGCCAGTCCAGAGTACTACACATTTCTGTGAGAAAACAAAAAAGTAATATGTTTTTTTTTTCTAATATAGAAAGTTTATAAATATATGAGTAAAATGAAGTGCACTTACTATTTCTGGTAAGATATGTAATCAGTAGTCTATACGTCTGGTCTTGCTGTTAGTTGTGGAGTGTCTGTGAGGTAATTATGTTGGAAGCCACTTTATCTTCTTTTGGTATATTCCATTTTAGAACATATTGTATTTAAATGAATGGTTAGTGTGTTACATATATGGGTTACATTTCTTAAGTATTACTACATATACTTCATATGTGTGCTGCTGTGTGAATTTGTCAAATGTTCCTATGTTATGATATAACAATTACACATACCCCCCCCCAGAGTTTTAGGTGCTGGTACTTTTGTCCGAACATGTCCGCGGACCGTCAAATTCAGTAGAAAGGGTTCAGTATGTTCCATATTACATGTACATAAAGTCAAAGTTATTATTGTTAAGATGTGCTACTAAAAAACTATGAAATTCAGTAAAAAAACTTTGTTAAAGGAACGTTATGGTTAAGTTGCGCTACTAAAAACCTATGAAATTCAGTAAAAAAACTTTGTTAAAGGGACGTTATGGTTAAGTTGCGCTACTAAAAACCTATGAAATTCAGTGAAAAAACTTTGTTAAAAGGGACGTTATGGTTAAGTTGCACTACTAAAAACCTATCAAATTCAGTAGAAAAACTTTGTTAAAGGGACGTTATGGTTTAAAGTAAAACCGAAAACCCCCTGAAAATCGGCAGTTATGGTAAGATAAGCAACCATAACTCGCGCCACCGTGCACTGCTGACACTAACACCCAGGACATCAAAGATGACATCACAAATGCTGGAGTGTATTCTGGCTGGGCGCAGTGAGGCAGAGAGGCCTTAAAACATTGGGTATTACGGATGAAAGGCGAGCACTGTGGGTGCAGAGGAGGAACGCCGTAAAGCAGAGTTAATAATAAGGGTTAGAGGCATTTGCAGTTGGGATTTTGCGCAAGGGCACACAGCAGCTGGTAATATGCTTGTGGCCTAATTGTGCATCCTGGATACAGTGCGGTGGGGAGATGCTGCTCCTGCAGCCTGCTGCCTTGTTGAAGTCCTTAGATGGTGGGTCCGCCGTTGACCGGTAGTGACGCAGGGTGTCTGGCCGACGGCCGGAAAGGCAAGGACAGGCTGGGACAGGAAGAAAGCCTTTGTGCAGGCCTTGGTGCTGAGGCCGGCTACGCCTCCCCGGCTTCAGATAGGCTGCAGATATGGGCAGGTGAGCCAATCAGGCAAAGCGGCCGCCTGTAGTGGCTGTGGCACGATGAGTCGGTCAGCTGTTAAGGTCGGACGGCCATCTTGGAATGGCGTCCACAATGCATCGAGGTACCAGCTGATTCTGAAAGGCAGCAATAATGCCGGATGGCGGATGCTGTAGGGCACAAAACGAATGCTTGCTGGAAGTTGGGCGAAGCGCATTAAAGTGGCGCTTTTGTGAGGATTCTCGGCGAGAGCATGGCAATCGAGGATGAGCCCACGGGCTTACCTCTCAGTATGGGGAGAAGCTCCTGCTTCTCCTCCGTGCAACGGTGCACCGCTTCAGCAGTGTTTAGGGCTCCTGCTCCCACGATGCTTGAACGATCATGTGAAGTGAGGTCCAAGCATATGGGAGAGGGGTGAAGATTACTAGAGTACAGAGGCCAGAATCTGCAAACGAGGGAGGTACAGAGTGACAGTTGGTATCATTTTGGGCTGCAGGAGTGCAATTTATGATAAAGAAGATACAAAATGGCTATGGTGAACCTCAGTGGCCCTCCCATGTTCATGGCGATCCCTGGTCCAACAAAAATTAAATGGGCTCAGTGGAAAAAGGGATTTCTACATTACATGAAGGCGGTTGGGGGAAATTCATTCTCCTCTGATACGAAGCCTGCTGTGCTGATGCATCATTTGGGCTATGAAGGGCAGAGAATTTTTGAGACTCTTCCACAGTTACCTAGTGGGGGTGAAGGAGATGAGATGTCTGAATTGGAAAGTGCTTTGGCAAGATTGGATCTTCCTTTTAATCCGAAAACCAGTACTGTTCTGGAAAGATATAACTTTCGCATGAGAATTCAGGAGCCAGGTGAATCAGTGGAAGAATATATCACATCTCTTCGACAATTAGCGGCTACGTGCAAATTTCAATGATCACACGATGAACATCTTCGTGATCAATTCATGACACACTGTAGTGCTGATCGCATACGTAAGGAACTATGGCTAAAGGACGAACCAAGTTTGGATGAGGTGTTGGTCATTGCCCGCAGGGTGGAACATTCTTTGGCATGCATTGCTAAATTAGCTAAAAAAGATGTAACTGAGACAAAGTCGGAAGTGGTCAATGTAAATGAACATAAAAAAAAGAAAAAAGGGAAGGAGAAGGAAAAGATAGGCCGTAATTACGGCAGCAATAACAAGTCATGGAAACAGAAGAGTGAAGAAAAAAAAGAGAAGGGAGAAAAGGAGGAACATTTATGTTATCGATGTGCTAGCAATTCTCATTTTGCAGCGTCTGTGGTTTGTCCGAGGAGAGCAATTTGTAATAAATGCAAAAATCGTGGACATTTTGTGAATTGCTGCAAAAATTACCAAAGTGGCCAGAAAAGTGTGCTATATATACACTATAACTAATGTTGTGGGTGATGACAGTAATGTTGACAGTGAATGTGAATGCCCATATGCTGATATTAAAGTGAACGGAAGGCAAGTGCTTATGATGGCTGATTCGGGGTCAAAGATAACATTAATGTCAAAGGATGTTTATGAAAAAGAGGTGAAGGGAGATATTCGCAATCTAAAAAAACCTGATATCTGTCCAGGTGGTTTTAACGAAGAACCCATTGAACTGTTGGGTTACAGCACAAATAAGTTTGAATTTAAGAATCGAATGTGTGAAGGGAAAATATAAGTTGTGAGGAAAGGGCTCACTTTGTTGGGCTGGAGGGAACAGAAGAAGCTTAAGATCAAACTCGACCCCAATGCAAGTGAACAAGTTTTGTAAATTGGTGACTCTATTGTAAGTAGACATCCCAAGGCTTTTAGGAAAGGGATTGGAAAAATTAGAGGTATACAACATGAAATTGTGTTGCAAAAAAAGGAAGCACACCTGTGGTGGCAAAGTTAAGGCATGTACCTCTAGCGATAAGAGAAAGGGATAAAGAGGAACTTTCCAAGTTATTGTCTGATGGTGTTATTGAAAAAGCAGGGGGTGTCGATTGGGTATCGCCATTAGTGATAGTAAAAAAAAGTTCAGGGGATCTTCGACTATGTGTGGATCTATGTCAGCAGAAAAAGTGTGTGATGGTGGATCATCATCCTTTACCAAACATGACAGAAATGTTGGCGAGGATTGGTCAGGGCAAAGTATTTTCTAAATTGGATATGGTGTCTGCGTACCACCAGGTGGAACTAGAGGAGAGATGTCGCAAATTGACTGCGCTTGTGTCCCATGAAGGTGTTTTCCAATTTAAACGCATGCCATTTGGTCTAGTGTCTACTTGGCTGTTTTTCAAAAGATAATGGATAGGCTTTTAGGTCACATTACTGGTGTGTAGTGTTTCTAAGTTGATGTGTTCATTTGTGGAAAGAGTATCGAGGAGCATGACTGCATATTAGGTAGAGTACTAAAGGTATTTGAAAGGAATGGAATTGTATTGAGAGAGAAGAAGTGTAAGTTTGGGGTTGAGAAAGTTGAATATTTAGCACATGAAATAACAGCCGAAGGGGAGAGACCAAAAGAGAGCCTTGTGGATGCCATAAGAAAGATCAAGAGTCCAGAGAATAAAGCCCAATTGAGGTCATTTGTGGGTATGACTGAATTTTACCAGAAGTTGTACGGAATTATTCCGACAAGGTGATTGAGTTGAGGAAACTACTAAAGAAAGGATGTGAATTTGTTTGGAGTCCTGAGTGTGAGAAGGAATTTGTGAATGTGAAGATGGAAATAAACTTGGCCCAGCCATTAGGACATTTTAATACATGTCGCCAGAGTAAACTCACAGTGGATGCATCTGAGATGGGAATTGGTGCAGTTTTATCTCAAGTAGATGATGGTGGGAAGGAGCACTTCATAGCTCATGCGTCGCGAGGTTTGAGAGGGGCAGAATATCGTTATTCTGTATTGGAAAAGGAGGCGTTGGCATGTCATTGGGCAGTAGAGAGATTTATGAATTTCATTTGGGGTACACATTTTATATTGTGTACTGATCATAAACCTTTAAAAGAGATTCTAGAAAACAAGGATCTAGACAAAGTTTCCAGAAGAGTTGCGTGTTGGATTACCCGAATGCAGGGTCACAATTTTTCAGTCAAGGTAATAAGTGGAAAGGAAAATGTGTTGGCGGACTGCCTTTCGAGATTGAGAAGTGAGGAGGGAGTAGAATCGGGTTTGGAGAGTAATGAAATGGAAATGGTGTTTGTTAATACAGAGGGCATAATTGCTAGGGAGGAATGGCTGGATGAGCTGTGCAAGGATGAAGAATTAACATTGGTAAAGACCTATGTTCAGTCAGGTGTGTGGCCCAGAAAAGCAGAGTTGCATTTTGGTATTGAACCATTTTGGGAAGTGAAGTGTGGTGGATGGTATATTATTTCAGTGGGAACGGGCTGTTGTACCGAAATCTTTGCGTAATAGAGTTGTGGATCTAGCACATATGGGACACATAGGCATCACCAAAAACGAAGGGAGTCATAAGAAGTGATTACTGGTGGCCAGGATTTGATAAAGATATTGAGAGGAGGCTTTTGGATTGTGCTGTGTGCAAGAGTGTTGGAAAGGGTGAGTTTGCAAAGCAACAACCAATGGTGGAGGTTAAAGTTCCCAATGGAGTGTGGAACGATGTTGCCATGGATATTCTGGGTCCAGTTGATTTGGGATATGGACGTGGAAAATTTGCTGTGGTAATCATAGATTTGTTTTCACGGTGGTGTGAATTTGATGTGCTTAGAGACGCGTCGGGTGAAGCTATGGTAACATTTTTGCAGAAGGTGGTTTCATGTGAAGGGGTTCCGGAAAGCGTGTTGAAATTTTTAAGAGATATATGAGGGAGTGTGGTATCAATCGCAAAAGGACATCTTTATATCATCCAGAATCGAATGGTTGTGTAGAGAGAATGAATAGGTGTATTATGGAGAGCATTAGGATGGCGAATGAGACAGGTGGTGATAAGAAGGTTGCTATTCAAGACAGGATATGCGGGCTGTGTATGTCGCCCCATTCGGCTACAGGCTATCCCCTTTTGAACTCATGAGAGGACGTAAGCCCAATACGATGGTTAGCCCACCATGGCTGGGTAGAAGCAGAGAGAGTGATTTTGTAGTGGAGGGTGTGAGAAGAGAAATGAAAGAAAAGAAGGAGAAATGGGTGGAACCAGTGAATGCGAGGAGTGGAAAGAAATCGTTGAGTGCTAAATGTGGGGTTCTAGTCAGAATAAAGAAAGGAGTAGTGAAGAAGAAGGGAGAACGACTCTATTCAGATCCTCTGAGAGTGGTTGCAGTTTTACCCGGTGTGATTCAGGTAACTGGAGGACAAGTATGGAATTTGAATCGTGTTGCAATTGTGAAGAGTTTGAAATAGTAAATGTAATTAAAGAAGAAAGGAGGGAGATGTGTTATATAGTTGAAGCTTTAGAAGTTACGTAATTATATGTATATGCTTTAGAGTAATTTATAGTATCTGTGCATTGTTATCATAGCATGTCATAAGTGTAGTGCACAGTAGCTTAGTTAGGTCAGGAATGCATTTGTGTTGCCCATGAGGTAACATTCTATGTCTTTATGATGCTTGTGTTTATGTTCATATAGGATTCTAAGTTTGTTCGTTGCTGGAGAGAGATTTGTATGGAAGCAGTTACTCAGCTGGAGGTCCTTATGTATATTATCATACTTAAATAAATGCCTTGTTTCATTACTCGTGCTGACAGAAGAGTGGTATTTATCAGTTTTACCGCCTGATCTTTCCCAGAGTGCCTTGTAAGGTTCAGAGGTTGAAAAGGTAGAAGGTGAAATAGATGTTAAAGCATGTTTCCAGGATAGGATAGAATGATTAGTATAGACAAGCAGTAGCTTGTGAGTTTGAGGGTCTGGATTATGTATGGGAAATCAGGTGTGTTCTGAAGCCCTTTCTAAAAGTGGTGATGGTGGGTCAATCAAGATATAAAAATTACTTAAGGAAACAAACATTGCAGCATAAAATTCAAGACCATTTAGCCCACCTGGCTGACATTGACAGACAGAAAATGCATCACAAAAGGTAAACTTTAAATACACCAGAGCAGCAATATGAAGAAATAGCCGATTGTTCAGACCCTCAAACAAGGTTTGAGACCCAGAACCAGATGGCCAATGGTAAAGCGAGACAAGTGGGGTTCCCCTATGCTATACACATAGGAAACTTGCATAAGGCACTTCAGACAGGTGGTGGTGTCAGGCAAGCAGGTGAGTTGACCCAAGTAAAAAGACTTAGAAAAAGAAAACTGCAACAACAGTTTATGAAAGGCCCAATCAAACAGGCAATAAAAAGCTTAATGACCCCTTACCATAAACATGCATTGCATGGGATCATGTATAACTGTACAACAAACTATGGCATCATTTGGATTGAAGTATGAAATGGACGTTCTCTCTCCATCTCTCTCTCGTCTGCTAGTT
Organism: Ambystoma mexicanum; assembly: GCF_040938575.1. Classification (NCBI taxonomy): domain Eukaryota; kingdom Metazoa; phylum Chordata; class Amphibia; order Caudata; family Ambystomatidae; genus Ambystoma; species Ambystoma mexicanum. Next base: position 399,830,876 of record NC_090930.1, on the reverse strand, counting down.
TCTTTGCTAGGCTGGTAGAACAGCATCACTGTAAATGACACTCCAGAAAGGTGGGCACTTTGAAATATTTTTCAAGTCACAGAAACCTTCAAGAAGCCAGCAAGGCAGCCTGTAATTTAATGTTTTCTGGCGAACAATCTCCTAGGGAGTTTGCTCAAGAACTCAAGTGTGCATTTGCCCAAATATCTCTAAGTGTCGATACTGAAAGTTAAGGCTTCAAAAACGACATTCTTCCATGCCCTTCCAAAATGCATAGTGACTCAGTTAGTTCATGATTTCGATGACCCTCAAGTAGATCATCATGCAAGGATCTGTGAAGTATAGAACCAAAAACTCCCAAAAATAAAGAAAGGAACCCAAAACAAATGCCTGTTCCAGCTGCTGAGGTGAAGACTACTCTTCAGTTGTACTTAAAGACAGGAGGCCAAAGAGTTATTAATCCGCTTTTAAGGATAGTAACGCATAGAGAAGACCCTCTGTTTAAAGTCAGCCGACTAGTCTTCCACCTGGCATGCAAAACACTGACCCCACAAAACCAGAGACTTACATTAGTCCTATGCATTTAGGGTTCTCAGCCTATCTTGGGTTACAAATATGTTTCTCCTTCACAGAACACTGATCAGAACCCAGAAGTAGGTTCCCCAAGAAGTCCAAATCAAAATATTCTTAGGGAGAGATGTCGTTCACCACCTTCTAGATCCAATTACCAAGAAAATGATGCTCCTCATGCTAGGCTTTGCGATAACGCAACCCAGAACTAGAATGAGTGGATACCAAGCAGTACATACAACAACAGTTATCAGAGTTACCAAAGATAGTTACCCTTCTAGGGTAGAACTCACCATTGTCACTCCTTTTCAGATTGGTATATAAATCGGAGGCCTAGAAAATAATTCAGTAAAATGAGATGTGTCAGAGCGTAAAAATAAAAGTGGCCTATTAATAGCACAGATTTTAAAGTTTCTGATTCAATAGAGGTAAACATGCTGTGTTTAGTAATGGGAAGGCATCAAGGGAATTGTAGTCCAAAACATCAGATGAGCAGTAGGTTGCATGTCCCCATACAAAAGCCACAAATAGCTTTTCAAATGTTGTTTTTAATGTTTTTTAAGTGTGTCAATGCAAACAGAAACAGGCGGCAAGGGACTGGTAATTAGTTTTGACTATAATAGTACAGTGCAATGTGATTGTCACTTTGTAGCTGTGTCCACTGTGATGTATGATGATTATCATGATGTGGTAATGCTCATCTACCATTCTCCTGACTTCAGACCATTCGCCACCGGTGCAAAGAAGCCAATGAATCTGAGCTCGACCCCCAATTCCACCAATTCCTTTTGGAAATAGCCATTTTCCAATTTATTTTTGTGCATTTGTTTGGACGTCCTCAAGCAAAAATACAATGAAATAGAATTAAAATACTAGACTCAGCGTACAGTACTGCTGCAGGGGTTCTGTGCACTGAATTGCTAGCTGGATATAGTCTCTGCCATGTGTCAAGATGCCAGAGATGAATCTTTCGAGCTATCAAATAGCACACGATCAGACCTGCTTAACATCCAATGCCATTTTGGTTTGTGGCTAAAAATAATAATTAAAATAAAGTGACATCATTGTGATTAGTTTTTGGAGTCACTATATAAAATACTATGATGACATATGTGTGATGCTTTACTATGGCCCTGTGCCACAAATTCCCAAAATTGGTGAGAATCAGAAATGCCTTCAATGAAGATGTCACAATAAAAATACACTTTTTTTGAAATGTGTGCTATGGTTTGGGGCCCCTTTTTTAATTTCTTATTTTTTGGTGGTTGTCGTGGTTCACAAAATGCACCTTTTCACATTGGACCCAGTTGCTGTCATTTGGGAACGGCTGAAGGAGTGGAGCAAGCATCTTATTTACAGGAAGAAGTATATCTATTTTAATTATGGAGTTCTATAATAAATACAATAACATATCCAAGGTCAATTCCAAACAAGCGTTAGGGTAGGTGATTTGCCGATCAAGCACTCATGACTGCTCTTTATTCAGAGGGCCATGTCAAACGCATTTTACAATCCAATACGGTGTGAGTGAAGCTCGCAGAAGCGTAGACAGACGTTCCAATATTCACAAACATCACAGTTCCCTTGGTTCATGTCAAACTTTGTGCATGGGCAGCACAGTTTGCATTTAGGGTCTCACCGTTGAGAGACCTGAGAAGGGCAGTTGGTTTTCCTTTAGGCATATCTGCAATTGGACAAAAGAAGTAAATCAAGCAAAGACCACTCGAAGAGGAAACGGATCTTGCAGTGGGGGCAAAAGGTGCATTGTGTGTCAGCTGACATTGCAAACGGCGCTGACAGGTACTATAGTATTTTCTCATACATGTAACAAAATGTAACAAAATGTCAGCACACAGAGTGTAATCACTGTGTGTACTCCCTGACCTCCAAATGCTTGTAATCAATTTTATCCACCGGCAGTATTTTCAATGTTCAGTTTAGTGCACTTTTATTCGGAAATTCATATAGAAATCTATAAAAGCATACACAATTAAACAAAATATGCTACAGATACAAATCTGATCAGTTAATTTTAGAATAATAAAAACAGCAAACAAAGCCGTTCAGAAATGTAAACTATAAACATCAGTAAGATAACTGTAGAAACCTCTTTTTTTAAAGACATGGTTTTCTGTAAGAATTGCTCATATAGGTGGACACGAGAGATACAAGAACGTGAGATGACTGACTAAAATTACCAACTTCCTAATTTGGAACGAATGTAAATGTCCTTATATCTGCATACTGGCAGAAGGTGGGCATGGAAAATGATCATTACCAGTTTTACTCCATACTTCAAAACTCTTGATCATCTGCATAAGTACACTTATTTAAAATAAAATAACCAATTGTGGGATTTCTGCTTTGGATTTTAAATGTCATTTTACCAGGACTAACAGTAATTCGTCTATCATTGACCTGGCACAATCCCTGTGAAACCAAAATATCCTACAATTATAATGCAGTTTTGACCACTCTTTTATCTGTCATAATTGGGATTGAAATCCCAAATTGTGTTTCGTCATTATGATCGTACAGCTTCAATGATTATGCTGTAACCATTTTAGAATTAGGTTCATCTCCCAAAATGATTAACATGGTATAACCATTTGATATGTTAAACCTTTCCGAAATAGCTCTATTTAAGACTTCTAAAATCATCATTCTTTTCTTTTTATCAGGGGAATGAATCAGCCATTATTGCTCATTACGATAATCAGTTACCTTTATCACCTGTAGAATATTTGAATGCATAACTATTTAGATTAACAGAAATAAACTAATTGATATTATAATAACAATACATCACAAATGTTGACCCTTTGGGTTTTTTGTTACTGGATTAAACCCAAGTATCTTGCATACATATTCCATCACACTTGGATAGAAGTGCTTCCTCTTTATCCCCATCATCAAGCCATACAAAATTCCATGATTAATATTTTATAACTGTATGACTTTTATCTCATCATATATCATCAATGTGATCACTCTCTGTTAGGGGAGTTTTCCCAAAGTCCCCTGTTAGGTAGACTTTACAAAACTATCCCACAGTTTTGTAGCTCCCCAGCTCTTAATAGCAGTTTGTACTAATCATGGAACCTTGGTATACTGGCAGAGCAGTCAGTCTTATCATAAGAGTAAGATTTGAGCTGTAGGCATGAACATAGTTAGTAATGCACTTATATGGAAATATAGATTTATTGTATTTACAAAAGAATCACCTTTAAATACTTAGCACAATAAACCAAAACACTTAAGAATACTTTTCAAAGGCTGGTGCTTAGTTTTGAGTTGCTCGCAGTTACATTTGATACAGCTTTTGACAATAATGAAAGTTCTATTGTATTATCAGTAATAACGCGCACTCACAAATCTTAGCAGAAATACGGTGAAGACATTTACTTTGCATACACATATAAGATAGTGACCTTTGGGAAAGAAAATAGAGTTATACTAGCAGGGCTTACGTTTCTAGAGGCAGTTTCTTCACACAGCAAGTATTTTAAGTTAAAAAACACAACCCCAGCTAAAGGCAGTTCGGAGAGGGCTTAAAGTCTTGACAAGCACCAGAAAAAGAACATTTCTTGCGGATACTTTAGAGTCTCTACTTTTTAAGAGGTAGTAAGATCAAACCAATGTTAGAGAACCAGTCAAGGACTCGCTAAAAGGGACACAAGCAGGGCTAAGAGTGGGTTGCCCTTGAAACCTCTATGTGCACTTCGACGCTCTGGAGAGACTTTTTTGATCAAGGTAAACAATACCCTTTTCCCCACAGTGCCTCAGGTTTGAAAAAAAGATTGTGGCCGGATTCTCCTCGATGTGGCAGCGCTAGACCTGACTTTCAAATTCCTTGGTCTGGTGAGGAAAGGCAGGACAATGGATGGGATCTCTCAGCAGCAGCCTTGAGGAAGGACCTCTGGCACAGTCGTCAGCAACTACTCTGGTCACTGTGCAGTTTTGACACCTTTTCTGCAGCACCAACTTGGATGGGTTGGATTGCGTCGCTTGGAGGTTTACTTGGAGCTCAGCAAAAACTTGGACAGATTCATCCTTTCCATTATGATGCACTTCAATTTGGTCGGAGGTCTCCTGGTATTGGGGTCTGCAGCTTTTGAGGGGCTACAGCACCTCGGGAGATGGCCAGGGATGTCATTTGGGGGTTGCCAGAGGTCACAAGAGCGACCTCTGCTGTCTCCCCAGTGACCTCTGGAATTTTTTCCAGTGTTCCTGGACTGGAGGTTGCACTTTTAAACAAACTATTTTTAAAAGCATGCAAGCTCCAGATTGCCTGCTGCCCTTCCTGGGCAGTGGGCGCAGCGTCACAATCCCTGTCTGTGATAGTGAATGAATCCTTCTAGAGCAGCTCCTCCGGAGATCAGCTGGGCTGAGGGGCAGAACTCTCAGAGCAGACAGCAGTAGGACCATCCCGGGTGCGTGCATGGGAGATCACAGCAAGGTAGGGTTTTAGTTTTGCATTAAACTTGTTAATGTGAGATTTACAACAGCCGTTGCGCTTTTAAAAATAGTTTGTTGTTTATTTTGTGCCGTTGTATCATGATTCAGGTACTCTGCAAGCACGCATTAAAAAATGCAAAACTTTTTTTTACTAAGTTATATGCTCTTTGTTTATAGTGATGCTAACGTTTCTGAAAGACTTGCTACCTTTTCTGAATTCTGTTCAGGTTTACTAGAATTCAAGGCAATTTATTTATTTTATAAAATATAACTCACTTTGTTTGCAAAAGTGTGTGCATTTTTAAAGCAAAATGACAAACTCTAGTCTCTATAGACTACAAAAAACACCACTTGCCTTTTAGCAAAACTAGGTAGCAAAATTGGCATTTCCTGAAGCTCTCGGCCATGTCAGGTCAGAATTTGGCTCTGGCTGGACGATAACGTTTGAGAATCGAGAGAGGGTAGCTCTAATGGAGGACACAGGGTGCGAGTCGCCATGCTCTGCTGCTCTTGAGTGGAGAGCTTGATAAGCTAGAGATATAGGCGTCACAGGGGAACGTTTTCTCTTTCGTAATCATACATTGTGTGTTAGAGAGGATTTGTGGGCTATTTTTTAGGCCACAACCAAAATAGGTGTCACACGATCGTGAACATTCCACGATTTCAAGTCAAACATGTGTGTCTTGCCATTTTCCCCTGTTACCCTCATAGTCATACTATTCATCTCCACAATTTCCACTTCCCTGGAAATGCTTCAATTTTCCTGCAAGGAACACAGTCACAATTGTGTGTGCGATAGAATGATGCAGTGACATGCAATGGCAACCAACGTACGTGTTGCAATTACCTGAGCCCCTTGAAATAGATGATGGCTGAGTGTCCCAAAAAGACCATGGGCCTCATTACACATTGTGCGGTAAGGGATTAACGTTACCGGTAAGGGAATACCGGTAACGTTAAATCCCCATGCCAATTTTGACCCGGATTACCGCTATTAGCGGCACCGCTAACTACGGTGCCACTAATAGCGGTCAGTTCGCGTGTGCGCGACCCTTCATACCGTAAATAGCACCATGCCACTAATAGCCCACCATCACAAGCCATGCGGACATGCTAATAGCGTCATGGTAAAGCACAAAAAACCCCTTACCGGCATGGTGTTCATACCAGCATCTCGAACCACCGTTAAAAGAACAGAGCAGTGTTCCCACCTGCCACAGGTGGACACATTCAGCACAGGTGGAGGCAATGGAGACTGTGGCAGCACAAAAGGAGCACACCACACCCCTTCCCACACCAAGATGGTTCCAATACTAGCAGCATTACATGGGCTGGAGGACATGATTGCAGTGCAGCAGCAACAACAACAGGCAGCACAGAGGAGACGCAGGAGGAGGAGGAGGAGGGCAAGACAGGTGCAGCAAGCACCACCAGGGCACCTAGTCATACCACAGAGGCAGCCACCAATCCCCAAGATCAGAGCCAGTCCTTTTAACCTAACCCCTGAGCAGATACACACCCTGTACCATCTGGACTGGGATACCATCACCAGCATTGTGGATATGATACATGACGACATAGTGAGCCTCATAGACATCAGAACTGCCATCCCCCCTCTACTGAAGGTGGTGACTGTGCTCCACTTCCTGGCCACAGGCACCTACCAGCATACAGTGGGGCAGATGCATGGCATCTCACAACCAGTATTCTCACGCACGCTGAACCAGGTACTCAATGCCCTCCTGAAGCATGCATGTGAACACATATACCTGCCCCGGACTGCCCAGGAGATTGAAAACACCAAAGTTGGCTTCTATTCACTGGCATGCATCCCAAGTTGCATCGGGGCCATCGACTGCACCCATGTGGAATTGATGGTCCCACATCACGTTGAAGTAGTCTACTGAAATAGGAAGCAATTCCACTCCATCAATGTCCAAATGGTATGTGACGCTAACAAGATAATCACACATTGTTGTGCCCGATTTCCCGGATCAACCCATGATTCAATGGTCCTGCGGAACTCAACCATACCATGCTACATGGAGAGACAAGCTGGACAACATTCGTGGCTACTCGGTGAGTAGCCGGACAAGCACATGGCAGTGTGATTGGGGGTGGGTGGGTGAGAGATACTTACTCCAACTGGGTTTGTTTAGGGGGGGAGATACGTACTCCAAATAGGTGTTGACTGTCGTCCGTAGGAGAAATGGACATACAGATGTACTACAATGTCCATCAGTGAAGGCCGCAATGTACCTAACAATAACCCAAATGCAATGATAAGCTGCACAACATAGACAACAATATCCAGGTCAACGAATGCTACACATCCATCCATATCCACATTGCACACCATGCCACACCATATAATACACAAATCAGCAACATGGCGGCAAGATGGTAATACAGAATTAGCGCAGCACAACATCAATACAGAAATGTGCCGTTGAATGCATGCAAATGGATCACTCCTAGCGATAGCATTCAACCACACACCAAAAGCACCGGTGAAGTGATTCTACACAGCATGGCAACATCGATGTCGGAATGCCACCACACTAGCAGTGTGGTTTCAAATGTGCCTGGGCCCAGGGACACCTAAGACCTGGCCTCACCCAGGACATGTCAATTGGTGTCGGAGCCATGGTTTGGGCATGTCCACTTGCAGGGTCAAGCTCACCTTTGCACATTGCAGTCACACAGATTGTCTGCATGCATGCTGCTAGTCGTGGATATCAATCACAATGCAAAGTCGATTTGTCTGATATGTACAGGCCACTCCAGAGGTGACCAGTAACAGGTCCCCACTCTTCCCCCCATACAGGTGATGCCGGCTATCCCCTGAAGAGGTGCTCCTTACCCCTTACGGAACCCACAGAATCGGCACGAAGAGGACTACAATTGTGCCCATAACCGTACCCGCATTGTGATAGAGCAGACATTTGGCCTTTTGAAGACACGGTTTAGGTTCCTTAGCAGGTCTGGTGGCTCTCTCCTGTTCGGTCATGAGAAGGTGGCCAAGATCACCATGGCATGTGTCATGCTGCACAATATGTGTATCAGACAGAATGTGCCACTGCCCCCTGACGTTGAAATACAAGCACCTGATGAGGATGATGATGGTGATGAGGAAGGAGGTGACGGGGATGCAGGTCATGCAAGAGGCGATGGGCAGGAGGGACGTGATGTGAGACAGCATCTGATCAACCAAATATTCTGAGTAACATGGTTTCACTCTGTAGGATGGATATGGGTAGTAATGCACTGGTGACTGTGTTGAAGCGCACAATGGACCCTGTCACCAATAAAGTACACATACACAATGAAGAAGTCCAAGCCTGTGTTTTGAGTAATCACCAGTGTATTAAGGAATATTAAGATGTAAAAGTGCATGTTCCCAACTATCCCACCACCCTTCCCCCCTCCCCCCACAACAGTCCCGAAACACCTTTCCCCCCTCCCCCCACAACAGTCCCAAAACACCCTTCCCCCTCCCCCCACAAAAGTCACGAAACACCCTTTACCTCCTCCCCCCCGACAACAACCCCTTATGTGTCTTGCACAATGTTGTTGTCCTGCTGCACACGTGGAAGGTTGACCCTGCAATCCTATTGCCACCACCAGCATTAGGAGGCTGGGTTGACGTGCACCTCGTTGTGCGCGTGGAGCAGCGGAGGGGGCTTGTCTGCCTCGAACTAGCAGATGATGAGGTGGCTGTCTGTCCCTGTGGTGGTGGTGGGAACTGGCGGTCCATCGTGTCTGCTATACATGTGAGGACCTGCCTGAGTTGGCCAATCTCCATGCACAGCCTGTTGATACAGGCCTCAATCGCCTCCCTTGAGTGCCTGTCAGTCTCTGTTATCTCCCCCTGAGACGGGCAGCCTCTTCCACATGCTGCCCAACCAGCGCAGTAATGTCCTCCTGGTGCTGCCTGATGCTGGCCAGGTCAAGGGCACTGTGGCATGCTTGTGGTGTGGCTGCTGTGCCTTCCTCTGCATCCAGGGCATCTAGTGAAGCCACCGGTGGGCTACTGCACCCTGCCGTGTTGTCCTCGCCAGACTGGCCTTGGACACTGGACCCTGGTGTTTGCTGTGGAGTTGCCTCTGGGGTTCCTGGGGAGGTTGGGGTGTGCATTTCCATGGAGAACTCTATCGGGTCCTCCACATCTGAGAGTGGCGCTGTGGCTGCCGCCTCACCTGTGGAACTTGTGGCAGCGGAGGGTGGGCCCTGCGTGGCTGGAATCTGTGGTGGGGGGTTCACATCTGAAGGTGTGGCAGTTGTTGCTGGTGTGGACTGCGGTATGGTAGCAGTGGCGCTCCGACAATGTTTGGCACTCTGCATGGGAACACTTCTCCCTTTGCCCCTTGATGTAGTGGGGGTGTCCCCTCTGTCCTGTGGCTTGGGTTTTTTCTTTGCAGGGGGTGCCTGAGTCGCAGTGCTAGGTTCTTCACTGTCTGTGAGCCTGAGGGGGACAAAGAGGGGGATGGCATTGGTGATGGTTCAATGTACTTCATGCAGAATACGTTAATCATGCTGTTGTGTGCATTGGGACTTCATTGGTAGGGATGCAGGTGATGGGTCTGTTGAGTGGGTCATCCATGCATGGTTCTGTGTGGCACTTGTCTGTGGTGATGCATGCATGTGTGTGTGTTTGGGTTTGACATTGACATGGCCAGGGTTGTATGCATGTATGGATGTTGGCGCATCCATGAGGTGAATCTGGGCTCACATTTGGGGGGGACCTCAACATTCACAGTGCATAGTTTCATGTGTACACTCACCTCCATCTCCATGCTCCTGACTCCCTCGATTGATTCAACACCAATCGTGTTGACGCAGGTCTCCTCCCACTCCTTCAATTTTATTGGCGATTCGGCTCCACCTCCTGTGGCCATGGCCATGTTGCGGTTCACAGACAGTATACTGCGGACCCGGAGGCGGAGATCGTCCCACCGCTTTCTGCACTCCCGGACAGTGAGGGTGGTGGTGCCCACCGCACTCACTTTCAGGGCAACCTCTTCCCAGATAGCCTTCTTCCGGATCAGGGTCTCCCGCCGCATGTCGTTGGAAAATACCACGTCGGCATTCGCTGCAAGGGTCTCAGTGAGCATTGTTAGCTCCTCGTTGGTGAACTTCTCCTTGCGCTGGCGGTCGGTTGTTTTTTTTATGGCCTTAGGCATGGTGAGGGATTCCTTGTGGCTTTGGAATGGCATAGTTCTCGAAAAGTCCAGGGGGCAGAGGATGGCAATGGATTGTATTTTTAAAGATGGCCGCCGTGCTCTTTCCCGTTCCTGTGCGATAACGCTATTTCCGGTTCTGCTATTTAACGGGGACCGCTAATTGCGGTGACCGCTAATTGCGATGGCCGCTATTAGCGGTGACCGTTGTTTGCATGTTGCGGGAGGTCGGAAGTGCTATCAGTGCTTTCATCGGTGCTGCTAAGGGTCTTTTTGGGGTTTTTAGCGGCATGGTGGTAGGGTCATTACCGGCATGGCCCTATGCTCGTGTCCGCGTACTCGTAATGGTACGCTATTAGCGGCCTCTTGCCAAGGCGGAAACGTTAATAGCGCCATGCCGGTAAATGTCGATTTTTACCGCACAACGTGTAATGAGGCCCCATATTTTTAGTTGCCAGAATACTTACTACAAACTAGAGTTTCACTCCAGCACAATCTTAACTTCATATAAACATTTGTTTTTGGCAACCTGTTTTGAAAGCAGACTCTACCATTAACTGTTAGAAGTGCACCTTATGTTATTTTTAATCATTTTTTACAGTGACTCACCAGGGACGTCATTTCACCAAAATGCCAGGGGTAGCGGAAGTGACATCACACGACCCTTGACCCCCTTGATGACATCACAGGAAGTGATGTCATTTGACCCCACCCCAAAGTGATATCGTGGGAACACAACCTTTCACCCGTTGAACACAACCTTTCACCCGTTGACAAAACAGGAAGTGGCAAATATGGTTACGATATCACTATAATGTGATGTACATTTAATACAGGAATGGATCGCCATATGTATCATTAAGATCAGTGTGTATAGGCCCATATTACCAAATTATTGTGAGTGCAAGCAGACGTCCATAACCAAATGAAAATGATGTGTTATTATATAGCACTTACGCTTATGTGCTTTACATAGAAGAAATACCCATTTATCGACCTCAGAAATATGAAAGGCTGAGTTGAGGGGTTTAACAACAGGCTAAATTAGTGACTCACCCCCTGAGGTATGCCTGAAATAAACCTTTAATGAGTCTAGCAATTATTTTATAGATTTCCAGAAAGACACATTTTTTGGCATTCCTATTCTTTCTTATTTAGGGTCAGTGCTGAAAGTGTTAGACTCGGGCTGGGCTGCTACCTTGAGTGGCGGCAGCTGCTGACTGATTTGCACATGGCTGTTCCCCTTTTGCAATGGCGCAGACGGGCTAAAAAACGGTGGTGTGGAAGGTTGGCCCAGAGCAATTGCCAGTGGTTTAGATTCATTCGAAACCTTCCACCCATCACTTTTGTGGTCAGTTTGTTTCTCCTTGTGAGAGAGGGTATGCCCAGACGTGGGTCCCTTGCTCGCTGCGCCACAGGGAACCAGGCTGCACCTCACTGAGGAGGTCCAACAAGGCCGAAACATGTCTGGGGTTGCTTGGTTTTCTGTGCAGAGGGGACCTGGCCTAGCAGTTCGGGCTGGGCTGCTACCTTGAGTGGCGGCAGCTGCTGACTGATTTGCACATGGCTGGTCCCCTTTTGCAATGGCGCAGACGGGCTAAAAAACGGTGGTGTGGAAGGTTGGCCCAGAGCAATTGCCAGTGGTTTAGATTCATTCGAAACCTTCCACCCATCACTTTTGTGGTCAGTTTGTTTCTCCTTGTGAGAGAGGGTATGCCCAGACGTGGGTCCCTTGCTCGCTGCGCCACAGGGAACCAGGCTGCACCTCACTGAGGAGGTCCAACAAGGCCGAAACATGTCTGGGGTTGCTTGGTTTTCTGTGCAGAGGGGACCTGGCCTAGCAGTTCGGGCTGGGCTGCTACCTTGAGTGGCGGCAGCTGCTGACTGATTTGCACATGGCTGGTCCCCTTTTGCAATGGCGCAGACGGGCTAAAAAACGGTGGTGTGGAAGGTTGGCCCAGAGCAATTGCCAGTGGTTTAGATTCATTCGAAACCTTCCACCCATCACTTTTGTGGTCAGTTTGTTTCTCCTTGTGAGAGAGGGTATGCCCAGACGTGGGTCCCTTGCTCGCTGCGCCACAGGGAACCAGGCTGCACCTCACTGAGGAGGTCCAACAAGGCCGAAACATGTCTGGGGTTGCTTGGTTTTCTGTCCAGAGGGGACCTGGCCTAGCAGTTCGGGCTGGGCTGCTACCTTGAGTGGCGGCAGCTGCTGACTGATTTGCACATGGCTGGTCCCCTTTTGCAATGGCGCAGACGGGCTAAAAAACGGTGGTGTGGAAGGTTGGCCCAGAGCAATTGCCAGTGGTTTAGATTCATTCGAAACCTTCCACCCATCACTTTTGTGGTCAGTTTGTTTCTCCTTGTGAGAGAGGGTATGCCCAGACGTGGGTCCCTTGCTCGCTGCGCCACAGGGAACCAGGCTGCACCTCACTGAGGAGGTCCAACAAGGCCGAAACATGTCTGGGGTTGCTTGGTTTTCTGTGCAGAGGGGACCTGGCCTAGCAGTTCGGGCTGGGCTGCTACCTTGAGTGGCGGCAGCTGCTGACTGATTTGCACATGGCTGGTCCCCTTTTGCAATGGCGCAGACGGGCTAAAAAACGGTGGTGTGGAAGGTTGGCCCAGAGCAATTGCCAGTGGTTTAGATTCATTCGAAACCTTCCACCCATCACTTTTGTGGTCAGTTAGACTTGTGGCACTTCTGTTCTTTTTTTCTTTTTTAAAGGGGCCTGAACAAGAAAGCCAGCCACTCCAGAAGAAAAGAGCCACAGCCCACGAGCTTGCATTACAACAAAAAAAAAAAAATGTTTTTGTTGTTTTTTTTAGAGGTGCAAGGAAGACCACAGAGTTTGCAAGGGAGACAGAGAGGTTGCAAGTTACGACCTCTGGCAACCCCCAAACGACGTCCCTGTGACTCACTGTATGTATGATGTATACTGTAAATTTCCTAACCTCAAAGTTTAAAAATAAAATGTATCCTATGTAAAAATATCTCGCTTTACACATGATGTAAGCACAACAGGAAACGCGATGGCTAAAGCCAGATAGATTTGCTATGAGCTCCCACAACAGGAGAAATAGGATCATCACTCCAACTGAATCGAGACCTATTGAAAAAGAAAAAACAAATGACGGACTTGTGTTGTAGCTGTGCCCCCGAACGACAGGACCAGGTGTGATATCAGGCAACACCTTTATTGCCTACTTGTATTGTACCGCGCAGGGTATTGTCATGTACCTCGCTTAGTCCTGCCTCGATCACTGGCCTCCACCCAGGGACGTCATCGCTCCTGCGACCCCTGGGGTCTCCCTTGCTACCCCCCAAAAAAAGAAAAAAGAAAAGTAACTTAATTGTTTAAATTAAAGTGAGGCTCCTGGCATGTGGCCAGCAGAATGTGGCTCTTTGGTTCTGGAGTGGCTGGTTTTCTGATAGCTCAGTGGATTGAGCACTCGCTGCTGCAATGTATGTATGATCTGTAGGTTGCAGGTTCGACTTCCGGCAAAGTCAACTCAGCCTTTCATCCCGCTGAGGTTGATAAATTAGTACCAACACAGGTTAGGTGATATTGTATGTATATTTGTTCTATATGAAGCGCTTAACCTAAGCATAAGTGCTACATAATAATACATCATTACGTTTGGCCTTGGACGTGAAGGCAAGCGTCCCCAACCAGCACGATCCTCCCCGCAATGAGAGACAATGACGGACTCTCCCAAGTCGGGAATAAAGCCAAGACAGAGTGCGGGTGAGCTTAAATGGGAGTTTATCAATCAGAATAGGGCATGCAAAGAACTCTGCAAACTCCGAGAGCGCTCTGTCTGACAATAGCAAAGACAGGCGTATATATTTACAAAAAACGTCATAAGAACCTACATACTATAGGGGGCACAAGTTCGATGGGATTGGGTGGCGATGACTAACTATAGGTGCTGCTGCGATGCGGTTGGCTTTGGCTGGAAGACGTCACTGGTCAGCCTCGTGGGTTGGGCTGGGCCTGGCAGGTTGGCTGAGTTCATCCGGGCGGTGTTGTTATGCCATCGCGGCCAGTGTCAGAGATGAATGTCGTTTCCTGACTTATTTGCCCTAGGCCATGCACACCGCAGTCATTCAGTCATTACAATATTATCTTCTTTAGTAAATCTTCCAATAGGTTATTCTACAGGTTAATGCAACACAGGAGGAATGCACCTTGTGATGGGTCTGATGGTCATTCGTCATGGGCAAGGTTACCAGTGTCCTGTTGACCGGAGCCATAGGTTGAGGGGCTAAGCTTCAGGGCATGGGACGGGCGGTGCATGCCTCCCTGTCTTGTTAGATGTAGTTATAAATGTGCCGCTGTGTGTTGCCACAGTATTGGGTGTCCTGATTGCACAGGGCCATAAGTCTAAGATGATCCGGTGGGTTGTGGGGTTTACGAGGGGGCGCCTTTGGAAGTGTGTGTTCAGGCAGAGGTTTACTGCTGTGCTGTAAATAATGCAGGTGGCGGGCCGCGGCCTTGGGTGCTGCAGAGGGGGCTACAAATCTTTGAAGCGGCTCCAGTCTCGTTGGGGGAGGTGGAGCAGCACGGCGCGGGCCTCTGCTCTCATGTTTGGCAGTCTTCGCAGGGTGGGAGGGGGAATGGCCTTGCACATGTTCACAAAGGTATCTTCCTCGTGTGTTGCCGGCTTTTAGAGGTGAAAACATCACAATTATTTGAACCCTTTATAATATTTGTCTGAATCACTTGAAAACATACATTTCACTTTGTTGGATGTGTCTCTATTATATCCAGTCTGAACACCTTATTCGTACACTATGTTTTAACAATTACAGTATTTGGTTATATGCATATACATTTGCAGTAAGTGAGGTAGTATTGAGGTTGGTGGAGTACATAGAAAATGACCCGCCACTGTATATGACGGTGGCGGCACATAAGGGGCTTAGACATACACGCATGACAAGTGCATTCTCGCACATCCTTCACATGAGCCCTCTGCATGGTTACATTCGTCTTCTTGTGTACTCTAGCAGCATTAGTTCAGTTATGGCACGGGATCGCGGGGTGTATGGTTTTCAATGATACATATAGAGAATACTCCTCCGGGATGCTTTTATCATTTGCACACCCCTGCAGGGGTGTGGGTTCTCCATAGCTGGTGTCATGTAAACATGCGTTTCTTACAATCCTTACACAATTTTACAGGTTTCTTTAGTAGAAGTAGTTTTATGGAAAGGATACATGTATTAAAAGTAGTTTTTGACATTCGTATTTGGGTGTTTTTCTGCTTTCATCGGATGACCATTCTACAGATCTCCCCATCACCCAGGCCTCGCTGACCGGGTCATGCTGGGAGCAGTGATACACTGTGGACGGTGAAATGTTACAGTATTAGTATCTTATGCAAGTTCATGTCCGTCTTGTTCGTGGGAACGGGCTCACAGCGGATCTGCCAGGGTGCTGTGGCGACAGGGATAATTGAAACTCTCCGAGGGTGGGGGCCGTGCTACAGTGCGCTGAGCTCACACCATCTTTGATAGACAAAATGGTTTCTGGGCCTAGCTAAATTCAATACGTGTGGGCAATGTCATCAGCAGGTGAACCCTCCACCACCTGGGCCCGGGTGGTCTGAGGGGACGCCCAATGAGCCATGGCCCTCACCTGGGGAGGGGATGCAGGCAAGGAGGGTCTTTTGGACCACTCCTCCCCTACATTTCCCCCCTTTCGTTACTTAAGTAACAAATACTTTAAGTCCTCCAGCCTTCTACATTCTTCTTCGTCCATCACTGCCTCATCCCATGCAGGTGTGCCTTTTATGGGCATCCATGCTCTGCACACCCCCCCGTAAGCTCTCCCCTCTTCTGGCATATTCATCTGGGGTACAAGTCAGGTAGATACATCCGCCATCTCCCGCCAAATCTACCCACACCTCCTGGTACCATTCTAATACACGGGGCTCTCTGATGGTGGTGTGCCATAATTTGTCTATGATATCCTTGTCATGATACCTAGGCACTAGTTGATACCTTGGCACGTCATCAGTTCCAGTTTGCACCTGCACTTCCTGCATAGTTTGCATTGTCCCACGGGTGTTGCCCATTGTCACCATCATCATTGCACCATTAGGTACTGCGTTAGCACAACATCGAAGACCCACCTGGCACAGGCAAAAAATTAAAAGGAGGAACACCACAGCTGGCATCAAAAATTTTACAGTTGTTCCAAGCCATGAGGGGACCCAGGAGAAGATGTTATCGAACCACGTACTGTCTTCTGCTCCACCTTCCATTTTCATTTTTTCTCCTAGGTTGTGTACTGCTTCGATCACATGGGACAGGGAGCCGTTTTCTGCGTCTTCGGAAGGTACGAAAGTGCAGCAGGCACTTCCGATTTTTCAGCAAACACCTCCATCCATCGCTGTCAACAGGTCCAAGACATACCTGTTTTGCATTGTCATCAGCCGTAAAGCCCTTAGTTCCACTTTTATTACGTTGAACCCTTCTTCAGCTGAATCAATTCCCAACGTGTTATCTTGAGCCATTTTGCGTTTGCCCTTGCTTGGACACTTGAGATGAGTGAGGCAAAGAATGTTTCTGCTGAGCTGAACAATCGATATCTGTCTGGGATCTGAGCCAACAGTTCTGATGATGCCTTTGATATGTAGTTTGATGCTCGTTTGTTACGGGTCAGCACCTCTTCCTTGCTTCCGGAAGACAGGACATACATTTGTGACTCTGCAGTTGGCTGGGCTGCGCTCTGTTGTATGCGTTCCTGTGCCTTTTTGCTCCCATCGATGTGGCTTTCTGGTATTACCATTAGGGCTGAGTGCAGAGTGGCCATTGAGCAGCTGCCACTCCATGACGGGGGAAGGTGCAGGTATGCCTGGTTGCCGCATACCCAGTACGTGTCCATCAGGGCCGCTGTCCCTTTTCTCAGATCTGGGATGGTGAGGGTCTTGTTACAGTTCTTGTTTGTTCCCATGGAGGTCTTCCCCTCTCCTTTAAAACATAGTTCATAGTCTATTTCGTTCTGTAGTTTGAAGGGTTTTTCAATGGCGGTTACCCAAGTTAGTTTTGAAATGTGTTCCTTCCATACTGGTGTGCATGTTTCTTCTATCCACTGCAATTTCTCTGGTGCCACACCTCTCAGTGCTTCAGCTTTGCACATTACTTCTTCATCCTTCCACTTGTTGTCCGAAAAAAGTGTCCCTTGTATTACAAAAAATCGTTCCTCCAGACATACCACCCCTGCCGTCTTCGGGTAGCAAGTTTTCTCGTTCGGCAGCATTCTGAAAGTAACTCCATGTGCCTGGAAGGTGTTCTTAATCCTGCATAACGTGAGATGAAGGAGACATTGGGCATCTATAATTGGCAACTCTCTGGGTAGCAATACTTTGGGTGTACCTGAAGCATGAGGAATGAGGGAGCAGACATAACAGCTCTCATTTGTTGTTTGTTTAGCTGTAGCACTCATATCCGCATACCATTTATTTGTCTGGTGGGGGTGTCGGGGGTCTTCCATTTTATCGAGTCCTAACCCATAGTACTCATCATACCTCCTTCCCCCTGCGTCTCTTTTTCGTCTGTTGTTCTTGTTCCTCATGTATTTCCCAGCCTCCTGGGCGAGGGACAAAATAGACCCCCCCTTTCTCATTCCCGCCCCCCTTGGCCCATTCATCATACAAGATATCGTGTGCTGCTTGCATCTTTTCCTTTTCGTCCCTGACGTTATCTTGCAGGTTGTTTTTTAATATGGGGGCAGGTTGGCTGGTGGTGGTATCATACAACCACGATATGGCAGACGGGTTTCGATCATTTAAACTGCGAGTATTATAATTAGATATCTTTGGTGGAGACTCTGTGTTGTTTTGCATTCCACCCTGCGGCTCTATCTTTTCTGAGATGACAGCATTGGATGGTGTAGTATAGTAACCCCATACAAGTTTAGTTCCGTCCCATACCAGAAAATCACCTTCCCTCGTATTGGCACTTGCAGTTGCATTGGTCCCAGTAGTGCTGTTAATCCCTCCCCCCTCGTTCATCTCGATAGAGATGAACGCTACAAACCAATATGTAACCAGGCCAAACATTATTATAAAAAACAACGTAATGCACACAGATAGTCCACACTCATACGAATATCTGCATCTCTCATTTAGGAATTCTCTCATTCTACTAATTCTATCCGTTGCAGGCTGTCCGTTAGATGTCATGGTAGTTCCTGTTCGAGATACAAAAGTGCATTAAGTGCATGCATGTAAACATTTTGCTGGCACCATCAGTGCCAATATATATTCACGGGGAATGGAAGCGGGTAGGGTTGCAGGGAAGGGTATTCACAGACAAGGGTGTAAACACGTCATAATTTGATCACTTCATTAATTACATATAAGTCCACAGGATAAAAAGAAAAAACGTTTTTTTTTTTTTTTTTTTTCTCAGTGACATCTTAAAAAGAATGCAAGTATACTCATCAGTCATTTTCCCATTCAGGTCCAGTACTAACACACATACACAAGTCCATTTTCAGACACTCTGCTCAGTTGCATCGTTTGCTGTTGTCTGTGCCTCCTCATCTACCTCCTCTTGCACATTACTATATGCTTTTCGTACATCTGTTAAGTGTACCCAGTATTTTAGGCCCTTCACTTTTACTGCCGTGGGCGTGAAGAACACTACCTCGTACGGGCCATGGAACCGTGGTGCATTCCATCGACGCACAAAACTCCTGACATAAATCAATTCGCCCGGCATCAGCTGTAGCTGTTGCTCAGGCTCCGTGACAGACCCTGTTATGTTTTCCTCCTCTCTCGTGAAGGGTGGAGAGAGCTGCTTTGAAATTGCGCGCGCTGCCCTTGTCAATTTCTTCAAATAGTCTGTGAACTCATCCCCCAATATCGCAGCGCTTCTGTGTGCATCTGAGTGTTCGCGCAGTGGAGAGTGTGCTGTGCACATTCGTCTCCCAGTCACGATCTCGTGCGGGGACAAATGGTGGTCTTTGCTTGGCTGATTCCTCAGCTCAAATAGCGCAAGGGGCAGACAGTAAATCCAATTCTTTTTCAGTGAGAAGCATAGTTTTGATAACCTGCCTTTTAACAGTCCGTTCATCTTTTCCACTACGCCATTACTTTGAGGATGATAAATCGAACACAACTTGTGTTTTATTCCCAATAATGTAGTGACTTCCTTGAAAAGTTCATTTACAAAATGAGTGCCATTATCTGAGCGAATCACGTCACAAATTCCCCAGCGCGGGAACACTTCCCTCACTAGGAACTTTGCAGCGCTTTTGGCATCAGGTCGTGCACATGGTCCTGCTTCCAACCACCTTGAGAATGGGCATACAACCACAATCATGTATCGTGCGCCATTACACCTTTCCCCCATGTCGGCGTAATCAATATGTAGCTCTCTGAATGGGCCAATGGGTTTTGGAATGGTTCCCCGGATTGTGCGTAATGTCATTCCTGAATTGTAGATCTGACATGTTGTGCATTCCATTGCCAATCGTGATACGTGCTCCTGGAGACAGGGCACGAACCATTCTTCCTGTATTTCTGCTGCAATGTGCTGTTTGGTATTGTGTGCAGGGAAGTGTAGTTGTTGAAACGCAATTTCCAATAACTTTATTGGCATAACCACTTTCCCTGAGTTGTTTTGTCGCCACAGTAAGTCTGTTGCCGACTTGCTGCACCCTCGTTTTGTCCACATCAATTTTTCGTCTGCACTAGCTCCTTCCTGTAATTCTAGTATTTGTGATATAGGCATCATGTTGTAGCCTTCTGGGAGCTCTTCGTTTGTCTTGTGCTGCAGTATGTACTCACCTGCTTCATATTTCTGAAAATAGGAAGCCTTCTTGGCGGCAGCGTCCGCTGCCGCGTTTCCCAAAGATACAACGTCTGTGTTGGATGTATGTGCTTGGCACTTCACTATTGCTACTGCAGTAGGGTTTTGGAGGGCCTCAATTAACTCTTTCAGTAATTCCGCATGCTGTACTGGCGTTCCATCTGCCCGTCGGAATCCCCTCCGCCCCCATCTCGCTAGACCTCCATGTACTGTCGTTGTCATGTAGGCCGAATCTGTATATATTGTCACTGTGCAACCCTTTGCTGCATGTAGTGCTTCTATGAGTGCAATCAGTTCTGCCACTTGTGCGGAGTAATGTGATGGGAGGCGGTACTGCACTAGTGTTTCATACTCACCGTCTTCTAACCTCACCGCTGCCATACCAACATGTTTTTCTCCCGTGTCCACATCAATGGATGCAGACCCATCCACGAAGTACACTTCCCCCTCGCTTAGAGCGTTCTCACACACCACTGTGTCCTCCCCTCTTTCTCCTTTGTAAGTTGCACAATCGTGGTCCTGCATGTCCTCTAGTGTGCATGCTTCTGTAATGAATGTTGCGGGGTTCACTGTCTTGCATCTCACCACATGAATATTGGCGCTAGACAATATGATCTCATAGGCTGTTGCACGCTGTGTTGTCAGTGTGCTTTTTGACCTCTCAAGTATTGCAAATAATGAGTGTTCCACAAACAATGTCACAGGGCAACCCATTACTATTGTGGCACTTTTCTCAATCGCGAACGCGGCTGCAGCGAGTGATTGCTCGCACGCGAAATGGCCTTGCATTACGGCATCTAAAGTACCACTATAGTAAGCCAAAGGCTTGTGTCCTAGGGACGTCTTTTGTGTCAGAACAGCTGTCATGAGTGTTCCCTTGCAGTGTGAGAATAGGTAAAATTCGCGTCCATAATCAGGATTTGCTAGCACTGGAGCGCTTGAAATTAACTCTTTTAATGATTGGAATGACGTGCTCATTTCTTCTGACCATTCAATATTTTTATTTTCCTGTTGTGCTTCTTTGAGCGCTTGTAGTAGGGGTCTCGTATATGCTGCATAGTCTAATATCCATGCTCGGCAATAGTTGCACATTCCCAAGAATTTCTGCATGTCTTTCACTGTTGTGGGTTCTCCTACTGATCTTATTGCTTCTACCCTGTCGGGGATTATTCTCTTTCCATCTTTTGATATCAGCTGTCCCTAGTATAAGACCTCTGTCAGGCAGTACTGTAGTTTCTCCTTGTCTACTTTGTACCCCTTATTGGCCAATAGAGTCAGGAGTGTTGTTGAATCCTTTTTACATATTTCTCCGTCTTGTGCACACACTAGTAAATCGTCTACGTACTGAATGATCGTACTCTCAACTGATAGGTTCTCCAAATCTTCATGCAATATGCGGTTGAATATGCTCGGGCTCTCACAGTATCCCTGTGGTAATCTGCAGTGTTCATATCTCTTTCCCCCCAGTGTAAATGCTGTCAGGTATCTACTCTCTTCAGCCGGGGGGATTGAGAAAAATGCGTTTTTCAAGTCTACTACTGTGAAGTGTGACGCCGTTTTTGGGATGCTGCATAATATTGATGCAGAGTTCGGGACCAAAGGGAACTCTTTCTGAATTAGATCATTTAGGGGGCGTAAATCCTGTATCATCCTCCAAGACCCTCCTTTTGCTTTTTTGATTGGATAAATACATGTGTTGCATGGGGAGTTTGAAGGCACTATTATCCCTTGTGCTAGTAGTGCATTTATTGTCTCTTTTATCCCTTCTTCAGCTTCACGGGACAATGGATACTGTTTCACTCGAGGTAAAATTGCTTCTTGCTTTAGTTCTATTACCACATGTTGTACTCCATGCAACAGCCCTACATCATGGGGGCCTGTTGTCCACAAATTATTTGGTACGAGCCTCATGTCGTCATCAAAAAATGACGGTGGTGCTCCCACCACTGCCATCAGTTGAACGGGGATTTCCCTGGCTTGAATCAAAATGTCACAGGGCATCGCTATTTCACCATCCCCTTCTGCATCTGAAAAGAGATCCACATCTGTTAACTCTCTTAGAGCGATGTTGGCATTTGTACACAGCACTGTACGCCACTCACATCCTTCCCTATCTAATCCAATCACAGTAATCCTTTTCGCTGATACCTGTACAGCGTGCAAGTCTAATGATACCACTGATCCTGGTGCTGTGTCGGGGCACACTATGGGGCGGAAGAGGAACTCCGCTGGAATCCTCCAGTCCATTCTTCTCAGCTCTGGAATTATGAGGGCCAATGTCTTTAGCCCTTTAATAAACATTTCCTCATTTTCCGGCAACCCTCGTACTTCTTGTGTGGTTGTGTAGGCTTGCACTACCAACATTGCGCGCAAGGGGCATATTCCGGGTGTTGAACACACTATTCCTTTCTCGGTAAATGATATGGTCATGTTGAGTTTACTCAGGAGATCCCTCCCTAATAAATTTATTGGTGAGTGTTCATAATACAGTAAGGGTGTCTTTACAGTCTTACCCCCCACTGTTACATCCAATACTTCTGTGTAAGGAACTTCAATTACAGCCCCAGAGAACCCCTGCGTCTCTAACTTCCTGTTAGATAACGGGAACCGGCCCTCCCTGATACATGATTTCTCCGCTCCCGAATCCACCATGAATATGAACTGCTTGTCTCCTATCTGCGCCCCTAAATATGGTTCCTCTGCTGCATCGTAGGTGGTAGATAGAACTGGACACGCAAGTGTTCTCTGTGGGCTGTCCTATGCGGGGTGTCTCATCGCCCCCCCTTGATTGAAGACACTCCCTGAAACTACTGATACGCCGCTATAGGGTGCTGGTGCGGGGGCCCCATTTGCCGTTGTCGCAAAAGGGTTGCCTGGCGTGTACTGCATATTGTCATTGTTTTGTGGGTGGTTCTGTGTTCTATACTGGTGCCCCGGATGTTGCTCATTATTACCTTGGCCTACGTTTCTCGGTTGTTGTTGTCCCATTGGAAGACCATATGGGCTCCCCGGGTGGGGATGGCCATACTGTTCTACCTCTTGGAACCCATTATTGGGTCTGGCTCTGCATTCCCTAGAATAATGCCCCCATCTTCCACAGTTCCAGCAACTCCCTTGTGCACCTCTAGGGCCCTGCCATCCATTTCCTCCCATTCCCCCGTACCCTGGTCCACCTCCTCTTCGGCCTCTGTACCCACCTCGTCCCCCTCGAGGGGTCCACTCTTGCCACTGCAGACCTCTGCCTTGCTCCTGCTCGTTCCACTGCCGCTGTCCTGCTCCAGCCCAATTAGTTGCCATCCTTCCTTGTATTGCTATCAGCCCCTCCTCCTCCTCATCTCCCTCCCTGCCGTGGGGGAGTGCGGCTACAGCCGTTGCGACCTTCACCAACTTTGTCTGCACTAGTTTTGCTTCGTATGCCAATCTCCTCTGCGCCACCTCCTTCTCCCTTTCCTTTATTCACTTACAATGGTGTACTATTATGCTCTGGATCTCAGGCCATCCCTTCGCTTCAATGCCCGCTATTTTGTCAAGCGCCTTTTGCACCTCCTTTGGGAGCCCTCTTTTTATAATGAAGTAAAATAAAGAAGTCGATTGATACCAGGGCGTGCCCATTTCTGCTCTCCACATCTCTTGGACCCGAAAAATGTAATCCATAGCCTCCTCCCCGTCATTCATTGTACACTGCATTACTGACTGTAAGTCTGGCGTATCTGGAAACGTTTCTTTTCAAGGCATCCCACACCCTTGCACGCACTGTGTTAAAGGAGGCCCCGTCATGGCGGTCGCAGTCTAATGTTACTCCCGGGAAACCGCCCTTGACCCATACTCTATCAGCCTGATCCCCCACTGCTGATACAAGCAAGCTCTTCACATCTCCTATTGCTAGGGGTACCCCGGCAGTGTGTTTCTCGAAGGCGTATATCCACTTACTTGCCCCTCCCGATAACGGGGGCAATAGCTTTAATAAATTGGCTTTATCCATCTGAGCCCATGGGATATAATTCGGCCTCCCTCCTCCCCTATGTATCAATGGGAGCTGTAGCCTTCCTTTTGTCGTTGCATCTACACCCGTTTTGGCTGCTGGTGTTCCCAGTGATGCCATTTTCCCCACCCTGTTCCTTAATCGCCCCGTCCACTCATCATCCAGTGTTCTCATTGAACATGTACCATCCACCCCTTCACTTCCCCCTCCCATTGCCATGCTCAACCTGTCGCTTTCCTCTAAATCGTCCCTTATGTCACATAGTAGTTCCTCTCTGTCCCCTATAGGCCTTTCTTCATTATCAATACCTCCCTCTCGTGCCCCTACTTCAATTATTCGTGTTGGTTCTTCCTCAATTCTGAACAGTATCTCACCTTTTTTCCACCCGTCTTCGAGTATTCTATTCTCACTCGGCGCTCTAGACGTGCGCCCTGATCTTGCTGCATTAAGTGCTGTCTGTTCACATATGTCTTTTATCCTTGAGAGCTCATCTTTCGCTATTGAGAGTCTGGATTGTAAATCATCTGTTAGCTTTTCTATGTCCACCCTTTGTGTACTTGCCTGGGCTCGCTCCCTTGTACTTTCATATGGCGGGGGTGCCATTGGCCGGTGGGGTGTAGTAGTTGTCGGGGGAGGCACATAAGTGGGGTCACTATACCCTTCTGCGGGCACAGGCTTGTTTAATATCGGGTACAAGCTTATTACCTCTATCGCTGGCGCTACATTTGACGATTCTTTAGCATCTTTCTGTATCATCAGTGGATTGTCAGTGGTGGATGGGAGGTCAGGATTTAATGCTGGTGCTTTAGGCGGTGGTATCTCTTCAAATAACCTCCAGAGATCTAATATTTCCCTCCTATTGTGCAACTGCTTCCCCTTGTATTTCAAACAAATGCATGTGGCCACCATATCCAGAACACTTTTATCAAAGGACCCCCCCTCGGGCCATATCTGGGGTAACCCCTCTCCTTTCAGCTCTGTTATCCATTGGTCATGATATTTCTTAATTCGCTCCGCGTACCCTGGTAGGTTCTTACACATATGTGATAAGGGTGTTTCGGCCCCCATCTTTGCGTTTTCCTAGTATTTGTGTGTCTCTGTGTGTCCACAATTACAATGTAAACCTATTACCAATATGGGTTTCGTTTTCTTCTTCACATTCAATAATGGGCTCCTTTGTGCTCTTCCCCCTGCCTGCGCAATACAAAACTGGCTGTACACAGTCTCTATTCTATTCTCTTTGGGGGGGGCACATACAAGAGCAAACCATCAGTGATTTTGACAATATTAACCCGGAAATCAAAAAGGTACACACTCACTTCACCTTGTCATTTTTTCCTTCAAGAAGCTTTATCCGGCCACACTTACCATGACCATGCAATTACTATACATTTATAACCACTTTACACACCCACAGCACCAAATTGTCTTCTGACGCATACGAGGTGCACACACCTCTCTGTAACACTCTATTCACAATTCAAGCTGCCCTCCCTTTCCTCCCTAGCCGGCTGTCCCTGTCCGTCTTATTCAGATATATGGATACGTATATATATATATTGGTCTGCTCTTCCCTCTTCTAGTAAGACTCTCTCTCTTTTACTTTCTCCCTAACATTTTGTACTGATCTCACTTTAATTTTCCCCCCAACCCGAAAGAAAAGAAAAAAAGGAAGAAATAGCAGTCACTAATATATTCTCCGTGTCCCCCTTTGCCAGACACTTTTATCTTATAATCCACTTCTTCATATATTCCCAGTACTAGTCAAGATAGCACTATGCGGTGCCGCCTTCCACCCCTTTCGGAGCTAGGTTCCCGTCACTTTTATCTCTTATTCACCTCTTGATCCTAATGGCCATATGCAAAGAAAAAGCAAAGAAATTTTAGGATGATCCTTAGTAGATCTGCGTACCCCCTTTTCTACCCCTCTTCGTTCTCTGTCCTAGACTTCTTCCCCCACTCCCTTTACGATCGCTCGCACTCAATACTCACGTGCCCGTCTTGAACCGATAGTCTCCGAAACTGGGTCCGTCCAGGCAGTGTTGCCGTCCGCTCAACAGTCAGCCCCGGCTCCGGTGAGCGGTACTCAAAGGGGATTTTTCAACTGGGATCCCGTACCCTCTCTCTTTTGAGTGCGCACTTCTTAGTGTACCGGTCGCCGTTGGCGGGCAGCCTCCCGGAGCCGGCTCACCGTGCGTATCCCTTTTCGACCGGAGATTCTCGTGCCAAAAGGGGACGATAATGTTAGGTCGGGAAAAAATAATAATAGTAATAATCACGCTTTCGGGGTCACCACTGAAGACAAGCGTCCCCAACCAGCACGATCCTCCCCGCAATGAGAGACAATGACGGACTCCCCCAAGTCGGGAATAAAGCCAAGAAAGAGTGCGGGTGAGCTTAAATGGGAGTTTATCAATCAGAATAGGGCATGCAAAGAACTCTGCAAACTCCGAGAGCGCTCTGTCTGACAATAGCAAAGACAGGCGTATATATTTACAAAAAACGTCATAAGAACCTACATACTATAGGGGGCACAAGTTCGATGGGATTGGGTGGCAATGACTAACTATAGGTGCTGCTGCGATGCGGTTGGCTTTGGCTGGAAGACGTCACTGGTCAGCCTCGTGGGTTGGGCTGGGCCTGGCAGGTTGGCTGAGTTCATCCGGGCGGTGTTGTTATGCCATCGCGGCCAGTGTCAGAGATGAATGTCGTTTCCTGACTTATTTGCCCTAGGCCATGCACACCGCAGTCATTCAGTCATTACAATATTATCTTCTTTAGTAAATCTTCCAATAGGTTATTCTACAGGTTAATGCAACACAGGAGGAATGCACCTTGTGAGGGGTCTGATGGTCATTCGTCATGGGCAAGGTTACCAGTGTCCTGTTGACCGGAGCCATAGGTTGAGGGGCTAAGCTTCAGGGCATGGGACGGGCGGTGCATGCCTCCCTGTCTTGTTAGATGTAGTTATAAATGTGCCGCTGTGTGTTGCCACAGTATTGGGTGTCCTGATTGCACAGGGCCATAAGTCTAAGATGATCCGGTGGGTTGTGGGGTTTACGAGGGGGCGCCTTTGGAAGTGTGTGTTCAGGCAGAGGTTTACTGCTGTGCTGTAAATAATGCAGGTGGCGGGCCGCGGCCTTGGATGCTGCAGAGGGGGCTACAAATCTTTGAAGCGGCTCCAGTGTGGTTGGGGGAGGTGGAGCAGCGCGGCGCGGGCCTCTGCTCTCATATTTGGCAGTCTTCGCAGGGTGGGAGGGGGAATGGCCTTGCACATATTCACAAAGGTATCTTCCTCGTGTGTTGCCGGCTTTTAGAGGTGAAAACATCACAATTATTTGAACCCTTTATAATATTTGTCTGAATCACTTGAAAACATACATTTCACTTTGTTGGATGTGTCTCAATTATATCCAGTCTGAACACCTTATTCGTACACTATGTTTTAACAATTACAGTATTTGGTTATATGCATATACATTTGCAGTAAGTGAGGTAGTATTGAGGTTGGTGGAGTACATAGAAAATGACCCGCCACTGTATGTGACGGTGGCGGCACATAAGGGGCTTAGACATACACGCATGACAAGTGCATTCTCGCACATCCTTCACATGAGCCCTCTGCATGGTTACATTCGTCTTCTTGTGTACTCTAGCAGCATTAGTTCAGTTATGGCGCGGGATCGCGGGGTGTATGGTTTTCAATGATACATATAGAGAATACTACCCCGGGATGCTTTTATCATTTGCACACCCCTGCAGGGGTGTGGGTTCTCCATAGCTGGTGTCATGTAAACATGCGTTTCTTACAATCCTTACACAATTTTACAGGTTTCTTTAGTAGAAGTAGTTTTATGGAAAGGATACACGTATTAAAAGTAGTTTTTGACATTCGTATTTGGGTGTTTTTCTGCTTTCATCGGATGACCATTCTACAGATCTCCCCATCACCCAGGCCTCGCTGACCGGGTCATGCTGGGAGCAGTGATACACTGTGGACGGTGAAATGTTACAGTATTAGTATCTTATGCTAGTTCATGTCCGTCTTGGAAACGGGCTCACAGCGGATCTGCCAGGGTGCTGTGGCGACAGGGATAATTGAAACTCTCCGAGGGTGGGGGCCGTGCTACAGTGCGCTGAGCTCACACCATCTTTGATAGACAAAATGGTTTCTGGGCCTAGCTAAATTCAATACGTGTGGGCAATGTCATCAGCAGGTGAACCCTCCACCACCTGGGCCCGGGTGGTCTGAGGGGACGCCCAATGAGCCATGGCCCTCACCTGGGGAGGGGATGCAGGCAAGGAGGGTCTTTTGGACCACTCCTCCCCTACAGACGTCTGCTTGCATTCACAGTAATTTGGTAATATGACTATTCGCGCTGATATTAATGGTACATACGGTTATACTGTAATCATATTTTTTTAAGTCTACTTAGAAACAGTTATGTGAGGCCACTACCTGTTTTGTAAATGGGTGAAAGGTTGTGTTCCATCACTTCATGTGATGTCACTTCGAGATTTGGTTAAATGATATCACTTCCTGTGGTGTCATTGGAGGTCAAGGGTCGTGTCATGTCCCTTTCCGCTACCCTTGACATTTTTGTGAATGGACGTCCCTGGAGATGGCTCAGATTAAAGTACGTCTTGAGACTGGTTTCCCACCAGTTAAAAGGAAAGGAGTCATCTTCTTCGGAATTCCTCTGTCGCACAGAACACAGGGTTCGGACAGCAAAGGTCACTTCAGTAGTTGCAAAGGATCTGCAGGCGTCTCTGGTCATCTTCTTCTTTGGTTACTTCAGTTTCCAGTGGTTCCAGCACACACTCAGTTTTCACGCCTTGAAACACTTGTCTTTATGCGCGTTATAAATGCCACATCATATCACGCCTCTGCAATATCTCTCAGAAATGTACAGAACGGGGGGGGTGGCTCTCTAATCCGACAGACAAAGGGCAGGAGAGTGAAAAACTCTTCCACCACTTCCTGCCTGCCCAGACACACTGGAGCATAGGCAGGGACACCCAAGGGTTCCAAACCAAAGGCAAAACACACACACAGGCCTCCCCCTCTCAGCCAGGATGGTAGAAGAAAGGCTGACAACGAAAAAACACACTAGAAATGGTGACAAAAGAAATGAAGCCACCAAGTTAGTGCTTTGGTGGCCCTATTGTGCCTAACCAGGGCTATGGACATAGCCTACGGTAGATAATTCACAGAATAGTTGGTAGAACATGTCCACTGCAACCAGCCATAACTAGAAGGTTGTCTATGTGATTTAAATCACAGGAGCAGAGAGAACATGAGGTGGTGTGTGCCAATCTCTCAGACTATAACACTTTAGGAAAGATTCTAAGTATCTCTCTAACCTTAACAACTGTTGTTACTCTAGGATATAGAAATAAATCTCAAATGACCACCCAAGGGGTCCCCAGCAACATTGCACAAAAGCAGCTGTGTGCTGCAATAGTAAAAATACATATGCCTTACAAGAGATATGGAGGAAAGTGGACTCCATAAAACAGTAAAAAACAAAGAACAGAGTTCCAAAAGAGAGAGCCCATAAGGATGAATGAGTGGAAAAAGGCTCCACTCATTCAGGATTAAAGAAAAAGTTCCAGAAGTCCAGCAAAACATGCTGGTGGTTTCACTAGAGAGGGGATAAAGCATACAAATAATACATCTCCCTAACATTCTCCGATCACAAACACTATACCTCTCTTAATGAAGATTTTTCTATTAAAAAATATGAGTTATTAGCAATAATTTCATCAAAATGTTTCTCATTGACAGCAGATACAGTGATGTTTCCAGAAATAAGAATAGACACCTTGTCAGAGTTCATTCTTTCAAGATCATCCAGAGATGCAAAACAGATTCAAGTTAAAGTTTGTCAAATATGGGACACAATTGCCCCTTGTCAATTATTTTCCCGCTTGTCCATTATTCTTTAAATCTTACCTCGTCATCCTATGATAAAAATATGATAGCAGCAATAAGAAGGCTTTCTGGTCTACTTTAATTCTAAATAGGTCAGTGTTCAACAAGTGCCACACATCTAATGTATTTCTAAAATAAACTACCACACAGTCTTTTGATGAAATGTTCTTAGATCATGGAACTTGTCTGGCCATCAAGTCCAGGGTTGGATCAATTGGGAGACCTGGGGACAGATTACAGAAACATTGCATGGGTGCAAGTGCAAAGTTGCATGGTATTAGCACTAGGGAAAAGTTTGTCCTACTTTTAAAAACCCTGGGGCATGTTCAAAAACCATTTCACCATGACAAGTGCAGTGTGGTATGGTATAAGCACCAGTGCAAAAAGTTGCATTCCATGTTAGCACTAGGGCAAACTTTCCCCTGGTGTAAAAATGCAGTGCAAAGGTGTGTTTCTTTGACTAGAGCAATGTTTGCCCTGTGCTTATAACATACCAAACTGCACTTGTCATGGTGCAAGGGTTTTCAAATATTTCCCAGTGTTTTTAAAAATAGGGCAAACGTTGCCCTAGTACAAATACTGTGCAATTGTGCACTTGGACTGGTGCAAAGTTTCTGTATTCTGGCGAAAGCTTGAATAGTCTTTAGCTATTGTATAACTTTATATATCAGATGAAATTTGATTTTAACTTTTCCATTGCTCAACACTGGATCTTGAGAAATCACCACCACTAGGGAGATGGCAGCATGTGGCAAGTCAAACAGTTCCACATTCGACCATTTGAAAGTTTGCTGGTTATGGCTCTTTATAGGTGAAAAATTACTTGAGGCCTGTGAATGCAACATATTATGACAAGGGCTCTTACCCGATATGTGAACTTCAGGGTTAATCAAAAGGTTTCCATCTAAATTATAATCTAATCTCTACATTTTGAGTTTTGATAACTTTTATTGGACTAACTAAGAATATGATGTGGAGGGAAAAAACATTACATTTCAGAAATCTCAAAGACCTTCATTAGATGTTAACAAGCACAAGCGAGGAGAGAGACATTGGCAAGGTTGTTATGCATGTAATAAAATGCCCTGATCATCTTATCTAAGAGCTGTACATCTACAATACCAAACTATTATCTTGAAGACAAACCAGTTAGAAAACAGTACGCTGTTCAATTAAATGCTTGCATTTACATAATTAAAGCAACCCAGTCTTTTGAGTTTCCCCACACACGTGGAGATTTTTTTTTTAAATGAATGACTAGCTAACATGAAAACCTTTAGAGTTCTGTTCATGTTAAAAATGCAGCGGCAGGCAGGGTTTAAAATGGCAGAAGAATCAGGTTTTACAGAGCATTCATCATACAGGTATGATTGCAGTGCTGACAAATTCAGTGACAACAATCATATTTATTCACTAAAAGTAGTGCATAGAACACATAGTACAGCCACTGAATACAGTCTCTAATCCCGAAAAAAAAGTTCTTTCTTCAGACCTGCAATTTCGTCTCACCACAAACATTTAGCAAACTAAGCTACACTTACTGAATTTCAATTGGTACGTCCAAGTGTTCTTTTTCTCCCCAACTAATATTTTCTCTCATCCATCACACAACCTTAGCACTTACAGTACACCTAGAAGATGTATTTGTTCTGCCACCAAAAGTTTTAAAGCATCGTTTTTGCAACTAGGAGTTTGTCCCATGTGAGGGGTCAGAAATGAGAGATGGACACAAAGTTGTAATGTGCTAACCATTAGACATTTAATTAAAATAAAAAGGTTTGGGTAAAGGTCTTTCTATCCATATCCAAATGAGAGATTCTGTACCTATGAAATCAAAACTAGGGAACAGTCTGTGTCTCGTCGTCCAACTTAAGCAAAATGTTCTTGTGTCCAAAATGTATCTGACCCTCACACTAAAAATGAACAACAAATTGCCTCTGTTTAAAAAAAATAAGTGCAGACAACAAATATTTAAATCCAACAGAACAATCCTTTGATCAAGGGAAAGGTTCCCTTCCTCTGAATTGTTTCAGGTATAAAGTGTTCAGTACAAACAATAGATCCTTAAGAGTGGTAGAAATGTTGCTTTCATTTAACACATCCTTAAGATGAAAATGTCTCTACCAAACAAATCTTCCAAACCATTTTGACCTGAATGTAAATTCAAAGCATTGTAACTTTAGAAAGCCTCAATCTACAATAGATCCCAAATCACAGGACAACTATAGTCGTGGGGCAAGGAAGAGGAGATTGGAGGTTATGTGGAGCAAGAAGCACACCAAGCTGAATGTGCAGACAAGTTATTGGGATGCCAGTCAGCTGTGCAGGACATTTAAAAATGATGTGCTTTTGTAGGAAAAGGGAAACAGAAGGAGAGGAGAGAGGCAGAGCTGGCTCAGTGGGAAGCAGAACCAGAGACAGAAACGCTTGGGCAGGCTATGCTTAAGGGGGCAATCTCTTTCTACCGGAGTGGATAGAGAGCAGGAGCGACATAGCAGAAGCGCAGCAGGAGCTGCAAAGGAGCTGGCAATGAGGAGAAGGCTGACAAAAGTGCATTCACACTGCAGAGCCATCATTCCACCAACGAGGGAAGCCAGCGGGAAGACCAGAGAAGTGTCTGCAGAGCATGGAATGTTTCCCCAGCATTCAAACATTACGGCAGCAGTATGCCAAAGGTTGGGGATGCAGAGAAAAACCCATGCATCTGCCCTGGATGTTGGGAGGCCCGGGGCATACCGACAGGCATACCAGCAATTACTAAAAAGTTTTGAATGTCTGTCAAGTAACATTTAAAGATTAAGTTTACGCAAGTCTCAATATGAGAGAAAGTTGGAGTAAACATCATGATAAGCAAATGCGGTGTGGTATGGTATAAGCACCAGGGCAATAATTGCCCATGCCTAAAAAAGTTGCATTCCATATTAGCACTAGGGCAAACTTTGCCCTGGTGTAAAAATGCAGTGCAAAGGTGTGTTTTTTAGACTAGAGCAATTTTTGCCCTGTGCTTATAACATACCAAACTGCACTTGTCATGGTGCAAGGGTTTTCAAATCTTTCCCAGTGTTTTTAAAAATAGGGCAAACGTTGCCCTAGTACAAATACTGTGCAGTTGTGCACTTGGACCGGTGCAAAGTTTCTGTATTCTGGCCAAAGCTTGAAGAGTCTTTAGCTATTGGCTAGCTTTATATATCAGATGAAATTTGCTTTTAACTTTTCCATTGCTCAACACTGGATCTTGACCAATCACCACCACTAGGGAGATAGCAGCATGTGGCAAGTCAAACAGTTCCATATTCAACCATTTGAAAGTTTGCTGTTATGTCTCTTAATAGGTGAAAAATTACTTGAGGACTGTGAATACAACATATTATGACAAGGGCTCTTACCCGATATGTGAACTTCAGGGTTAATCAAAAGGTTTCCATCTAAATTATAATTTAATCTCTACATTTTGAGTGTTGATACCTTTTATTGGACTAACTGAGAATATGATGCGTCGAGGGAAAAAAACATTATATTTCAGAAATCTCAAAGACCTTCATTAGATGTTAACAAGCAGAAACGAGGAGAGAGACATTGGCAAGGTTGTTATGCATGTAATAAAATGCCCTGATCATCTTATCTAAGAGCTGTAAATCTACAATACCAAACTATTATCTTGAAGACAAACCTGTTAGAAAACAGTACACTGTTCAATTAAATGCTTGCATTTACATAATTAAAGCAACCCAGTCTTTTGAGCTTCCCCACACACGTGGAGATTTTATTTTTTTAAATGAATGACTAGCTAACATGAAAATCTTTAGATTTCAGTTCATGGTAAAAATGTAGCGGCAGGCAGGGTTTAAAATGGCCGAAGAATCAGGTTTTACAGAGCATTCATCATACAGGTATGATTGCAGTGCTGAAAAATTGTGTGACAACAATCACATTTATTCACTAAAAGTAGTGCATAGAACACATAGTACAGCCACTGAATACAGTCTCTAATCCCGAAAAAAAACTTTCTTTCTTCAGACCTGCAATTTCATCTCACCACAAACATTTAGCAAACTAAGCTACACGTACTGAATTTCAATTGGTATGTCCAAGTGTTCTTTTTCTCCCCAACTAATATTTTCTCTCATCCATCACACAACCTTAGCACTTACAGTACACCTAGAAGATGTATTTGTTCTTCCACCAAAAGTTTAAAGCCTCATTTTTGCAACTAGGATTTTGTCCCGTGTGAGGGGTCAGAAATGAGAGATGGACACAAAGTTGTAATGTGCTCACCATTAGACATTTTATTAAAATAAAAAGGTGTGGGTAAAGGTCTTTCTATCCATATCCAAATGAGAGATTCCCTACCTATGAAATCAAAACTAGGGAACAGTCTGTGTCTCGTCGTCCAACCTAAGCAAAATGTCCTTGTGTCCAAAATGTATCTGACCTCACACTAAAAATGAACAACAAATTGCCTCTGTTTAAAAAAAATAAGTACAAAAAACAAATATTTAAATCCAACAGAATAATCCTTTGATCAAAGGAACAGTTCCCTTCCTCTGAATTGTTTCAGGTATAAAGTGTTCAGTACAAACAACAGTTCCTTAAGAGTGGTAGAAATGTTGCTTTCATTTAACACATCCTTAAAATGAAAATGTCTCTTCCAAACAAATCTTCCAAACCATGTAGACCTGAATGTAAATTCAAAGCATTGTAACTTTACAAATACTCAATCTACAATGGATCCAAAATCACAGGACAACTATAGTCGTGGGGCAAGGAAGAGGAGATTGGAGGTTATGTGGAGCAAGAAGCACACCAAGCTGAATGTGTAGACAAGTTATTGGGATGCCAGTCAGCTGTGCAGGACATTTAAAAATGATGTGCTTTTGTAGCAAAAGGGAAATGGATGCTGGGAGGCCCGGGACATACCGACAGGCATACCAGCAATTACTAAGAAGTTTTGAATGTCTGTCAAGTAACATTGAAAGATTAAGTTTACACAAGTCTCAATATGAGGGAAAGTTGGAGTAAACATCATGGAAAGCAAATGAAAATTACTAGTGAAGTAATCGAAAGGCAAGATCAGTATAACTCTCCATATATGAAAGGTCAATATGGGGAAGATTGGAACAAGCATTGTCACAAGCCAATGAACAGTAGTAATGAAGTTGAAGAGCATAACTTGAACAAGCCTCCAAATAAGGGATAACAGTATGGGGAAGTTGGAACAAGTAGTTAATGAAGCCGTGTAGACTAAAACAGTGAAGAAGTAAGAACGGTGTTATACTCGAGAAAAAAAGAACATTGAAAGATTGTGAGAAGACCTGGTAAAGGTATTACATCAGGGAGTGAGCCTTTTGATAAGGGGTGACACCTGGTGAGAGAGTACACCAATGGATCTTCCAAACCCAGAGGACCTTTTGGGGGAGATACCTGTCAGCAGAGTACACCAGGGGTTTATCAAACTCAGAAGAGAAAGCAGTCTAAGAAGAACTAGTGGAAGTGTTACATCAGACAGCAAGTCTTTGGGCAGAGATTTTCAAGTCGAGAGGGGGGGGATGCCGGGCAGCAGAGTACACCAGATAATCCAGCCAAAATATGTAAAAGGAGAAAAGACATTGTGAAACAGGTTACTGGTAGGGCAGTATACCAGGAAATCTTTATCAATAAATTGCTGAACGGAAGAGGCCCTTGTATTCCCCATTCTTACAATAATCCTAAATTACGTTGAGGAGATACTCTTCGACATTCCTGAGACAGTGTTGTATGCATAAATTTCCAGTACTCTTGGGGAATCATTGTTTGGGGAGGACAATGTTTTCATCGTCTCTGTTAAAGTGCTAAAGACATCCTTGCTGAACTTACCAAGAGATACTTTACCATCCTTAAAAATCAAGCACAAAATGGAAGTATAAAAGCAATACACCTTGCTTTTACACTTTCATTGTGCAATCCACATGGTGCAAAATGACCCCATAAGTCTTTTTATTTGCAACCCTTATACTGTCTTATCAATGGACACTGTCATATTCATTTTAAAACACTATTTACACTATTTAGACTAATTCTTCACAACTATTATTTTCTCCCAGGCTCATCCAGTACATCCACTGAATGTACTACTTTGCTTCTAAACAATTCTAGGACATTTTCTAATCAGCTTGTATGTTGTTTGATCCAACGTGTTAGTACTTTTGCTTGGCGATCACAAACTTTGAATGTACTATCCTGCTTTCATTCTACTTTGAACATTTTCTTTTTAGCTAACTGTTCTTTTCATCACACATTTTTGCAACCGGTTTGATGCAAATTATTGACACATGCAGTACAGCAACGGAAAATACACTGCTGCCCAAAACAATATAAGGGATTTTCCTTCACAACTCATTCTTTCTATCATGAGTAGCAAAACACTGGCACACTTCTTACAACCGTTAAATGTACTGACCTGCATAGAAACAGTTCTAAGACCTATTTGTGGGACAACACACATCTTTGCCAACATTATTGTATCCCATCTCTCAGAAGAAAATGGCACATCCAGTTCTTGTCTGCTTCCAAACAATTGTAACACTTTTTCTTGGGGAAAGGAATTATGTCTTGGTCACAAATATTTGGTAGCATCCGCTGCATCTCAAACATTTCCTCCCCAATTAGTCTCTTGTCTATCACATAACCTTGGCACACACAGCATAACCACTGAATGTATTTCCTTGCCAACAACAAAATCTAAGTGTTATCATGGTTGTAAGTATGATTGTTGTTATCTATTGAATTATTGCTTTTTTATCAAATTGTTTTGCTCACATTCATTTAATAGAAATTGAGGGAGACCCCCTGAGACCCCTCACTACCACTAAATGCCCCACATCCACCAATATTGCCTAAACCCAACTTAAAAGCTACATTTTTTGGCCAGGATTCAAGCATAAGAATTCCAAATAAAAAGATTCTATAAATAAAAATGATCAATAGACCAATTTCCATTATCAATAGTATATTGTCTCATCACAACTATTCACAAAATATTGGCAATCCCATACAAAGCAATTAATGGAATCTATTGCCTCCAGAAAACACTATGTATGTCATTTTACAAGTCGTGGAGTGTTAACGTGAGGCATGAAAACAAGGACTGTTCAGTCTATGCCTCACTTGTACACTCCAGGACATTTTCATTTCACTGGGAGGTGGGACACATAATACAATATACATTTCCAATGTGCATTACTACTACACCTACAAATGCCATGCGAAAAAGCAGTTGGGAGCCATAGTATTCAATTGTAAATGCCACTTGTTAAGTGTAAATGGTCATCATCATTTAAACATTTAGCAAATTGAGGGCAAAAACAATATGTGGAGAAGATTTTACATGTTTACTTGTTTTAATGTTGGCATTCCATTTAGCAAATGATCAAAATAGATACAATTAGCACACGCTTATGATACCTTCATGAGGTTCATTCTCAACTTATATTTTGCTTCACTACATTTTTAGCCACTATACTGTATTGCCACCAAACAATTATGTTGTCTATCGTCGCAAAGTGAGCATGGATCAAGATAGGCCAGAAACAAAACATTCTGTCCCTATTTTATTTTTTAAATGAGTTTAAATTATATGGAACTCTTGAAAGAAATATACAGTAGGCTCAATTCTTTGTAGAACAAAATTCCATAGCTGCTCAAAGGCTAAGCAATACTTTTTTGTCCCTCTCCCTTAGTGGCACTTTCTCTGAAAGTAGTGCAGAATATCTTCTGTGGGCACTGCAAAAAGAAAGTTAACTCCAAAAAGAAAGTTAAAGAAACAAAACAAAAAGTGCATTGGCAGTTCATCAAACCCTGATCTGGCTTCCATCCTCATAGTAGGACACACAAGGTATCAAGCTGACATAAAATAAAAAGGACTCTAATTGTTCTGTCTCAAACAATTCTCATTTTGATTCTCAGAGTATCCTCTGTCAATCAGAATGTCTAGGAGAGGGTTTTCTCTTGCGATCTTCTTGCTTTCTTGGTTATCTATACGTTGGTTTGCATACAATGACGAGTCAGGGTCTCTTGGATTTGAAATGTACCTGGCTCGATGGCTCTGGGACAAAATGCCCCACAGAAGGCCCCAGAGACCTGCCAGACAGTTAACACTGATATCCCACAGTCTCCTTCCATAGCCTTTCTCCACCTCCCTAGTCTAAGCTCTTGATTCCGTGGCTCAGATGCCCCTTTCACTTTCCTCATTTATGCCCCCTCATGATTTTACCTCTACCTTCTCAAGGGCATGTCATGTGCTCGGTTTTCTACCTGCTCTAGACACATTGCTCTGGGATTCATGATTCACCTCTCTCTCCTACTGCTTTGACCGGTTTGAGGCTGCATGTGTCCTTGCTCATAATGTTGGTGTTCTGCAGTAATTTCTCTCCTCCCTTCTCTTCTCCTTAGTCGCCTCTTCCCTCGTCTTCCTCTTTCTCCTTCTTCTTGCCTATTCCCACATTCCTCCTCCCTCTGGTCATTGGTATTATTCAATTCTGCTCCCCTTGCTCCCGTCCTCACCTCTCACCTCCATCATTGCTCAGTGTTTCCTTCTCCGAACACCCACACCAACTGAACAGACCCTCCCCCGTCTATACCATAGCCTAAGTAGTAATAAGGTTTCTAATATTGCAACAACTGTCATCTATTGATTGTCTGCAATGAAGTTTGCTGATTGGCTGCTTGGTTGTGAAACTACAATTGCTTTACATTGTTTAAATTTGAGTGGGGCGTTACAGCAGCAGGTTGATGCTTTATCAAGTTGGTTTGCCATCCACGATTGCATTATCACTGGAAAACTTGCTTGGGGCAGATCTTCCTCATTGTCTGCTTACTGTGTGTGTCTAACCTGCCTGCACTGTGAATGCCCTCAGTGAACCCAAGTCTGCTTGCTGTACCTACTGCCCAAGTATGATGGAAAATGTGACAACAATCTCAGCAGTGTTTCCGGACAGGTATATTGTATCTGTGCTCATGAATCTATAATTTTAGGTGGTTTATGAGATAACTGGTTGAGGATATTAATGTCATGATCTCTGCTTCCAAAAGGTCAGGGTTTTCCCAACTCCCTTGGAAGCAGATCCATAACCCAGGTTCTGAGTGCCAACCAGTCCCAATTGGGACCTTTTGGACCCAGTCCTGGCGCCAGTGGCACCAGGCTCATAAATATGCCCAGTCCCAGCGCTGGAAGCGCCGGGCTCATAATGCTTGGGTGGACTTACCTGCAGCAGACCATGCTGCTTACTTGCCTGCCAGTTGAGCCTCTGATTCTCTTCTGTTTGGAACTACTTTTCCTGTTGGGTGGGGCAGGAGCCACTCCCTAGATTCAGAACACTGGAACTCTTCTGGAAAGCAGGAACTCTTTTCTTACCTAGGCGTGGCTGTGGAAGGAGACACCTAAGCACTACAGGAGGCTATTTAAACCACACCTGATGGATGAATCTTGCTTTGCGTTATTCTGCATCCTCTGCAGCAGAACGCTCATCGTGTCTTCTGCATCTGATCCTGGGCCTAAGGAAAAAGGGCTTACCATCCTGAATCCAGTCTTCAGCAACACCTATAAAGACAAGAAAGAACAGGTTAGCATTACGGTCTTCAGTGACAGCTCTTCACTTACCTGGTCCATCGGCTGTCACCAACGCCTCGCGCTGCATTCCGGCATCTGAAAGACAAAGGCTTACCTACTCTTCGTGCGCTCCGGAGGTCTTCACACTGCATTCCGGCATCTGAAAGACAAAAGCTTACCAACTCTTTGCACGCTCCGGAGGCCTTCAGCGCTGCATCCCGCATCTGAAAGACAAAACAAGGTGCGTTTAAAGACATTGGGGAACTTTAATACTCACGTGCCATTACTCCTTTCCACATCTAACCCAGTGGGTAATCCGGCACCCTGCAGCCGCTCCGAACTTGTACCTGCAAAATAAAAAGACAGTTAGAGCGCATCGTGAAGCAGGCAACAAGCGCTTACTTACGTGCTTCCAGGCGCTTCTATTCATCACACGGGCTCCATCTTCAACTCACTTCAGCCCATCATCCGCCATCGCCGGAACCCTGCAAAACAAGAAACATCATTACTAAAGACTTTCAAAGACATTAGAATTACTCGAAACTTACCGTTCGTGCAGTAAACGACGGACAGCAGTCCTCTGAAGTCAAGAGGCCTGCTCCCCTTATCCAGTGAAGAAACTGGTTACAGCACCCTGCCCCGAGGCAGATGGAGAGCACGGCGTTCACTTACCTAAGGTGAGAGCGTTAACCTTTGGGGTTCTACAGGAGAAGAGAAAGGGAAGAAGAGAGAGACATTCAATAACCCAGTTCCTTAATCCCATATTTTCTATCTGCAGACATCTTACCCTTCGAGTCAGACATACAGTGCACAGAGGTCCAGCCCAAAGAGCCAGCCGTGTGTTACACATCACCTTTGAAGATACGGTATACGCCCAGTCAAGACCGGCGCCTCTACGGGAATCAGGTGAGCGTTACAGAACGCAAAGCCTACCACAAAACTCCCGTCCAGGCGCTATGGAAACCTCGGATACCGACCAGCTAGCCCAGTTACTTGGGGAACTAAGGGCAGAAGTGCATGCAGCCCGTCAGGAAACGAACGCTCTAAGAAGGGAACTGCTTATTTCCAAGGAGCGAACAGATGATCTCGCTAGACAATTGCTACAGTCACAAGCCGGACAGACCCCGTTACCCGCATCTGGGGGAAATCTTCCTTCTACATCCTCTATGAATCCAATGCAGATCAACCTACCTGGGAATGTACCTCTGGCTCCGCCCGAACGATTTTCTGGTGACCCAAAGAGGTTTGCAGTATTTATCAATCAGTGCCGGTTGCATTTCTTATGCCGGCCAGCAGCCTTTCCAACTGATCAAGCTAAAGTAGCTTTCGTGCTTTCGTACCTTAGTGGCAATGCGGCAGACTGGTCGATCCCTCTAGTAAATCAAGATGATCCGGTCCTCCATGATTTTCAAGCTTCTCAGCTCAGTAAGGAAAAACTGTTCGCAAGACATTCACAGGGGCAGGCCTTGGACAATGAGCTTCTTTCGTTGCGACAAGGTAATCAAGACCTTTTGGCTTATATTGCGTCTTTCAACAGACTGATAGTGGAAACTCAATGGCCTGAGGACAAAAGGATTACGCTGTTTTATAGAGGTCTACGTGGAGAGCTCAAAGATGTGCTAGCCCAAGTAGTGAATCCCCCACAAGATTGTTCGGACTATATAGACTTAGTCGTTCAAATAGATCACAGACTGCAGAACAGGAAGGCCGATCGTTCCAAGTTTGATGCTCGAGTATTTTCCAAACCGCCAACTCCTTCCAAAGGAGTAGACTCCGGGGAACCCATGCAAATAGGGGGTCTGAAAGGTCCTCTAACACAAAAGGAGCGGGAAAGGAGAAAACAGTTGCAATTATGCCTCTATTGCGGAAACTCAGGGCACTTTCTTCGAGACTGTCCGGTGAAACCTGCCAAGAAGGCAGTAGGAGCTGCAGTTACCAAAGTTACAAACTCTGAGCAGGGAAACAACCTCGCCCGACAAGAATAGAGGTCCTCTTGCCGAGCGTGAAAACCAGTTCCGTGACCTCGCATTTCGTGATACCTATGGTCCTCATTAGCCCTGATAATCCGGATCGATTACATGCAATTGAAGCTTACGTCGACAGCGGTGCCATCGGCAATTATGTGGATCATGAAATGGTTTTGAGGATGAATCTAACTCTTTGTCCCAAGGCTGTAAAGGACGTCATTACTACGGTGGATGGTACGGAGATAGCCTCCGGGCCAGTAACGCATACCACTCAAGAGGTGACGCTAGTAAGTCAAGATGGACACCATGAGAAGATCGTGTTCGATGTGATCAAGGCCCCTCAGTTTCAGATTATTCTAGGAATACCTTGGTTAGAGAAACACAATCCTCTGATCGATTGGCGAGCAAGAACGGTCCAGTTTCCAGAATGTGTCTCTACTTGTCACCCTCCACCTGGTGTTGCACTGGCAGCAATTTCTTCAGAGACTCCCCAGTTACCTCCCGAATACCTAGAATACCAAGATGTTTTCCGGAAGGATCAGGCTAACTCTCTACCTCGTCATAGGTCTTATGACTGCCAGATAGACCTGATACCTGGATCTACTCCTCCTTGTAGTAGAATTTATGCCCTCACCGAGCCTGAGAACCTTCACCTTCGACAATACCTGGATCAATACCTGGCAAATGGGTTTATTCGTCCTTCCAAGTCCCCTGCTTCTTCAGCTTTGTTCTTCGTTCCAAAAAAGGAAGGAGACCTTAGAACTTGTATAGATTATCGCTCCCTGAACCAGATCACCGTTAAGAATAGATATCCGTTACCTTTGATC
This sequence comes from Ambystoma mexicanum, assembly GCF_040938575.1. Lineage (NCBI taxonomy): Eukaryota > Metazoa > Chordata > Amphibia > Caudata > Ambystomatidae > Ambystoma > Ambystoma mexicanum. Next base: position 399,788,569 of record NC_090930.1, on the reverse strand, counting down.
CCTGAACTCCTGGACCAAGTCAGAAAAGCATGCATATATACAAAGCTGGATCTTAGAGGAGCTTACCACTTGGTACGAGTAAAAGAGGGCGATGAATGGAAGACGGCCTTCCGCATCAAGTATGGGCTATTTGAATATCAGGTCATGCCCTTCGGACTTTGCAATGCCCCGGCCGCCTTTCAATATTTTATGAACGATGTCCTCAGAGAGCTCATAGACGTGTGTGTTGTTGTTTACATTGACGACATCCTCGTTTATTCTTCATCGGAATCTGAACATCGGAAACACGTGAAAATGGTCCTCGAAAGATTGCGTCAACACAAACTTTTCGCTAAGTTGGAAAAATGTGTTTTCAACGTGACTGAAGTTGAATTCTTGGGATTCATATTATCACCTGGCGGAGTGCGTATGGATTCAAAGAAGGTCGATGCAGTCCTCAAATGGCCATCACCATCCTCCGTAAAAGGTGTGCAAAGCATGTTAGGCTTCGCTAACTTTTACCGCAGGTTTATCCCCGAATTCTCTCGAATAGTCCAGCCCATCACTGCCTTGTTAAAGAAAAACAAACGTTTTGAATGGTCTACCGAGGCGGAACAAGCTTTCCAGGATTTGAAGACTAAATTTATCTCTGCACCAATCTTAAAACACCCTCGCCCCGAACTCCCCTACATCGTGGAAACTGATGCTTCAAGCCTTGCCATGGGGGCAGTTCTATCACAAAAGGACCCGGTAACCAATCAGTTGCATCCCGTGGCATTTTGGTCCCGCAAATTCTCGCCTCCTGAAATCAATTACACGATTACTGACAAGGAACTTCTGGCTATCAAGTCTGCCTTTAAGGCTTGGCGGCATTATCTGCTGGGGGCCCGACACACCGTTACTGTGATTACGGATCACCGAAACCTGCAATATTTGAAAACCGCAAAAGCCCAATCCTCTAGACAACTCCGTTGGGCATTATTCTTTGCCGAGTTTGACTTCATAATTACCTATCGACCTGGTACAAAGAACGGTAAAGCTGATGCCCTTTCTCGGATGGGAGTGGAAGAACACTTGATCAACCCTAAACCTGTACCAATCATTCCCGAACAAAGAATTCTGTGTGTAATCGCCACAGAATCCATAGAGGAAGTTAAGGATAAAGCCAGGCAACTTGTAACTCCAGCAGACATACAGAATTGGCATCTGCAGGGAAAGGACTTTGCAGTAAAGGACAACTTATTGTATTTCCAAGAACGATTATACCTACCCAGCACAGATTTACAGAAAAAAGTAATCTCTTGTTATCACGATTCTTTAATGGAAGGACATCCCGATATGGCCAAGACCTCAGAAAAGATCAAGCGCTACTTCTGGTGGCCGTCTTGGAAAAAAGATATCAGAGACTTTATAATGTCCTGTGGAGTATGCGCCCAAAACAAGAGTCAAAAGGAAAGACCAGCAGGCCTCTTACGCCCTATTGACATCCCACCTCGCCCTTGGCATACGCTTTCTATGGACTTCATCACCGATCTACCTCCATGCTCCGGATACAATACGATTCTAGTAATCGTGGACTTATTCTCCAAGATGGCGCATTTCATTCCGCTCAAAGACTTGCCAACAGCAGCAACTCTGGCATGAGAATTTCTCGAAAACATCGTCCGACTGCACGGTTTTCCTTCGGTTCTAATTTCGGATCGAGGTAGTCAATTTATTTCTCATTTTTGGCGAAGTTGCTGTCGGTCGGCTCAAATTGATGTGAGACTATCGACCAGTCACCACCCTCAGACCGATGGACAAACCGAGAGGACCAATCAAACTCTGGAACAGTATTTACGCTGCATGCTGCAACAAACTGAAAAAACTTGGAAAGCCATCCTTTGGATAGCCGAATATGCCTACAATAACTCTGTCCCGCGGGAACTGGGAAAACCCCGTTTTTTCTTTTGTACGGCAGTCACCCTCGAACCTCGGAGTTGGATCCCCTTCAAGATCTTGAAACACCAGCAGTAGACTACCTGCATTCTACAATCACCCAAGCCTTTAAGGAAGCTGTTTCTCACCTTCAAAGGGCTAAAGAACAATACAAGAAAGGAGCAGATCAACATCGGAAGGAAGCCCTTCAATATCAAGTAGGGGATCAAGTCTGGTTATCCACCAAATATCTACCTCTAAAAGGGCCACGCACATTCAACCCAAGATACCTTGGTCCCTATTCCATCACTACCATAGTAAACCCAGTAGCGGTCAAGTTGGACTTGCCCCCGCACATGAAGATACATCCGGTCTTCCACGTCTCTCTATTAAAACCCGTGCAACCTCAAACCCGACTAACTAAATCTCCAAAACCTATCCTAGTTGATGGAGAACTCGAGTTTGAAGTCAAAAGCATTCTGGACTCCAAGATCTCCAAATCTAAACTATTTTACCTAATTGACTGGAAAGGCTACGGCCCCCAAGAGAGATCCTGGGAACCTGCTGAATATGTCCACGCTCCTCGCCTAATCAAAAGATTTCACCGAACATTTCCTGACAAGCCAAAACCCCCGGAGAAGCCCGGTTTGGGAGGGGCCTTGAGGGGGGGTACTGTCATGATCTCTGCTTCCAAAAGGTCAGGGTTTTCCCAACTCCCTTGGAAGCAGATCCATAACCCAGGTTCCGAGTGCCAACCAGTCCCAATTGGGACCTTTTGGACCCAGTCCTGGCGCCAGTGGCACCAGGCTCATAAATATGCCCAGTCCCAGCGCTGGAAGCGCCGGGCTCATAATGCTTGGGTGGACTTACCTGCAGCAGACCATGCTGCTTACTTGCCTGCCAGTTGAGCCTCTGATCCGCTTCTGTTTGGAACTACTTTTCCTGTTGGGTGGGGCAGGAGCCACTCCCTAGATTCAGAACACTGGAACTCTTCTGGAAAGCAGGAACTCTTTTCTTACCTAGGCGTGGCTGTGGAAGGAGACACCTAAGCACTACAGGAGGCTATTTAAACCACACCCGATGGATGAATCTTGCTTTGCGTTATTCTGCATCCTCTGCAGCAGAACGCTCATTGTGTCTTCTGCATCTGATCCTGGGCCTAAGGAAAAAGGGCTTACTATCCTGAATCCAGTCTTCAGCAACACCTATAAAGACAAGAAAGAACAGGTTAGCATTACGGTCTTCAGTGACAGCTCTTCACTTACCTGGTCCATCGGCTGTCACCAACGCCTCGCGCTGCATTCCGGCATCTGAAAGACAAAGGCTTACCTACTCTTCGTGCGCTCCGGAGGTCTTCACACTGCATTCCGGCATCTGAAAGACAAAAGCTTACCAACTCTTCGCACGCTCCGGAGGCCTTCGGCGCTGCATCCCGCATCTGAAAGACAAAACAAGGTGCGTTTAAAGACATTGGGGAACTTTAATACTCACGTGCCATTACTCCTTTCCACATCTAACCCAGTGGGTATTCCGGCACCCTGCAGCCGCTCCGAACTTGTACCTGCAAAATAAAAAGACAGTTAGAGCGCATCGTGAAGCAGGCAACAAGTGCTTCCAGGCGCTTCTATTCATCACACGGGCTCCATCTTCAACTCACTTCAGCCCGTCATCCGCCATCGCCGGAACCCTGCAAAACAAGAAACATCATTACTAAAGACTTTAAAGACATTAGAATTACTCGAAACTTACCGTTCGTGCAGTAAACGACGGACAGCAGTCCTCTGAAGTCAAGAGGCCTGCTCCCCTTATCCAGTGAAGAAACTGGTTACAGCACCCTGCCCCGAGGCAGATGGAGAGCACGGCGTTCACTTACCTAAGGTGAGAGCGTTAACCTTTGGGGTTCTACAGGAGAAGAGAAAGGGAAGAAGAGAGAGACATTCAATAACCCAGTTCCTTAATCCTATATTTTCTATCTACAGACATCTTACCCTTCGAGTCAGACATACAGTGCACAGAGGTCCAGCCCAAAGAGCCAGCCGTGTGTTACACATCACCTTTGAAGATACGGTATACGCCCAGTCAAGACCGGCGCCTCTACGGGAATCAGGTGAGCGTTACAATTAATTAGATTTCACAATAATGATCATTAAAGTGGCAGTATCCTGACATGGCCTTATGTGGATAGCCCCAGCCTCTCATATGTGGCAGGGTGGAGATTCCAAAGGGATCCTCCCCACCATACACCTTTTGTGACAATAGCCAACCCTGGTAGTGATGCCACCACCCACTACTAGGATCAGACAGGGCACTTGATCATGGTTAATAAATATATTTCTGATATGTAATTTCTCTCATCCTTCACAACTGTTGGAACATGCAATACAAACACAATATATACTGTCCTGCCTCTAATTGTAAGACATATTCTTATCACGCAGTATTTTTTCTCTTCACAATTCTTTTCATCTAGTATTTTTACACAAAATGTCAGGGCATTCACTACAACCACTTAAACTACTCTCCTGCATACAAGCATTATTAAGCTATCTTTTAGATAACTAGTATGTTGTCAAATCACACATCTTTGTAACTACTCTGTCACAAAATGTTGTCACACCCAGCATAATCACTAAAGGCACTCCCTGACCCTCAAACAATTTCAAAACATTTCCTTTGCAACTAGTATGTTCTCTTGTCAGTCTCTTATCAGTCACAAAATGTTTTTAAACACCGTACAACTGCCTTATGAGACTTATTCTAGGCAACACGTGCCTTCTTTTGTGGTAAATCTTTAGAACTCGTTTTTCTCTCTTCAGTCACAAAACATTGTCATAGACAGTTTAACTATTGAATGCACTCTATTGCCTACAAGCAATTCTAAGACTTTGTCATCACAATTAGTATTCCCTCTGATCAAAAGTGGAGCATAATCAGTCACAGCTACTCAGGGTAATGTGCTGCCTCCAAACAATTGTAAGACTTTTTCCTTGTAGCTATTATTTTTTCTCAAATCTTCACAACTAGTGTTTTCTCTTGGCATCACAAAACATTGGCACACACAGTATAATCACCAAATGTACTCTCCTGGCACTATAACATTCAAACAGATTGTTCTCAACTAGTATTTTGTTGCATCAGAAAAATATGGCATGTGCAGGTATAGGCACTGAATGTACCATCAGATTCTAAGAGGTTTTTCCAAATAACGTTTTCTCTCATTTCAACAATTTAGCAACACTGAGTTAAAAGGCTCTAAATATTTCTTTCACAGCTAGTATTTTCACTCATTAGTAAAGTCAAATACAAATGGTTAAATGAGTACAACATCATAATGACCTTCCTGATACCCAAAGGCAAATCCTCATACTTATTCTAAGCAACTGGTATGTTGTCTCATTGCTCATCTCCACAACTAGTATCAACTCTCGTTCCTCACTAAATTTTGCCATACCCAGTACAACTATTGCATGTACTCACATGCCTCCTAAATAATTCTTAGATGTTTTCTTGGCAAATAGTATTTTGTCATCACAAATCTTTGGACCAAATACAACAATTGAATATATTCTGCTGCACCCAAGCAATTATAACACTTTTCCTTTGCAACTAGTGTAGTCTCTCATCAACAACATATTGGCGCAACTACTCTGCATACCCTCCTTTTTCCTGCATGTAAACATTTCTAACACTTTTTCTGTCCAACTAGAATTTTTCATTCATTATAAAGATATATATAAAACAATCCATTACATCCACAGAATGTAATTAGATGCATCCAACTATGTATTTCTTAGTAACTAGTATTTTGTAGTAACTATGTATTTCTTAGTAACTAGTATTTTGTATCATCAAAACTATTATTTTCTTTCATTGGTAACAAAACATTGGCACACACAGTATAAGCACTGAAAGAACACTCTTGCCTCCACACATTTCTTGGACCTTTCCTTCAAAACAAGTGTTTTCTCATGGAAGTCTCAAAGTGCTGGTACACCCACTACAACCACTGAATGTGTTCTCTAGCAATAAACAATTCTAATATTTTATCTTGTCATTTTGTATGTTGTGTCATCACAAATCCTGGCAACTAGGATTTCTGTAATCCATTAAAATAAGTTGCACAACCCAGGACAACCACTGAATGAACTCTCCTGCTTCCAAGAAATTCTAAGACTTATTGTTGGCAATTCGTTTTTTGTCTTAACACACATCTTTATAACTAGCATCTTTTTGTCTCTCATCAATATCTGGAATACTCAGTAGTACATTTCAATGAGTTTTATACCTCCAAACAATACTTAGGCACTTTTATAAGGAATTAGTATTTTCTCCCATCCCTCCCAAAATGTTGTACATCCCAGGACAACCCATGAATGCTCCCTCCGGTTTCCAAACATTTATAAGAAGGTTTCTTGACAGACAGTATTTTGTCTCATCCGATCTCTCACAAAAAGCTAGCAGACCCAGTGCAACCTCTGAATGAACTCTCCTGATGCTAAGCACGTTTTAGGTATTTAATTCAGAACTAGCATTTTCTCTAATTGCATACATTTGGCAAACTCAGTTACAGCCACTGAATGTCCTCTGCTGTGTCCAAACATTTCGAAGACTAATATTTTCCCTCATTCATCACAAAAAGATACCTACTGAATTTGCTATCTTTCTACACAAGTCTAAGATTATTTGTCATTTACTACTACTATTTTGTGTAATTGCGAAGTATGACACATTCAGTTACAGACACTGGATGTACTCTTTTGCCACCAAACAATTCTAGGGCTTTTCTCAGAACTGATATTTGTTCTCATACAAAACCGTGCCTCATTAAGTTACTGGCACTGAATGTATGCCATTGCTCACAACAATTCTAATGCATTTTCTTTAAAGGTGTTTTCTTTGCAATTAATAACTTGTCTCAGCAAACAAAATGAGCACACTCGGATACAGCCACTGAATGCACAATATAACATCTGCCTCCAAGCAATATTCAGTATTTTCTTCTCAATTCGTATTTTGTATCATAATAGTTGTCACACTCAGTCACAAACACTGAATGTACCCTCATTCCAGCAATCAATTCTATGACATTGTCTTCACAACTAGTATTTCTCTAATTAGATACAGCAAGTTGGTACACCTAGTAAAACCATTACATATACCCTGCTGGTTCCAAACCATTCTAAGGGGCTTATTTACTAAGATAAGTAAGTTGCTTAGGCAAGAGCTTCAATCATTTTTTCTACTTACACTATTTTTGTGAGCTTAGTAAATTTAGGGTTACTTAAGACACTAATTTAGCCTCTAAGGTTTTGGCTTGGTAAACAGTATTTCTTCTAATCATATCTCTTCCGAACTAGAATTTCCTTTCAAACATCACATAATGCTTGCACATAAAATATAACCACTGATTGTACTTTCCTATCACCAAAACATGCAATTCCTTTGAACTAGAATTTGTCTCATCACAAACATTGGAACATTGTATTACGGTCACAGTACAGCTCTCTCCTGCCTCCAACCAATTCTCAGACTATTCCTTTGCACCTAGTATTTTCTCTCATCATTCTAAAAAGGTTGACACACTCCTTGCACTCACTGAATGTATCCTCCTACTGCCAACCAATTGTAAGACTTAATCTTGGAAACTAATATTTTGTCTTGTCACAAATCTTCACAACTAGTATTTTCTCTTATTCCATCAAAGAAGCTGTTATACCCAATACTCAATGTTTTATTGCATTTGTTTATTTATTTTATTTATTCATTAAATATGACGAAACACAATTGGGCCTCATTACGATTCCGGCGGTAACCGCAGCGGTAAAACCGCCTGGTTACCGCTGGACTTGTATTACCATTCTGCCTCCGTGACTCCCGGAATTACCAGGGCATTACAGCCCTGGTGTCTCGGGAATTCCGGAGGCAGAATTCGGTAAATCCCCATTACCATTGAGTCCGACAGGACTCAATGGGAATGGGGAAGTGGAAACACCGGCACCATCTCGTGATGGTGCTGGTGTTTCCACGTCCGTCTGCAGGCGGGAGGTGTTCAACCCGCCAGGTCAGACCTGGCGGGAAGATCACCTCCCGCCTGCAGGACTCGGGATCGGGCGGTCCGGAATTAACAGTGCCGGCGGGTTTACCGCCACTGTTAATTCCGGACCGCCCGACCTGTAATGAGGCCCAATGAATTTTTGATCACAAAAGAACATACAATAGATATTAGATTTGATGGAGGCAGTAAGCTACTTACAATATGGTGAATTCAAGTGACATTCTGACTAGGTTGTAATGGGGAGTAAAAGGGACAGTCACCGGGGACATTACATGGTTGGACTTACACAGATTAAGGACAATGAACATTAGATACCTTTTTATGTGTATGTAGGTGGTACGGCCAGCTATAGTAGGGATGTGACCATGATAGAAGTGTTAGAGTGAAGGCAGAGAAAGGGAGTGACACAGGCAGGTTAGAGGCTTAGGGAAAATGTTAGCGTGAAGTTAGATGAGAGGTAGGTTAAGCAATTAACTTGAAGGTGAGGAGATCAGTTTTCAGTTTGGCTTTGAGCAAATAAGTGTGGACTGTTTTTCAGATGTCCAGGGAAGAGAATTCCATGCAAGAGGAGCAAGAACAGATAAGCACAGGGAGGGGGAAGGGCCAAAAGGGTAGCCAAGTAGGCAGTACGGAGATTATGAGAATACTTGTAGAGTTGGATAGAGTAATATAGATATGGTGGTGCCTTAACATGGATAGATCTGTGAACCAGGAGAAGACATTTTAATCTGGCCATGTTTTGTATCATCAGCCATCCAGCCTGGTAACAGTAAGAAGAGGGAGGTGTAAAGTGAGGGTGCTCAAAGAGAGTTCTGAGAACAAAGATGACTATCTTGTTGAGAGTACAAAAAGTATAGTTGGAAAGACCAAAGAGGATTTTTGCACAGTAGTCCAGTTTAGAGAAGACAAGAGTGGTTAAGAGTGTTGGTGTTGAAAGTAAAGGGGTGCTTCATTTTCCAATTATTTTAAAGGTTGAGGCAAGCCTTTATTGCAGTTTTGGAGGTGAGAGCAGAAAATGTTTAAGTAGAGTCATAAATTATGTCAATGTTCCTAGCTGAAGAGGAGTAGGGGAGAGTGTCAGGTGGGAACTGGATAGGCTGGGTAGGAGATGAAACCAAGTATTTGGTGCAGAAGAAGAGAACCTCTGTTTTGGAAGAGTTTAACATCAGAGATTACAAGGTCATCCAATATGTAATGACAGAGAGACCATGTGAAATGTTGATCGATAGATCAGAGGAGTGTTCAGGAAAAGAGCGTAGGATTTGGCTGTCGTCCATTAAGCATTAGTACGAGAACCCATAGGAGGAGATTGGTGCCGCAAGAGCTGAGGTATAGAGTGTAACGAGGAGGGGATCCAAGACAGAGCCTTTTGGAACATAGTTATAGGAGTAAATAAAGAGGTGTAGGTATGAGTCAATGCAGGCAAGGGCTTCATTGCAAATCCCAAGAAGAGAGAGAGTATTGAGGAGATTAGAGTGATTGATAGTGGACAAGTAAAGGAGAACGGTAAAGGGCGCTCCCTTGTAAGTTACTACGCAAGTGCCAGCAAGGAGCGTTCTGTTGTTTTCAGTGAGGGCTGCAAGGGTTGTTTTGCATCTGCTTTTCTATGGACTATCGGGATATTTTCTTGGAAAAACTGTAATCAGCAAGATTGCCGGTATCACTGGGTGGCTCCTCTTCCTCACGTGACTTACCTGCTTCAAAAAGCATGGGCTTGCGTCTCCGTGTGCACTCCCCCTTGCAAGTGACTATGCAAGTGCCAGCAAGGACCCAGCAAGGAGTGTTTCATTGTTTTCAGTTGAGGTACTCGGAAAATTGAAGAAAGTTGAACAAAAATATGGAAGGTTCTCTTTGATCCCACTAACACGGTTCTATAATTTTAAGGTCATTCCAAAGATTACTTATGGTCTAGAACTATTCCCGGAAAGCACTATTACTGACATAAGGAAGCATGAGTCCAAGATATGGAAGGCTATACTATTTTGGCTCCCGAAGTCAGTCCCGATTGAGGCACTGTGGTATGACTTGCGGCTGCTATCCTTGGGTTGCCATGTCCTTTGGTGCCAATTGACATTGTATAGAAGGTTGGCTGTCGATTCAGGGAATAATCTGTATAGAATTTTGGGGGAGGAATTAAGGTTGGGCCACCAACAGGTTGAAACAGTAATAAAATTGCAGGCATTATGTACCAAAGCGTTTTAAGAATTGGGACTTACCACTAAAACCCTCATTGATAACACAGTATGAGTTAAAATCTTAGTACAGTATGCAGATTGGGCTGCGATGATGGACAAAGTAGCCTCCATGACATTACATAGTCATTTGGTTACATATCAAAAGAAGTTGGGTGACATGGAGGCTTACTTGTGTAGATTTCCTAACAAATGGTGGAGACATGCCTTTATGAGATTTCGGTACAATGTTTGTTTTACAGGAGAAATAATGGAAATAAAATCGCGGAATACGTCTACTGGGTTACAGAATGGAGTGTATGCTTGTCGATTTTACAAAGACAAAGAGATAAAAGAAACACTTGTACATTTACTTTTGTATTGTAAGGTATTACTCCCAGAGCGTATCAAGGTGTTTGAAAAGTTTGTTCCAAATTTAAAATGTGTAAACTTGGATGCCTTGTGGTGGAATATGTTGCACAGTCCTTTCGTATCGCTAAAAATTGCTGTGGGCTATTTTCTGTCCCAGATTTATGGTGTTGTTTCAATTGGGGTGGTTAGTAATAATGCTGCATAAAGGTTGCCGTGTAAGGAACAATTGGGTAAATAAGCATAGCAAAGATATAACTGAAAGAGGGTGGGGGTTGGTTTTGTCTGAAATATCAACATTGTATTAAGGAAGAAGGAACTGAAAATACTTTTCTATATGGAATTGAAGCTATTTTTGTTTGTGACATACTTCTTGCTTTATTCTTTTAAATAAGTATTTATTAACTATTTTATTCTTTTTGTTGTTTCTCTATGAATTCATTATATCAATGATGTAATGACATGTTTTATTTTTGTAAAGATTTTCACTGCAAATCATGAACAAATAATAATAAAAAAGGTAAAGGAGAATGAGGATATAGGATAGGTTGGAGTACTTAGCAAAGATGATGAAGTTGGAGACATTCATGAGAGCAGTTTGAGTGGAGTGACAGGAACAGTAAGAAATTGGTAAAATGGTTGAACACAACCATTTATCAGCACTTAGAATATTGTAGAAGGAATGATTTAGGGTTCACCGGCAGGTTTAGGTTTTCTCCTTGCTTTTTTAGGAGTGGGATGACCGGGGCTATTTTGAAAATAGAGGGAAAGAAGGCAAAGCCAAAGGACAGGTTGAATACACATTCATGTCCACAAATAAATGTAAGAATTTTCTTTCACAACTTGTATTTTCTCTCATCAGTCTTCTACCACCAAATAGTTCTAAGACATTTTCTTTGCAACTAGTATTTTATTTAAGCACAGATCTTTTGCAACTAGCATATTCTCTCCTCAGTAGACCATGTTGGATCATCCAGCAAATACACTGAATGTACTCTTCTGCTTCCAAACAATTGTAAGTCAATTTCTTGGTGAAGTGTTATTTCTATTTACACCATTTTACAAATCATTTTTTCTCTAGTCCCTTTCAAAAGGTTGAAACATCCAGTAAAACCATGGAATGTACTTTTGTAACTAAAAAAAACCTTTTTCTCAACACTTCATATTTTGTGTCCTAACACATATTTGGCATTTTCATTTACAGATCCTAATGTACTCTATTGACTCTTGGATTTTGAGAATTTGTATTCCTAACTATAATTATGTGTCGCCACATATTAATGGCCACACGATTACAGCCACATACTGCACTCTTATAATGCCAAACAATTCTAAGAATGTTTCTTGTCAACTAGAAACCAGGGAGAGGACAAGACAGAATAACGTAGGAACAGGATGGTGGATGAAATACTAAATGAAAGATGGAGATGTGACAGAAAATAGCTGCATGGTTGTCCATGAGGGTACCAAGGGAGGAAAGCAGGATGATGGAGTCACGTAGAGTGCTAGGAAACAGGTTCTTAAGAAAGGAGGAGGGCCTTGAGTGGTAGAGCTGGAGTAGTAGGGGAGAGAGGAGAGCGAGAGAGTGTAAGTGAGAGTGAGTTAGGGTCTTGAGTAGTGGAAAAGAGGTGAACTGAGGATGATTGGAAGGATTGAGGGGAGAGTAGGGAGTGAGATGAGCAGATTGGTAGGGCTACTACTACTTTGTCCCATCACAAAAAGGAGGCATAATAAGTTAAAGGCAATGACTTCCATCCCCTTCCTTCAAAACATTCTACAACATTCTTTTAGCAACCAGTATTTTGTCTTTGTATCACCAGAAATGACAGCTAGTATTGTTTCACGGTATTGTTTCACATCTGTTATTAAACATTGCCACATGCAACAGAGCTTTACAATATATCCCCCTTTCTCATCTCCGTTCAAAGACTTTTCCTTCACAACTACCATTTTCAGTTGGAGCAATTCTTAACTAATAGTATTTTATCTCATCACTCCAAAGATGTTGGAACCATTCAGTGAAACCACTAAATATACTCTACTCCCTTCACAAAAGGCTAAGACATCTTTTGGTAATGAGTATGTTCTTGTCACAAACTTTCAAAACTAGTATTAACTAATTTCTTCATTTCAGAAAAGTACACATTTTCCATAAACTCAATACTAAAGAACACACCTATCACAATATATTATATACAACAGTTTCAAATGATATATTTAATATTTATTCATTTATTGCATTTGTTAATACACCCAAACCCAGAGTTATCATGGCGTAAGTTACAGGAGAGATGGGGTACTTTCTGGTTACATAGAAGGAAAATACACACTTAATAAGACACAATATGAAAGAGACAAACTCTTCTTGGCAAAACATATGTGGTCACAATGTGAAATTGCCTATATAAACAACAAAGTATGGTAACAAAAGTCAAAGGTTACAGTTATAGAGATACATGTATATACGTCAGAGAATACAGTAGTCTAGAGATTATGTACTGGACTAATACAGTGGGCTTAGAATTTATTGAATATTTGTGCTTGAGCAGGTGCTACTACCAATTCCAACTGTTCTCTCCATGTTGTTTAACTTTTCCTGCCTTTTTTCAGCCTCTGACGTCCATATACACGAAAACATGTCTGTGAAAAGAGCATCCAGTGTAACCCAACCATTTCTTCTATTCTTTTTCACAGAGTCTCTGCACCTAAACATACCTTTGAGGAGCCACCAGGAGACAGTGCAGTTCTGGTGGCAGTTGCATCTGCCAGTTGCATCTCCCCTCCTCCCAGGGGCCACCACCAGAACTTTGAGTGCACTGAGGAGGGGATAACAGGTGCACAGGGATGAATGAGCCACAGGAGGAAGAGGAGGTCAGTGATGTTAATGAAGAGGTTCCTGAGATATTTGGTGGCCATAAGGATTCAGTGTGACAGCACTTTAATACAGTTGGAGGTGAAAGCTCAGGCTTTCTGTGTGAGCTGCACTGATGGCCAAAAAGGGCAGTACTATTTTGTCATGATGTCCATGCAGAAGCACATCTGCATGTTTAATGTTGCCACCTTAAGAAAGTCTACTCATTTCATGAGACTATCTGAAACATCTTCAAGCACATCATCATCTTCCACAGTCAAAACAGAATTTACAGTAAGGCAGTTCATCCTCATCTCCAGTGAACAACTATCCTATGTATATTCTGTGATGCACTTCTTTGCCGCAGAGGGCAATTCCATAGAGTTTCAGTAAAGGCACATGAGAAGAATTGCCCCTTCAATCAATGTAACATCTAAAGCCTGTAATTCTCCCTTATCATCCTCCTTTCCTTATCTTTGCATTTTAGGTGTTGGTGTTCCCCAAACACAAACCCCCCCAAAAAAAACAACAACAAAAAAAGGTTTTTGAACAACCACCCTTTGTATAAAAAAAGATGAATTATTCAATCAAAGTATCCCTCTGCATACCTCTCTCAGTGATGTCCACAGATAGGCAAGGACATCTATGGACTAGATGATACAAAAAAAATAGAATGGAATTAGTTCCAGTACAAGATCATTGTTTTTTACACTCATTCATTGTGGCTCTTAAAAGAGATTTTTGGATATTGAAACTATCTTGTCTCACAAAAACAGATGCACTGAATTCGGAATACTACACAAAAGATCTAATTTATGTGATTTGTAAGATGCACTCCATCTTTTTTTCAGTATCCAGTGCATCATGTTATTATGTTGAATGTTTGTATTTTTTACAAGCACACCAAATACATCTTCAGCAAGCTCAGATGCGGACTCAGAAGGCGAAACTCCAAATATGGGCAAAACCAACAAGGAAGAGACAATATCCAGAAAAAACTGTTTAGGATATATGAACCAAATAAAGCGTTATAAAAAGGGAAATAGGGACCAAATGCCCAAGCAGGTCAGTTTTCAAATACCAACGAACAAGATACCGACGGAACTTACACAAGGAGGAGATGAAGGAGGGGGGCAAGACCCAACAAATCAAAGACCATAAGAAAGCACAAACAGAAGTTACACCAGAGCCAGTGCGAAGGAATAAAACAGGAACAAATAGGAAGAGAACTTGTTATGAATTTATCAAAAAGAGAATTTTCGGAGGACAAACGTAATTTACTCAACAAGGGGCTTTCCTTTGCTCCAACTACATGGTTTAACAACACCGACATTCACATTGATCTCTTCAAATTCGTACGGAAACTTAAACTTAAAAAGTTCTTTGCAACCAAAGCTCCTTCAAATTGACAAACTCCAGCACAGATAGAACAAAGTGATTTAACAATTCAAGAGATTGAAGACATACATCTCATCAGAGCTGTTCACAAAACTGAGGCTAAAACATCATTTGACACCTGAAGAATTCAAAGCCTTACAACAGCTAGCAACGGATCCTTCGCTAGTGATAAAAGAAGCAGACAAAGGGGGGAACATAGTTATAATGGAAAGATTGCAATATTTAGAAATGGCAAAAACATTTTAGAAACCCCAGGATGTTATATGGTTCGCCCTGCCAGCCTAAGAAAGGCAATTACTGAACAACTTGAACAAGAAATATCTAATTGGCACAGGAAAGTATTACTGTTGGATGAAGAGAAAAGCTATCTCTTAATAAGAGAACCAGTAATGCCACCTATATACTTTCTGCCCAAAGTGCACAAGGAGTATGATATAATACCAGAAGGCCAGCCAATCCTGAGTAGCATAGGATGGGCAACAGAGAATATCTCACAATATCTGGAAAACATATTAAGACCAAGAGAAAGTCAATTGCAGTCATACCTAAAAGACACCACGGGTGTGATTTTAAAACTCAAAACCATACCATAGAATGAGAGTTACAAACTGGCAAATCTAGATGTCAAGGCATTATACACCTCCATTCAACATCAATGGGTGAAATAAACTATAGACCACTCATTAAAGAAGATACAGCATCAATATACCAGCAAGTACAAATGATCAAAGACATGCTTAGACTGACTCTTGAATGTAATATCTTCAGCTTTAAAAATTGTTATTATAAGCAGACAATGGGCGTAG
The DNA here is from genome assembly GCF_040938575.1 of Ambystoma mexicanum. Classification (NCBI taxonomy): domain Eukaryota; kingdom Metazoa; phylum Chordata; class Amphibia; order Caudata; family Ambystomatidae; genus Ambystoma; species Ambystoma mexicanum. Next base: position 399,773,023 of record NC_090930.1, on the reverse strand, counting down.
CCATGGGCACAAAATACGCCGCGACATTAGCAAATCTTTTCATGGGCTACTTTGAGGATATCATTATATACCAAGACAAAGCACATCAGAAAGAATTACTAAAATGGATGAGAAACATCGATGATGTTTTGATTATTTGGCAAGGTACTAAAATTGAATTTCAAGAGTTCACAACCAGAATCAACAACAATCTGTTTTGGATCCAATTTAACGGGACAATTTATGACCATTCAATTACCTTTTAAGACCTAACAATTTATGTGGACAATAACAAACTTAACACAAGGACTTTTAGAAAACCAACGGAGGTCAACTCCAAACTCCATGCCACAAGCTGTCACCATAGATCGACTGTCCTGAACATAACATCTGGAGAATTTATTCGGGCAACAAGAAATTGTCAGACTCAGGAAACCTTTGAGCAGGAATGCCAACTCTTAAAAACAAGATTTTTGCAAAGAGATTACTCAAAGGACTGTGCTGAACAAGCAATCAATAAAAGTGAAAACTTGACACAAGAACAAACATTGGTACCAAAGAAGAAAATAACAGATCAACAACTAAAAGTTAGATTTATTACCAAATATAGCAGCAATCATAAGATACTAAGAAAAACCTTGGCAAACATTGGCATCTATTGAAATTGAATGAGAATATTAAGAACCATATTGATGCAAAATTGGAAAATCATCTTCAAACTGGCTCAAACTCTAAAGAACAAATTGAGTCCATCATTATTACCGGATATGGAAAGTGAAAAACCTATACATTGGTGAGAACCTCCTAACAATGGTTTCAGAAAATGTGGCAACTGAACCATGTGCAAATATGCGCATGGCAAAACAGACTCATTTAAAGATCAATATAAAAATGAGATTAAGATACAACACGTAATCAATTACAAAACGAAATATGTGGTATATGGGATTATCTGTGTATGTAACTTGTACACAGGTAGTACCATTAGGGAACTGAGGACACGCATTCAAGAACACCTGGCTAAAATTGGCAGTCAAGACCTGAGATTACCCTTGGCCAATCATTGGCAGAATAAACACCAAATGTCAAACAAAGCTGACCTTAGATGTATAGGATTTCAGAAAATAACATTGGGTAAAAGCGAAGGCAATAGAGAGAAAAAACTATGGCAGGCGGAAGCCAGGATGAAATGCAAACTCAACACCAACGTGTTGGGTCTCAACTCGGACAATGAAATGGTGTCTTTCCTTTAGTGGATCATCCTTCAACATGCTCTATTTCAAATGTATTTACCGATGATATACAATGATGTACAAGACACTCTGCATGCATTTAATACCTGACAAATGTACTTATCATTTGGATTTGTGTTGTCATTAATAGATGTAAGAGCGACTAGTTAATAACCTACTCGTCTTAGTTTATAACGTAAATCATCAATGGCTCGACTCGACCATGATGACTTCATTCAGTTACGATGATACTTAGACAATGTGATGTCTAACTCTTTTGTTCAACCGAATCCTTTGATAACATGGACTGACACAGCCATCTATTATTTAGTCTAATAGTGCATTTACGCATAATATCTCTCTCACTACAGGAAGAGTATCGCTCACTAACCCTACTTAAGCATCATCAAGTAGATTAAAACTTTTGGAGCTCTTAGGAATTTTAATTAACATTATTCCCATTTCATACACCTTTTTTCAAGAATGTTTTCGACTACATCAACGCACACAGTACTGGGATAAAGCCATTACTACTTTAGTCTATTAGATTGGGCTAAAATAGGCACATTACAGTGGTTAATTTGTATTGCCGTATTACTAAAGATGGCGCACACCATGATCGGCGTGCACTAGTAAGTAAGAACGGACTCCGATTGTCACGTTACCATGATGATGGAATACATTCTTTTCATTAGAGACACCACTCGGCGCCTCTTTTACTAGCTGACGCACACAGACTTGGACAAGAACAAATGGTAAGAGACCGTCTCAAAGTTTACAACGTTTATCCTTGCACCACACATTTACCAAGCGCGTATGCTTCATTTGAAGAGCGCGTACACATAACGTGCTTACCTTCGTGCGAGCTGCATTTTTATAAACTTGGACTTGTTAAACTGTCCAAACAATACTAATCATGAGTTAGAAGCACACGCAAAGAAGTGCATATTATTAGGATACTTGAAACCTCTAATTGACAAGCGCATGTGCCTTACTTGCAGAGCGCGCATACAGATACTGCTCACTAACGCGTGAGCTGCATTTTTGTAAGCATAGACATGGTAAATTGATTGGGGGAAGTTTTTCCCACTAACTTTAAATTTCTCTTTATATTTTTCTACCTCAAACATTTTTCTTTTTTTCATATTCTCGTACCTACCAATCCTCCCCGTGACCAACCCTTATCTCTCTGTGACTTTACCTTTATATTTGACATGTGAATTAACATTGATTATCAAAGCTTGTACTAATTTTGGGCCTTATGTCCTAATTGTGTAATGTACTTGAATTTGTTTTCGTATTATATTGTGTCTCATATCCAGAAGAATAACTTAAACCTTGTAAAAAGCCCTGATTTCATAAAGGATTATGAATAAGCCGAAACACGTGTTATCATAAGGACAACCATGAATAAAACACAATAGGCCTCATTACGACCCTGCCGGTCCGGAAAGAACGGTGGTGGTAAATCCGCCACCAACGTTCTTTCCGGACTGGCTGATTAAGAGTCCTGCAGGCGGGAGGTGTCACTCCCGCAGGTCTGACCTGGCAGGTTTAACACCACCCTGCAGGCGGACATGGAAACACTGGCTCTGTCATAGACCGAGCCGGTGTTTCCATGGTCCCCATCCCCATGGAGTCCTATGTGACTCCATGGGAATGGGAATTTACCGATTTCCGCCTCCGGAATTACCGGCAACCCCGGTGATTCTGGCAATCACAGAGGCGGAATGGTAATACGAGTCCAACGGTAACCTGCCGGAATTTCCGGCACGGTTACCGCCAGACTAGTAATAAGGCCCAATGTGTGGATATAATTTTGGCGCAGTCTGTTAACTGAGTATCTTTTCAACATAATTAATTGACAGTGGATTACTTGGCTTTTCTAACCACAACTCAGGAAGACGCAACAAGTTCTTTATAGTGAGAAAGCATAACACCTAAGTTCATTTCCTCTCAATCAAGCTATTCATGTCGCCTTGATGGACTGACCCTCTAAAAAGCCTACATGTTTTTTCTCTATTTTTAAAAGATGCCATACCAAACAAAACCACATAGACAGCTTTATTCATATTACACCTGACTTTTTCAATTTATGGAGAAAAAAAATGTAATACCCTTTCCACAGTTGTCTTTGCAAAAATATCAAAACAGTTTTTGGAAAAAGAGCCATAAAGCTCTAAATGTATCTTACATGGGAAACTGCAAAGCTATTTAAGTAACATTGCTGTCATCTGTGCCTAGATGCAGTAAACACTGCCTGATAACCTGATGGGTTCTGTGTCTTACAAATTCATTCAATCAAATCAAGCTATTACCCCCGCAGTGAACAATAATCATCTGTGGGTGTTTCCAAGTCACTATGTGCTAACACATTGATAATACTTAATTCCACTTCAATACACAAACTCCATACCACAGCGCCTCCACATTTTAAAAACCAAGATCATTGAAATGCCAAGCTAATTTACATACACCCTCAACCCATAAACCCATGAATCTCCAATGATCCAAGCAGTCTTCTTGTTGAACACCATGCTTTCAGAAATGAGGCACTTGCTGTCTATCCTACCCATTCCAATTTCCCCTCCACAAAGATAAAGCCTGATTGGCTGAGCATTGGATGTCCACAGACATTGCAGGGGTGCAGAAGTGCAGCAATCGTCTTTCCCTGTAGGATATTTTAAAAAAGCATGCCACAGTGCCTGGATGGCACGTGTAATATGTCTGCATCCTTGGAGTCCGATGACCTTTCGAAGGAACTTGGCTTTCGGCCTTGTCTCTCTATTTGATCATGGGACTTACAATCACCTTACAACGTGCAGTATGGGGTACTTTAAGACATGTATCCATTTGAAGCAGCAAGAATACTTAAAGAAAGGACAAGACAGACAGTAATTACAATTATTATAAGCAACCAATGCAAGCACAAAACAATTTGCTACAATATCCTTATGTAACGAGATAGGTGTCATTATCACAATATATATTGACCTGTCTCAAAGTTATTTTATGGGGTTATGCTGAGGGGCTAAAGTTGTAGAAGGGGAGTGAGTCACGGGTGAACCTCTCCAAGCATGGTGCACAACACCTGAAAAGAAGTTCTGAAGAACTATTCTGCTGTGTGTATAATTTTAACAATGCTAAATAATAGCCACAATTATTAACTACATCTCTGCTCATAAAAGAAGTATGCCAATTTGAAAACTATCTAGATATCAGCAAGGAACAGTATTTCCACTCCTTACTTTTTAAGCCCAGAGCGGACATATTATCCTTTTTTTTTGCTGCAGTATCAGAGAAACAGTACCACATTTCATGTTCATATATCCAGCGTATGCAGTAATCAGACAAAGGGACCTGAGACTGTGCTGTTCTGAGATAGCATGACAGAGTTCAATGTCATATTTGCAGTTGGCCATTTCTTGGGCAAAAATGTATTAATATGCCATATGTGGCATGATAGATCCATCAGAGACATGCACAACAAATAGAGAGACCACTTTAGGCTAACACTAACTCCAAATGGATATATTGGGCCTCATTATAACTTTGCTGGTGCAGAAGTAACATGCCGGTATGACCATATACTAGCATGTTTCTGCACCAGCAAAGTACAACTTTGGTTGATAGGGGTTAGGTCCCCAAAGTACAACTTTGCTGATAGGGTGGGACAATTACCTCCAGATAACAGCTGGAAGTAATTCCACCAACCTACAGGAAAGAATAGCTGGTATGCCAGCAAATCCCCCCATGGAGGCATATGGGACTCCATGGAATGGGGATTTACAACCCTTACCAGCACTCATAATCAGGCAGTAATACCGCCAGACTGAGTGGAGATAATGCTATTTTCATTTGCCAGTATCCTGACAGAACTACTGCCAGGGTACCAGCAAAGTTATAATGAGGCCCATTCTCTTTTCTCTCTCTAATAAATGTGTAGTGTGATGAATCCCGAGCTGACCTCACTTCTCCCCAGGGAGGAGCCCCTTCCCATGAGGCCAGGTTGGTAAGGCTGATACTCGATAGTCTACCTGGGGTGGCACTCAGTGGGGGGGGACTGATGGGAGGAGACCTCCCCTCTGGGAACAAGGAAGAACATCTCAGGAGAATGCGGCATGTATACCCTCCATCTAGACACCTAGACACACTCTGAGTCATTAGACCCCTCTGTTAACACACACTCCCATGAACACGCTAGGCCTATGTACTTCTGTAATATCTGTAAAAATGAAAGTACTGGGATGAAGAAGAATCTTATGAGCCCAAGGGATTTGCCCGACCCTAGTACTGGGGTGAGGTGGCCCCTAGGAAGAGTAATGATTCACTTGTCAGCTTTCATTGCTTGTGTGGACGCTGCGCCAGGGTGGAGTTCACGAAATAAAAAGGAAACTGAAAAAGTACTTGCTGTCTTCTGTTTCAAATTGCGCACAAGAAAGAAGAATCAGGCAGAGTGGCAAATCAAGGCAAACAGTCGTAGAGGTCCCGAGGAGTTCCTGCAAGAGGCAACCTCCCCGCCCATCTTTAGGAATCGTGTGGTGGCACAGACACAGGAAGCTGGAAGCAGAGAAGAGAACCGAAGACCCGAGCAGCTGATGAGAAGGAATACTGGTGCTACCGTGAGGAAGCACGATCCCAGGAAGGACCACAGAGCTACACGACCCCATTAGCATGTACAGAGCTGATCGGGAGGCCAGTTGGGGACATGCGGGCAGGCGGCAAGAAGAATTTGCAGCAGAGCAGCACTTCTTCTGCCCAATGGAGTCACAAAAGCCACTGACCACCAGAGAGGGGTCTGGGACCCAGAACGAGAATTGAGCCCTCTCACTCACATCAATACTTGGTGGGAAGATGAGCCAAAGGATCTGAGTGTAAAATAGAGAGAAACAGGGGTTAGGGCCCCTCACCGAGAAGCGGTGCATCTCCCTCACATTCATACTTGATTGGAGATTGCTCCAAGGGAACATAAAAAGGAGGGGATCAGGGGTCTGGGATCCAAACCAGGAAGCAAGGTGTCTTCCTAGTAGTACCACTTGGCAGGGGAGTGAAGCAAGTGGGCCAAATCGAACAGCAAGAGAAGCCAGGGTCTATGACCCAAAATCCACACACAGCACTAGTCATCTTCCTCGTTGCAGTACTTGGTAAAGGGAAGATGCCAAGTGAACCCAATCAAAGAAGAGCAGTTAAGAACTGTGTGTTTACAGATAAAGTGAGAGAGAGGCCAGGGGATGGGTTACGCTCACCTGGTTCCCACAGGGGCGTCGATCGGACCCGGACAGCTGCGGTCTCCACCAACGTGATACGTAGTGCCGAGATGACTGTCTGGACTGGCCCGCCTAATCTCGTCCGCTTGATCCGTAGAAGTATTCTCCTTATGTTTTTAAATGATGAGCTCTCCATCCTGCATGGCATGCAGGGGTGCGTAGATACCAGTTACTTCACTGGTTTGAAGGTGCTGGAGGAGTTCCGGAGGAATATTGACTCCGGGGTTTATAAAGTTCAAAGAGTTCAATATGTCCGATGATCACTCTTATTCCATTCCCTTGTTGAATTGCAACTGGTTCAAAAGAATATTGCCTGGAGGCAGCTGATGGTGTTCAGGTAAGAGTCTGTATTACCCAACACTGTCCAGTAAAAGTTGCATGAGTTTAACTTGCTGTTTTCTCCCTTTATAGGTGCGGCAAATGAAGATGAGGCGTATTAAAGGGTAATGCCTCCGGTGGTAAATCAGGTAAGCCTATGGTGGTAAGAGATTGTATTTGTCGGCTCTCTTAGCTCACCTTGTTGTTTCTTTTGTTTTCCCCCAGGTGCTGGAGTTCGGCGAAGAAAATGATGGAGGCAGCGCCGGATCAAAAAATGCTGTGAGGACTGGTGAGTATGGCGCGGCGCTGCAGCTGGCAATGCGACGCATGCATAAATAATGTCCTTTTCAAGTTCGAAGACGTGATGGATCCGGAATCAGGTAAGGATTGAAATAAGGTTGGTGTTCCAACCTTTCCTTCTTGTTTTCTCTTTTGCTAGGAGCTCTGGATTCGAGACAGGCGTAGCTGAAGACTGGATGCTGGCTGCAGGCACGGTGAGCGTTACGCTGCTGGATGCAGAGTAACACGAAGCGTGTGTTGCTGATCGGGCATGGTTTAAATAGCCTCCAAAGTAGTTCCAGGTAAGAAGTTCCCCAGAACCACACCCGAGTAAAAAATAGTCCCTGTAACAAAATAGTCCCATCCAAGCCTCACGTTGGCTTGGATTCAGTTGACGCATGGTCTGCATGAGGTAAGTAATGTCTATGAGCCTGGCGCCTATGGCTCCAGGACTGATTTCTATTATGAGCCTGGTGCCTAAGGCGCCAGGACTGAACCCAGACAGCCCCTAGCCGGGGCTGCTGGGGTTTTAATAAATATATGGATGCCTGCTCCCGGGGCTGATGGGCTTGGTCCGGATGCCCGGGGGTAGGCATCATGACAGCACTCCCCCCCCCAAGGCCCCTCCTAAAGGTGTTCTTCCCCTCGGTCCTGGTTTGTCTGGGAAGTTCCGATGGAATTTTTTCACCAACCGAGGTGCATGAACGTGGTCACTAGGCTCCCATGACCTTTCCTATGGTCTGTAACCCTTCCAGTCGATTAAATAAAAAAGTCTTGATTTAACCATTTTAGAGTCCAGGATATTTTTTACTTTGAATTCGGGTTCCCCATCTATTAGGATGGGGTCGGGTGGTTTGGCTAGTCTTGTCCCGGGTTGAACTGGTTTCAGGAGTGAAACATGAAAGACAGGATGGATCCGCATATAAGAGGGTAGTTCCAATTTGACGGCCACCGGGTTGATAATGGCCTTAATAGTGTAAGGTCCCAAATATCTAGGATTAAAAGTATGAGTCCCTTTTAGAGGTATGTGTTTTGTAGCCAGCCAAACTTGATCTCCAATCTGGTATTGTGGGGCATCACTTCTATGTTGATCAGCATTTTTCTTGTATTTCTCTTTCGCTTTTTTCAAATGTTCTGTTGCTTCCTTAAAGGCTTGTGTAATAGTAGAGTGCAGATGATTCACTGTGGGCATTTCTAAGTGTTGAGGCGAATCGAGTTCTGATGTTCGAGGATGATGTCCATATATGGTATAAAAGGGGCTTTGTCCGGTTCCAGAATGTACATAGTTATTGTATGCGTATTCGGAAATCCATAAAATATCCTTCCAATTACTTTCGGTTTGATGTAGCATGCAACGTAGGTACTGTTCAAGAGTCTGGTTGGTCCTCTCCGTCTGACCATCGGTCTGGGGGTGGTGACTGGTTGATAACCTCACGTTGATTTACGCTAATTGACATCTTTTTCAAAATTGAGAAATGAATTGGCTACCTCGGTCAGAGACCAATACAGAAGGAAATCCATGTATTCGAGCAATGTTTTCGAGAAATTCCTTGGCCAAGATTGAAGTGGAAGGTAATCCCTTTAAAGGAATAAAGTGGGCCATCTTGGAAAAAAGATCCACAATAACTAGAATGGTGTTAAATCCATTACATGGAGGTAGATCAGTAATAAAGTCTAAAGACAAAGTATGCCAAGGTGTAGGAGGAATATCCAAAGGTTGTAAAAGACCAGCTGGTTTTTTCTTTTGACTTTTGTTGTGGGTGCAGATACCACAAGATAGCACAAATACCTTTATGTCTTTTCGCCAGGTGGGCCACCAGAATTGTCTTTTAATTTTAGCTTCAGTTTTTGCGTTACCTGGATGTCCTTCCATCAGAGCATCATGATAATTGGAGTTAACTAGTTCTTGTAGTTCCTTGTGTGGTAGAAATAGATGCCCTTAATAGTAAGGTAGGTCATTGCTGACTGAATAATCTTTGCCTTTCTTTACCCAGTCCTGCAGGGCTGCAGGATCGAAAAGTTGTTGGATTTTTAAATGAATATCTTCTAAAGTCTGTAGAGTAGTTATGCCAAGAATTCTTTGTTCTGAAATTATATTCACCAGTTCCGGGTTCGAATATGCTTCTCCCATCCCTATTCGGGATAAGGCATCTGCCTTGCCGTTTTTATAACCTGGTCGATAAGTGATCACAAAATCGAATTCGGCAAAGAATAATGCCCATCGAAGTTGACGCGATGATTGGGCCTTGGCTGTTTTCAAATACTGCAGATTCCTGTTATCGGAGATTACAGTGATGGTATGCCTAGCACCGAGAAGATAATGCAGCCAAGCCTTGAAGGCGGACTTGATGGCTAATAACTCCTTATCAGTAACCGCATAGTTTAACTCGGGTGCTGAGAACTTTCTTGACCAGAAAGCTACTGGATGAAGTTGACCGGTTTCAGGATCCTTCTGAGACAGAGCAGCTCCTATGGCTAAACTGAATGCATCAGTTTCAACTATGTATGGATGCTCAAGGCGTGGATGCTTTAAAACAGGTGCAGACGTGAATTTCGCTTTTAGCTCTTGGAAGGCTCTTTCAGCCTCTTCAGTCCACAAAAACGTTTGTTTTTTCGCAAAAGTGCTGTGATGTGGTGTTCAATATGTGAGAACTCAGGAATAAATCTGCAATAGAAATTAGCAAATCCAAGCATGCTTTGTACCCCTTTAACTGAACTGGGTGATGGCCACTTGAGGATTGTGTCCACCTTTCGAGAGTCCATTCAAACTCATTTTGGAGTCAGGATAAATCCAAGGAATTCAACTTCTCTAGAATGAAAAACACATTTCTCCAATTTTGCGTATAACTTGTGCTGGCGTAGTTTCTCAAGAACTGCACGAACGTGCTTCACATGGTCTGATTCTGAGGGGGAGTACACTAGAATATCGTCTATGTATACGACAACACAGACGTCAATGAGTTCATGAAGGACATCGTTCATAAAATACTGGAAGGCTGCTGGTGCATTGCACAACCCGAAGGGCATCACCTGGTATTCGAATAACCCGTACTTGGTGCGAAAGGCAGTCTTCCATTCGTCGCCTTTCATTACACATACCAGATGATATGCCCCTCAGAGATCTAATTTAGTGTAGATGCAAGCGTCCTTTACTTGGTCTGGTATTTCGGGGATCAGAGGCAAGGGGTATCGGTTCTTAACCGTGATCTGATTTAATGCACGTAGTCTATGCACGTTCTGAGGTCACCTTCCTTTTTAGGCATGAAGAACAAAGCTGAGGATGCAGGGGACTTGGATGGACGAATGAAGCCATTAGCAAGGTATTGGTCCAAGTATTGTCGTAGGTGAAGGTTTTCGGGTTCCGTAAGGGCGTAGATCCTACTACATGGAGGTTGTGCACCGGGTATGAGGTCAATTTGACAATCATATGATCTGTGAGGTGGTAAGGTGTTTGCCTGTTCTTTTTGGAAAACATCCTGGAATTCTTGATATTCCTGAGGTAACTGCACGACTGGAGTAGGGACTGTGGCCAGGCCTTTGTTCAAGGGTTTTTCAGGGTAACAGGTGTGTGCACAATCCGGGAAGGTTATTCTCTTCTCTCACCAATCAATACAAGGATTATGTGTTTCCAACCAAGGTATCCCCAGTATTATTTGGAACTGCGGGGCTTTGATTAAATCAAACACAATTGTCTCTCGATGCCCATCCTGACCCAACAGAGTCATCTCTGCGGTGGAATGAGTTACAGGCCCAGAGGCAATTTCAGTTCCATCGACTGTGGTGATGACATCCGAAGTGGTCTTTTTGCAGAGAGGTAGATTCATCCTAGAAGCCAATTCGTGGTCCATATAGTTTCCTACGGCCCCGCTATCAATGTATGCCCTTACTGCATGCATACGTGATGGCTGCCTTGGATCAATAAGGACCATTGGTATGATGAGGTGCGAGGTCTGAGTATCCTTCTTCAAGCTCGGCAAGCGGACCTCTACGCTTGTCAGGCGTGGTCGTTTCCCGAATCAGGCTCTGTTTGATTTCTATCAGCAATTCCAACTACTTTCTTGGACGGTTTTATAGGGCAATCCCGTAGAAAATGTCCTGAGGCCCCACAGTACAGACACAATTGCATCTGCCGTCTCCTTTCTCTTTCCTTTTGAGTCAAGGGTCCCTTAACCCCCCCGATCTGCATTGGTTCTGATGCATCTGTTCCTTTGGGGGTAACATTGGGTTTAACCAATACCCGATTCTCAAACTGAGGTCGATCAGCCTTTCCATTCTGAAGTTGGTGGTCTAACTGGACCACTAAGTCTATATATTCTGCGCAATCCTGAGGTGGGTTCACAACTTGGGCTAAAACATCTTTGAGTTCACCCCGAAGTCCACGATGAAATAATGTAATTTGTTTTACCTCTGGCCATCCGGTTTCCACCACCAACCTATTGAAGGTTGCGATATAGGTCAGTAGATCCTGGTTACCTTGTCGTAAGGATAAAAGTTCGTTATCCAGGGCCTGTCCCTGTGAATGTCTGGCAAATATTCTTCCATGCTCAATTGAAAACCTTGAAAATCCCGAAGAAGAGGGTCATCCTGGTTGGCTAGTGGAATTGACCAATCCGCTGCGCTGCCACTAAGGTATGATAGTACAAAGGCTACCTTGGCTTGGTCGTTTGGAAAAGCTCCAGGTCTGCATAAAAAGTGCAAGCGGCATTGGTTCATAAACACAGCGAACTGTTTTGGGTCCCCAGCAAAACGTTCGGGTGGAGCTAAAGGAATGCTCCCTGGTAGGACCACTTGCACAGGATTGCTCGATGAAACAGGAGTTGGATTCCCCCCGAGTCCAGGTAATGGTGTTTGCCCAGCTTGGTTTTGCAGCAATTGTCTAGCAAGATCATCAGTGCACTCCTTTGACACAATCAGTTTCTCCTGAGGGCATTAGTTTCTTGGCGTGCGGAGTGCACTTCTGCCCTAGGTTCCCCTAACAATAGGGCTAGTTGGTCGGTTTCTGAGGTTTCCATTACGCCCGGGTGGGGATTTGTGGATAGGCTTCGCGTTCTGTTACGCTCACCTGGTTCTCACAGGGGCGTCGATCGGACCCTGACAGCTGCGGTCTCCACCAACGTGATGCGTAGTGCCGAGATGACTGTCTGGACTGGCCCGCCTAATCTTGTCTGCTTGATCCGTAGAAGTATTCTCCTTATGTTTTTAAATGATGAGCTCTCCATCCTGCATGGCATGGAGGGGTGCGTAGATACCAGTTACTTCACTGGTTTGAAGGTGCTGGAGGAGTTCCGGAGGAATATTGACTCTGGGGTTTATAAAGTTCAAAGAGTTCAATATGTCCGATGATCACTCTTATTCCATTCCCTTGTTGAATTGCAACTGGTTTAAAAGAATATTGCCTGGAGGCAGCTGATGGCGTTCAGGTAAGAGTCTGTATTACCCAACACTGTCCGGTAAAAGTTGCATGAGTTTAACTTGCTGTTTTCTCCCTTTATAGGTGCGGCAAATGAAGATGAGGCGTATTAAAGGGTAATGCCTCCGGTGGTAAATCAGGTAAGCCTATGGATTGTATTTGTCGGCTCTCTTAGCTCACCTTGTTGTTTCTTTTGTTTTCCCCCAGGTGCTGGAGTTCGGCGAAGAAAATGATGGAGGCAGCGCCGGATCGAAAAATGCTGTGAGGACTGGTGAGTATGGCGCGGCGCTGCAGCTGGCGATGCGACGCGTGCAGAAATAATGTCCTTTTCAAGTTCGAAGACGTGATGGATCCGGAATCAGGTAAGGATTGAAATAAGGTTGGTGTTCTAACCTTTCCTTCTTGTTTTCTCTTTTGCTAGGAGCTCTGGATTCGAGACGGGCGTGGCTGAAGACTGGATGCTGACTGCAGGCACGATGAGCGTTACGCTGCTGGATGCAGAATAACGCGAAGCGTGTGTTGCTGATCGGGTGTGGTTTAAATAGCCTCCAAAGTAGTTGCAGGTAAGAAGTTCCCCAGAACCACACCCGAGTAAAAAATAGTCCCTGTAACAAAATAGTCCCATCCAAGCCTCACGTTGGCTTGGATTCAGTTGAAGCATGGTCTGCATGAGGTAAGTAATGTCTATGAGCCTGGCGCCTATGGCGCCAGGACTGATTTCTATTATGAGCCTGGTGCGTAAGGCGCCAGGACTGAACCCAGACAGCCCCTAGCTGGGGCTGCTGGGGTTTTAATAAATATCTGGATGCCTGCTCCCGGGGCTAATGGGCTTGGTCCGGATGCCCGGGGGTAGGCATCATGACAGGATGGGAGTCATTCTCCTTGGTGATCAGGAGCTCTACTGGCAATTGAAAAGTTACTACGAGAAGGGAGTAATTTTCCTGGTAACCAAAATCAGAGGAAGGGAGTCATTCCCACTGGTTGTGTTGAACTGGCAAGATACTAGAAGAAGGAAGGCATTCCCCTAGTAAACAAGGTGGTACAAATTTAAGAGTCGAGATACTAGGAGAAGGGAGCCATTCTCCTGGTAGACAACACCAGGGGAAGAGAGTCAACCCTCTGGTTGTATGGAACGTTTCCTTTTTGTATTGTTACGTGGGAAAGGAAGCTATTCCCGTAATCTGACAAGAACTGTTTCAAACTCTGTCTTTAAAATGTGTTTCACCCAGGGGAAGGGAGACATCCCCCTGGCATTGTGAAAACTTGGAGAATAAGACACCTTGAGAGGGAAGACATTCTCCAGGAACCCAATGGTGAAGAAACTATGGCCAATAAGGAATATTGATGTTTGAGCCAGAACCATGTGAACTTGAACTGAGAACTTTACTGCAGGTTAGTATTACAAATTGGAACTTTGTGTTGTGCCTGGAAAAGGAATTGAGATCTGGGAAGGTAGTCATTCTCTCGGGCAAAAGTTCTGCACTTCAGTTAGAACTGTGGACCGCTGTCCAGAAGCCAGGAGTCATTCTTTTGGACCAAGAAGATCTACTACCTTGTTAGTTTAGTATTTAGTATAAGGGACAGAAGCAGGATTTTTGACACAGGACGGAGAAATATTGATTTGCACGGACAGACATTCTGTCAACACTTTTTCTTTTTTAGTTGAGCCACGGCAAGCACACTTAGAGTTAGGGCAAGCTAGGTTTTCCCTTTAGTTTCTGGTTTAATAAAGGTGTATGCAAACAATCATGCCACCTATGGGTCAGTCTCCTCTTTCTGAACCTTTACAGTAGGCACTGGCGAAAAAAGGTCTGATGCTAATTTGAATGCTTTATGTTCCATGGTTTGATTAATATAAATAGTTGACCATTAACTCACTCATAGTGATCAACTGCACTGATTCTTAACCATTGTTTTTATTCCACTGTGCATAATACTGTCTGTGAAATGTTCTCCAAATTGAGTTTAATCCCTTACTTCTTTTCAAGTGTATCAGGATTAATGTAATTTGTTTGACAGAGATTTGACTGATTTATATGAATGTAACCTCACAAATATATATAATTGTATAACTTCATGTATGCCCATTCTCCTACTTCATTTCATAATGTATTTAACTGTTTATAAATTTTGTACGGCCTCTTATATCTTTTATTTTAGCTTGTTTCTATTTTATGTATTAAAGTATGTTATTATGTCATTTGTGTTGTATTAAAGCTATGCTGATTGATTGATTTGGAGAAGGGTCATTATCCCAAGCAATAATATCCCCACCCTGAAGTCTATAAGGTATTATTAGCACATAATGGTAGTAGCAATACATGTTTTGGATTTTTGGCGGTGAATAAAACATGTCACTTTAATAGTGAGTAAATAGACAAAGTGAGTTTGTAAATTAAATGTGAGTTTATTTTGTAATATTAAAATAACAAGGTTATCTTCATGAATTAAGCACTTGTATCGTAAACATGCTTGAACTGAAACACATTTAAAATGATCATGCATTAGATGACATGTTGAAGTAAACAGCTTCTTTATAAGGAAGTGAATTTGGCTACATTGATGGGGTATGAAGCTGTTTTGCATGTTATCCATAGATATAGGAAGACTCAACATTATTTGATGCTCTGCCCGGACCCCGAGTTGCGGAAATTTATGCTAAGGTTGCGCACCAATCAACTGCATGTATTAACTGTAGAGGGGCCTCGGCTAGGCATTCTGGTTAAAGATAGATGCTGTTGTATCTGTGGGATACGGGACAACTTGGAGACAGGTAGGCATGTCTTAACTCAGTGTCCTCGACTAGGCCCCCTCTACATGTGCCTTTTTGGTAGATTGATTCATAATTATGATACCATAAAGGGAGAGCCTTTTTGGGACCACTGTTTAAATTCAGATTCCCTTGGTGCACAGTTGGCACTATATAGGGTATGGACTAATGTGAAAAGCATGCTAGTCATGTGAAAGGCATGTTATTAATGCAGCTACATTATACAGAGATTGGATGGTTATAGTATTGTTTAGATAAGACTGAATTGCTATTATGTGTAAGTGAAGCCCCTCCGCGGGTTGGTGTATAGACTTTTCAACATCCCTCTTAGCATTATCATGGTGTATAATTTGTGCCACACTTTTATTGTTATGGGTTTATGTCATCATGTTTCTATGTTTTTGTGCTTTTGGATATATATATATATATATATTTATTCTGTTTTATATGTACTGCATTTGCTGTCCTTTTGAAGTGAAGTGTTGTTTTGTTTTAAATTGAAAGATGTGATTGTAATATTTGTGTAAAGTTCAAATTGTGAACTAATTCACTCTAAAATTATTATTATTATAAGGAGGTGAATGTTTTTTTCATTGTTTAGTGTTCCCTTTCACGTGTCAAATAGCATTTT
This sequence comes from Ambystoma mexicanum, assembly GCF_040938575.1. NCBI lineage: Eukaryota > Metazoa > Chordata > Amphibia > Caudata > Ambystomatidae > Ambystoma > Ambystoma mexicanum. Next base: position 399,757,137 of record NC_090930.1, on the reverse strand, counting down.
GCAGCAAAAACATCCTCCTAAAGCGGAAGTGTCTTTTTTTAAAGAAATCTTGCGTGATCTTAAATTGTTGATTCCCCCTCGGCTTTTGAAGAAAGAATGTTCAGAATGAAGTCAATAAAATGAGTATTGAATGCACTCTAAACACTCTGATTGGCTGAGCTGAGGTCACTAGCAGTCTCCATGTGCTAATAACCAATAAAGCAAAGCACTACACTGTTGCAAAGGAACATTACTATATTTGAGTTTAGAGGTAAGTGAATATTAATAGCACATGGTTTGGATACCTATATGTCAAAGTCTGTCCTAGTATAAAATGTGCAGTCCTAGCTGGAACCTCCGGCTCTGCCCACACCATAGTTGTCTGGGATTTCCAAGGTAATGCGTGAATGCTTGCATGACATCTCATGCCTCCTCAACAAGCACTGTCAGGTAGCTAAAACCCCACCTTGCCCCACTTTTAAAAGTGCTATAAAGGAAACCAATACCAAAGACCAATACTAAAGTGCTTCTTCCAAGCTCCCTAATTAAACATGAGCAATGAACAGTAACAGCATTAAATCATGCACACTTTACCAGAAGCAAATGTAAATATTCTTTCTTTTCTCCAACAGATACAAAAAATACTGACCAAAACCCAACTTTGAAAACATTGTGCAGGCAAAAACAAGAGAGAGCTATACACTTGCTCATCACTAATAAAAGTACCCAAAAAAAGTGTTAATTCTCTTATTGCAAATTACAAGCACACTTATCACCAAAATAAGTGTGATTGCTCCACCTGCATCAAAAAAGAAATACAAAGAATTACCTTCCAATTCAATATCAACCGAATATCAGCCCCCAACAAACACAACAGTTATGGAAACCATATCTGTCAATGTAGCTCAAAGCAAACATTCCACACAATCCATTTAACAAAATCGGTTCACTTATAGAGTCTTCACAAGTCTCCTAAAAATATGACAAGTCAGGTTCCTCACTTGTCAATTATCAAAGAAACCTGGTCCGGAAATAAATAACTGACAGCACATTCACACTAAAGACATGTATTTACACATGTTTTAAACAAAATGAAACCAATAACAAATGTATTTAAGTATCTACAAAGCTAAGAAACATGCACAATGTAATTGTAGATACATTCTGCAACTTGTGTGCCAGTAATGTGCCACACTACCAGCATTACAACCATAATTCAATGAAGATGCCTACAACCAAGAACAGAGACATCCAACTGAAATAGATGCATATATAGTAGAGGCTATGAGATATCAGAATGAACTATTATGAAACAAAATCTTTAATCCAAAATCCTTTCTGATCAAATATTGAGCCAAAGCCTCCTCATGTCCAGAGAATATGTCCAGTGTACAAATGTTCCTGCAAAACATCTCCTGCCCAGTGTTTATCCACACCAGATTACGTGGACATTCTTTAGGCTGCATATCAGGAACATCCTGTATAAGCAACTTTTATCATATAAAATGTTAGCAACACAGCATTTATAATGTACACCCCATAAAATGCAGAGCACTAAAAGTCTGGTTCTAGATTACGAAAACGAAATTAAACTCTACTAACTAGCACAGCACAAGAAGTCCTATGTCATATAAACAACACACTAACAGGCCGATTCATGGAATTAATGTGCGCTGAAATTTTCAGCGCAAGCGTGCAAAAGCGTGCGAATCGCAGTGCCAGTGCGAAAATCGCAGCGAAACCCGCGCAAAGCGATTCATGTAAGTCCGTGCGCATGTAAATCCCAGGATGTGTGCCAAAATTCTGCGTGGCGCACGCTGGCGCCCACGTCTCCAAGCAGCGTGCACTACGCGCACAGCGAAATCGCACATAGCGCAGCACACACAACAAAAGTAGGAGGAACAGTGGGCATGACACGCGGAATGGGGAACAACTCGTGAAAATGTGGGCGTCACGGGGAAGTACAGGAGGCAAGTGCGCGGAACGCCCACACGCACGTTCAAAACACGTATTCATGGAATCGAACGGGGCTAAGGCGTGCGCCAAAAAAGACGCGCTAATCAGGAAACACGTACGCCAGCAGGAACAGGCGTACGTGGACCCGCGCAGCATAAAAGTGCACGCAAACAACAAACAATCACAGACGCCAGGATGAATATACCGTTCCTAGCAGCAGTGGTCGTGGGATACCACAGGAGGAGGATAGTCAGGCCCAGAATTTTTACACCCAGAACCAGCCTTTTTGGGATGCCTGATGACCAGGTGTATGGGAGGTACAGGTTTCCACCTCACATAATACTCGACCTGGTCAGTGAGTGGGAGGATGACCTCACATCACCCACCCGGTGCTCCCAAGCACTCAGCCCCCTGCATAAGGTCCTCAATGTACTGCACTTCTTGGCCACTGGATCATTTCAGCGGACAACTGCTATAGTGGGGGAGAGGGGGTGTCACAGGCCACGCAGTCACGCTGCCTACACAAGGTCTTGGCCATCATGACTGCACGCCCATCAGTCCGCAGGCACATATACCTGCCCAGAACACCTGCAGAAAGGCAGGCTGTCGTCCAGGATTTTTACGGGGTGGCACACTTCCCCAAAGTGCTAGGTGCCATTGACTGCACCCATGTGGCTCTATGTCCCCCCAGGGCATCAGAGCACATCTATAGAAACCGCAAGCACTGGCATTCCATCAACGTCCAGGTAGTATGTGATACCAAGGGAATCATCACCTCAGTATATGCCAACTATCCAGGGTCCACCTACGACATTATAATTTACAGAATGTCAACCCTAAACCGGGACCTAGAAGCTGGGCAGCATGGCGATACATGGCTGCTCGGTGAGTATATATGCCACAGCACATGCATGCATGTCAGATTCTGAGCAATGTCACAACACCACTAATGATACCCATCACCACCTCCCCAGGGGACAGTGCCTACCCTCTGATCACCCACATAATGACGCCAATTTGGAACCCCACCACGCCACCCGAGGTAAGATACAACACAGCCCACATTGCACCCGGGGCATAGTGGAGCGCACATTCGGAGTGCTCAAGTCACGCTTTCGCTCCCTTGACCGTTCTGGTGGGCAGCTGTTATACGCTCCCCCAGTGGTGTGCAGGATCATAGTGGCAGCATGTGTCCTGCACAACTTTGCAACACGCCGGGGCCTGCCCGTGGACATGGTGGTGCCCCCACATCCCCAACCACATGCACGCCCACTGTGCATGGGAGGGGAAAGGGCACGGGGTGAGGAAGCCCGTACGCAGCTGGTGGCTAATTACTTCACCTAAAATCACACCCCTGTGGAGTGCACACAGCCCTGGCACATACCATCTCACAATCAATGATGATGACATAAGGGACCGTCTACTGTTACAACCATACCAGCCTGAGATTGGTCACCTGGAATTGTAACATTGTGTGAATCCCTAACTACACAAACACCACCAATGCTGTGTCATCAAAAGACACACTTCTATGTTACTAAAGTCATTACCCCCTTGCAAAATAGAACATGACAACAGTGCCATGTCACCCAACCCCTCCCCAGCACCGCCAACTAACACACCATGGCATGTCATGCTATGTGAGAGCAAACAAAGCAATCCCCAAAACATGACACAAGTGTCAAAGTACTGTGTCCCTAATGGAAACTGCCCACACACAATATGCTCCCAGTAATGTAGAACTAACAACACACATGACCAAATACTTACCAACAATACAATGCAGCTAGACAACCTCAAACATGACAGACAATATGCTCCCAGTAATCAATAACAAACAGCACACATGAACAAATAGTTACCACCAACACAATACAGCAACACACCATGAAACATTGCAAAAACATGACAGTATTAAGTCAAAGTAGTGGTAGTCTTACAACCTGATCATGCCAGCACATCGTCCACTTCCAACTGTACAGTGCTGCTGCCACGCAAATGTCTAAGTGCACTGCTTACAACATGAACTCCATCTCCAAAGTAGACAGCCTTGTGAAGACATGAGGAATTAACCTGCAAATTAGGCGAAAGACATGGATGCACAAGCACATAGCAATACACCATTCAGTGTACAATTCAATAACAATATCCACTAGGAATGTATACACAGCATTGAGTACAGACTGCCCACACAGCTCATGGGAGTCCTACGTCACCGTGTAAGTCACTGTCACTTGGGCACACCCTTTGCAAGCCCATGGAAACGGGAAGCAGGAGGGGTGTGTGTCTCACGAACCCAAGCATCTAACCCAAACTCAGGACAAGCCTGCATGTGCCCAGCCGGAATACAGTAGATGCCCACGGGAGCCACACAAGGCAACACACTGTAAAAAAAAAAAAAAAAAAAAAAAATCAAAAATCAAAAATGGCCATGTGGGGGGTGGGGGGGAGGCCACCCAGGAGGTCCGAGGACAGGGTGCGCACCAACACCCACCTGTGTGGATGTTGGGAAAAAAACACCTCCATGGGTTCATGGCCTGCACGGCTATGCCAATGTGGGAGAACTGCTGCTGTCGCTCTCATCACCCTCTGCTGCTGCCACAGGAGGTGGTATTGCCACAGGAGGTGGTGGTGCTATGGGAGACAGCCCACGCAAAGCCCTGGTATGGTCCTCCATGGCAGCAAGCATGCGGGTGTGGAAGGTCTCGTTCTGGAGGATTATAGTGCGGAGATCCCCATGCAGCACCTGACGTGATGCCCGGATCTCCTCCCGAGTTGCCTGCATCTCAGCTGAGAGCGAACATGTGAGCCGCTCCAGCTGCTGTTCTGTCCTCAAGTAAGTGGAAGCCTCAAGGTCAACAAGAGTCTCCCTGAGGTGATGGAGTTCTACCCTCCGGGCTTCCCTGTGGCCCTGGGACTCTATTGATATTGATTGGTGTAGAGTCTCCAGTGTCGCCCGTTGGTCCCTGTTGGATGCCAACATGTCCTCCCTGTGTGATTGGCAAATGGAGTCTGTTGCCTGCTGTAGTTGCTCCATCTGCCTTTCAGGGGGGACAATGGAAGTGGCCACCCTCTCCATTGCTTGAGCCATCATCTCAACTGATGCTGCCTGTTGGGTTGCCATACCGTACATGGATTGTTCCCATGCGTTATTGCCTGGTGGCGTATGGCCACCTGTTTGGGGCAAGGCGTACTGCGCCTTGCTGTGCCAGCACTGCCTGAGGCTGCAGGACTGCATTCCCCCTCTGATCTGCTGGCCCAGGAACAGGGTCAGATGTTGTGGAGTTTGACCCTGAATCCGTAACCGCCAAAGGCGGATTTACCAACACTGACATCCCCATAGAGGGTTCTACCCCTGGTACAGGTGGGTTGGACAGAACAGAATCCTTGCCAGAAACACTTACCTGCGACGGCACATAGGTCTCATCATCCGAATCAGCACCTGAATAGAGGTCTGGGGAGGTGCACCCAGAGGCACCCCTCAACAGAATGTTCTGCAGCAAGATTGGGTTCTCACCCACCACCACACCACGTCCCCCACTGGTGCCCGGTCGTGCCTGAGATTCCTCCTGGGTCTGCACCATCTCCTCAACCTCAACAGCATCAAGTGCATCATCCCCTGCAAACACATGAAAGACAAAAAATGGAAACAAGCATTAGCACCATAGCACACAAATAGGCCTGACAAGCTACAGAACCAGTACATGATTTACACATGTCCCACATGACTATAACCCTCCATGCATGCACTGTCACTGAGTTGGAAGGGGAGGCAAAAGGCAGACACTGATGACACCAACATGGAAGAGCAACACATTTGCTGCATGCTGGGTAGAACTGCTATCACACATTGGCCTGTGAATGGCATGTCCAATACACATACATGACACATGCCATCACACAGATGGCATGTACCATAGCCATGGTACATTCCACAAGTACATCCATATGTCAGTGAATGAATACTGTCAGCCATCCATGTGAGATGGACATGATGAGATGAAAAATGCTACATAGTGTGACAAAATAGGCATGTGCCACACACTGCAACACATCCAGTGTACAAAAATACTGTGATTGCAGGCCGATGTACACATCAATGGTTGTGCACTTCAACATGACAGGAAAGAACTATCATGTTCCTCATTCAAACAGGCCCTAAAAATTCCTGTGATCAGGCCAATACTCAATTAGCCTGAATGGTCAAATCATTCATCTAACAAGGTAACACATGTGGGCCAATGTGGGGTTCATCAATGACAGAAGCATGTCACAAATGTGACAATAGGGCTGAGGAATGTGTAGCAAAAGTGGGAGAATTGAAACAATCAGCCTGAACGAACACTGAAAAATACAAACAATGATGTTGCAAGATGCCACTTCAAGGGCAACTGCCGTAATGTTGAGCCAAATTACTAATGTGGGCAGAAGGGATACTGTCACACCCAAATCCAAGGCCGCTGAATGTTTTGGATGAAGCACATGGGTGACCCATACCACTCAGGCACATACACCCTCACCTGGCACTCAATCAGAACCCTTCACCCAAACAACATACAAATGCATTACACACACATGCATGGGCACTCACCGGACAATGCATCATAATCAAGTAGTCCTCCCACACCTTGGATCTGTTCCTCTGTGACGAAGGCCCCAGCAACAGACTCATGTTCAGTGAGTTTGTTGTCCTCTTGTGGAGACCCACAGCCAGTCACCAGAGTAGCGGCATGATTTGAGGCCAGCTTGTTCTTTGCTCTGCATTTCAGGTCATTCCACCGCTTGTAGCAATCATCAGCTGTGCACCTCACAAATCCAAGGGCACTTATGCGGTCAGCGATGGTCTGCCAGTGTGCCCTACGTCGACCAGGTGTGGTCTTGCACCCTGCAGTCACCACTATTTCGTGGCTATGTGCCGACACATAGCCCACAAGTGCATCAAGTTCTGGATCATTAAAGCAAGGCTTCCTTGAGGTGCCAGAGTGTGTAGCCGTGTCTGGGGTCTCAGCCTGTCGTGCCAGAGCACCCTTCTTCCTCTTCTTTAAAGGTGGAGCAGAGCCAGAGTGGCTTACGCCGCTCTGGCCAGTAGGGGCAGAATCACCGGTGGACTGGGTAGTAGGAGTGTGGGAATGCACAATGACCATAGGTCTTGATGCAGGCATTGGTTGCAGAGTAATGTTGGCAGGTGGAATGTCAGTTTGATGGACCGAGACTGACACTGTCCTGGCTGGGAGAGTCAGAGCTGGGGTGGATGGAGCTGCAGCTGCCCCTGCAGCCTCCCCACCCTGCATACTTGGGGCAGCAGATGACATAGCTGCTCCAGATCCACGTGGATTGGTGACAACAACATGCACCGCCACACGTGGCCTAGACTTGCTAACCTGGAAGTCAGCACGGAGTCATCCTGTGCCAGGTTAGGTGCCACAATGGGCTGGTCCAACAGGACCTGTGCTTGGATGGTGTCAGCCATGTTTCCCTCAACCATGGGGGGGCATGGGTGTCCCTGATTGTTCCTCCACACATGGGGGTATAGAGGTACCCTGCAAATCCCGGCCACGTCCCCTACCACGCCCATCACGCCCACCTTTTGAGGGTCGGCCACCTTTGCCTCCCTTACCGCTTGGTCGCCTCCCAGCCATGGCACTGATGATGTTGTGCGTATGGGAGTTGCAGTAAACTATTGTCCTGGGCAATTGGGTGTCAAAGGGGTACGATACCAGATGTAATTCGTACCCTAGTGCTCTAACAAGGCTGTCTGTGACCCCTGGGGGAAGATGACAGGTCACGCAACGCACAGGCAGCCCAAGAAAACACAAAAATAAGAGTACGTGTAATAAATGCAGCCTACAATGATCTCTGAAGGGGAACGCGACACACGGAGCAAGCACAGTTGCTAAGTACGTGCGGAACTCACCGTCTGCCTGGAAATAGAATGTGAAAGATATGCACGTGTGCGTGTTGGCAACACCCCCGCCAAAAGAAGAATTGGTACGTGTATTACAGGGTTCGCGGAAAGTCTCACACGCCATTTCAGCAGGGTACGTGTATTTCGGGGGTGCATGGGAGTCCTACACGTGATTTGGCAGTGTGGGTCCTCCCAGGTGTTCCCTCTACACCCTCCACGGACCCTGCAGACAGCCCACACCACAGGGGACTACCCTGCACCCCTGGTCATGTCCCGCAGGCAGCCCATCCACCATGGGCATGTCCCCCAGCCAAGCCACATGTCACCTTGCACTACTGATCAACAACGCATGACCCCCTGCACCCCCAACCCCCAGCAGTGCACGGCACCTGCCAGCAGGCCCCCACTCATGTCCCACTCATGTCCCTCAGCACCCCCACCCCCCAGCAGTGCAGGGCACCTGCCAGCAGGCCCCCACTCATGTCCCACTCATGTCCCCCATCACCCCCACCCCCAGCAGTCAGGGGCACCTGCCAGCAGGCCCCCACTCATGTCCCCTAGCAGCCCCACCCCCCAGCAATGCAGGGCACTTGCCATCAGGCCCCCACTCATGTCTCCCAGCACCCCCACCCCCCAGCAATGCAGGGCACCTGCCAGCAGGCCCCCACTCATGTCCCACTCATGTCCCCCAGCACCCTGACCCCCAGCCAGTCAGGGGCACCTGCCAGCAGGCCCCCACTCATGTCCCACTCATGTCCCCCTGCACCCCCACCCCCCAGCAGTGCAGGGCACCTGCCAGCAGGCCCCCACTCATGTCCCACTCATGTCCCCCAGCACCCCCACCCCCCAGCAGTGCAGGGCAACTGCCAGCAGGCCCCCACTCATGTCCCCCTGCACCCCCAGCAGTACAGGGCACCTGCCAGCAGGCCCTGACTCATGTCCCCCTGCACCTCCACCCCCCAGCAGTGCAGGGCACCTGCCAGCAGACACCCACTCATGTCTCACTCATGTCCCCCAGCACGCCCACCCCCAAGCAGTGCAGGGCACCTTCCAGCAGGCCCCCACTCATGTCCCACTCATGTCCCCCTGCACCCCACGCCCCAGCAGTGCAGGGCACCTGCCAGCAGGCCCCCACTCATGTCCCACTCATGTCCCCCAGCACCCCCAGCCCCAGCAGTCAGGGGCACCTGCCAGCAGGCCCCAACTCATGTCCCCCTGCTCCCCACCCCCCCAGCAGTGCAGGGCACCTGCCAGCAGGCCCCCACTCATGTCTCACTCATGTCCCCCAGCACCCCACCCCCAGCAGTGCAGGGCACCTGCCAGCAGGCCCCCACTCATGTCCCACCCATGTCCCCCTGCACCCCCACCCCCCAGCAGTGCAGGGCACCTGCCAACAGGCCCCCACTCATGTCCCACTCATGTCCCGCTGCACCCCCACCCCCCAGCAGTGAAATGCTGATCTCATGACACAAAGCAAAAATCAACTATGTACATCAACACATGTCCGTCACACACATACACTGGTTGGCATTGCTTGTGTAATCCTACATTTACACATGCATCAACCCAATGAGCGAATCCCACACATGGAAGTAAAAAATGTAAATGTATTATGTACATGAAATCAAAAATGAAATGAAAGCATACCAAAATATGAAACATGAAATTAAAAGCATGTGAAAAAGATGATTGACTGAAAATGATAACCAATCCAAAAAAAATTGAAAGAAAAACAGTCCAAAGTCACCCTCCAACAACGCAAATCCAAAGGAAATGTTAAAAAAAATCTCCATTGCTTCATGTTCATAATACAGAAAATAAGATAAATCAATCCATAGTCCAACTATTTACATTACATTGTGCAAGGATGTAAAGGGTCCATGATCCCAACCAAAAAAATTGAAACCTACCTACCTAACTACCTAAAAATATACCTAAATTCGAATTTGTGTGGCATTGTCCATTGACCACAAATAAAAGGAAACGAAAAGGAAACCTAACTCTAAAAACTATTTACAAGGGCAGCAGGCTAGTCCGACGGCTCACTTTTGGATGTACCGGGCCAGGGCATTATCAGACTCCTGCTCAATGTCCTGGAGGCGGTCCTCTTCCATGGCCCCGAGGGTTCGCAGGGACGGCGACATGTTCTCCTCCAACTGCCTTCAAATTGCCTCGAGGCACTCGGCCCGCCTCAGGGCCCTCCGCATGGAGTTCTCCGCCCTGACTGCTGCCGCTCCGCATCTATGGCATGGCCTAACCGCTGCCACACGGAAGACACTTTCAGTCCTGGGTCCTCCTGCCCTCTGGCCAATGCCTGCCCTCCGATGTCGAAGGCCCCGAGACATGATGGCTCCCACTTAGAGCCTGCTCCTGCTGCTGCTGTCCATGTGCCATGTCGGGTGGTGCCTGCACATCCTCCATCAGCTGGTCTCCAGTTGTGGTGTCCACCCCTGCTGGGCCACCGACTCCCGACTGTGGCAGGGATGTGAGCTCCACCAAGCTGGCTGTGTTGGTCAGGCCAGGTCCACAGGGGGCCCTGGTGGAATCTGGGCTGGAAGACGGTGTGGAGAATGACTGGTGCATAGTCTCCACAGAGGAGGAGAGGTCCGCCAGAGTGCGCGTCACATGTAGGGACCCATCAACCAGGACGGAGCCCATACGTTTGTGGGACCCCTCGTCCGCAGGTAGTGGAGAGGCAGATGACATGGCACTCTCCCCTACCTGCGGACGGGCCTGGGACGGGGCCTCCCTGCTGGTGCATGGTGGTGCAGTCACAGGGTCAGGGACAGCGACATGCACAGGCCCCTCCAAGGTGACCTGTGCTGCCTCCTGACCTTGGCCCTGGACCACTTTCACCAGTGGTACTACCCCCACCAGGCCCCATGTGTGGCTCAGTAGCAGGCTCCTCCTCCTCTGTGGAGATCACCAACCTGGATGTCTCCACACCGTCTTCTGCCATTGGAAGCCCCTGTGGGGGCTCACCCGGCCCTTCCGCCACAGCCGTTGTGGCAGACGCAGCACCAGCCCCCTTGGTCCCGGATGATGGTAATTCCTGGGAGGGTGGCTGGGCTTTGCGTCACCGCCCAGTGGAGGCATCCCCGCCGCTTGGCTCCACAGCGCCGTCTCCACCCTCTTCTTCACTTGACGCTGCGTAGAGGGAGACATAAAACACAAGCATCAGGGTACAGTACAAAATACCCTAGACAGGAAGCAATAACACATGAGTGGCACTGTCAAATGTCACTTCCATCCTGTCATTCCACAACACATGGGTGAATGCACACAACACACATGCAGAAACAGTCCTGGCGTCTGAAATCAACATCAACATCCATGTAGAAGGGCCCCTGTAAACAAAGATGTTGCCTTCAAAGTCACATGCAGCCATGGCGCTTCAAAGTCACACACACACTTCTCTGGCACACACACACACATGTGCACCATACATGTACATGACATCAGCACCCATTCATCACCCCCCCTTCATGTCCAGGAATAGAGACAGTCATGCTTTCATGTGTGCATTCCGCATAGAGATCCCCATGTTGCATTAAATTACATGCACCAACCATGTGGTTCACACATAACTGGTCCCACATGCATGACCATGATGTCCCTGCACACACACATCCATACATGGCATATGTCACACATACAGGCAAGCATCAGACTACCAGCACACTGCAACATGCCCTGTCTCATACAGCAATGCTTGGCCACTTACCATTCAACTCCGGACGGGTCTGCCTCCGAAGGATCTGGGCGTGGAGCGCTGGGCCTACGCGTTCCAGGACCCTCATCTGGGTGTTACTCATGCATGCCCAGCCCCCTCCGCGAGGCACCGGGCCTTGTGGAGGGTCCTGGACCTGAAGTCCTCCCAGCGCTTCTTGACGTGCTTGATGTCGCGGGTTGCCACCCACTCTGCGTTGATGGCAACCACTACGTCGTCCCAGATCCTCTCCCGTCATTCCTTGTTGGCGCGTGATGTTCCGAAGAGGGCATCATAATGCCCCAGGACATGCTCCACCAGGACACCAACTTCGGTGGCAGTGAAGCTGGTGGCCCTCTGCCTCTCTGGCTGGGGGTTGCCAGTGGTGCCAGATGGAGATGTGCCCGACATGGCAACCCCAGAGGCAGGAGTGGGTGGGCAACTGGGTCCTGGGGCTGGGCTGTGGAGCGATGGTATCCCAGTCGGGAGTCTTCTGTTCCAGCAGGGGTGGACACAGCAACTGGACCCCTGCAGATGGCTGATGTGCAGGCACCAAATAGCAGGGCACGTGGGCAGCAGAAAGTCAGGCAGCAGCAGATGGCAGGTGGGAGCGTGCTCGGGGCTATGGGGGGCAGGAAAATGGCCTTCAGGGCAGGAGCGTGGTCTTCCGTGTGTGTATGTGTAGCCCGCTTGATACGGAGTGATTTGGCACGTGAAAATAATTGCACGTCAGCATGTAATTCGAGGAAAGGCCCTTAGCACGTAAGCGGGTCAGCACACGTACATGATTTCATTGGACCAAAGGCCCTTAGCGCGTAAGTGCGTCTGTGACGTATCGCGCACGAGCGTTGCCCTTTCGTGTGTCAAACTTCCCCGCACCCCAGTAATACACGTACCCCACTCGAACAGGCCCTTTCGCGTGAAAAACTTCACGCGAACCCCGGTTATACACGTACCCCGCTCGCACAGGGCCCTTTCGCGTGTGAAACTTCACGCGAACCCCAGTTATACACGTTCCCCGCTTGGTGTTTTCTGTTTGGCAGCCCTGCAAACTGGTCCAGCGTTAGCACAGCCCTTTGCGCTGGATTGGGGATTTTGATGGCGTTTCCTTGCGCTAGGGGCGTTCTTGGGGGCGTAACTGGCGCTGCTGCACGGTCGCTGCGCCACTCTGAGCCACGGCTGGTTTTGGAGGCTAAAACCCATGAATATGCTGTGCACGGAAATTGATTTTAGCGCACGCGGCTGGCGCAGACATTCACACGCGCACACTGTGCACCAATCGCGTGCGCCACTTTTGTGCGAAATTCTATGAATTACCCTGTTTCAGGGCCCCACAAAAAAAGCACAAGTAACTCAGAAACTAGCAACCAACAGTTATCAAGAAGAACAGATAGAAACAGAAACTGGTTAGGAAACTCCCAAAGGGCATCAACTATCTCTTGCAGGCAGCCAAGAATCACTTGGAGAAACACTTATTTAAAATGAAGCCAACATAGCAAATACCTAAGTAGAAAACACTTCAGTATAATACAAGCAGTCTGAAAAAGATTTATCAGTGCACATATCGCAGTTAAATGTTTCCTGGAAGGGATTGGTGAAATGAAACATGGATTACACCATGACAACAAAACATGCAATTGCAATAATTGCAAACCTCTGCTCTTGTATATTAGTAGTGAAGTTGGTTCTGGCAAAACATGTCTAATTATAACAATTGTACATGTGTGCAAGAAGATACAGACACAGACTCGTCCTCCTAGTTGAGCATCAAAACAAATTTAAGTATCACAAATTGTCTGCAGAGGCTGCAATTGAAGTAGGCAGAATTCTACAGCAATTTAAAGTTCCCATAATAGATTAGGTAAGTATGGTCTCTAACTTAATGCTAGCCTTAATACACCTCAGAATACAAGAAATCCTTAAGACTCGATAGAAATAAATATTATTGGAAGAAAACCTATCATGGGGATCTCCTAAAGTTAACTCTGTCAAAGGCCAACCTATATTCAGAGCCTTAGGTCAGAAATAATGCTGTTCCACACTCAACCTCATTCGGAATGTTAATATAGGGCATCACTTTCGCTACAGGGACTTCTACAAAATATGCATCAGTCAGCAGACTGAATGTATGCTAACATTCTAAAGAGCATAAGAATTGGTGTATGTAGGATATGATATGGCATTTATAACTCGCCTGTACACAAGTGTTTCAAGGTGTGACAAAAAGTATCCTTACAAATTACACTTTTACATGAACTGTATGTACAAAATACATCAGGCCCTCAGGTGATGGACCAGTTAAACCAGAAAAATCAACAATGCACATGTTCAATGTTAACCCTTGCAGATAGTGCCCAATTAAATGAGACAATGCTTCAAAAGGAATGACAAACTAAAGTCCACATAAACTGCATTGACAATTTAGAGGTTCATGGCATGACACTCACTATGTGACAACACACCACTGCACACCTATATCTCCTAGAGAAATCTGTATCTAACACAGTTGGATTAGAAACATGATTAACTCTGTGCTTCAACTGCAGAGTAATTCTAAGATGCAACCTTAATGTAAATCAATGTTTAGTTAAAGGAGTAATTGGAACGGTTGTTGGTTTACAATCCTATCAGAATTAAAATAATATCCAATCTTTTCTTGTCAGAATTTGTTACATCTGTGGCCCCACGACTTGCACGGTTCCAGGGCATTAGACATCCAGCTCTTTATAGGGCAAGGCAATACACTGCTCCATGCCTACAGCATTGGCGGTTGCCCTGGAAATGAAGCGTCACTGTGTTTGGGAATCGGAATATGCATCCCGGTCACATGACACGCTTACAGCGTGTTGCACGTTCACGCAAGCTCTGCTTTCCGCTGTGCCCATTTTATCGCTCCTCTCACTCCTGAAAGGCACTTCTAATTAAGCGTTACCTTACGGTCTATCCCTTGTTACCAGATCCTTCAATTTTCGACTCAGACTTCTTATCAGACTTCCTCTGCCTGTTCCCTTGTTATGCGTCTCTCCTGGATCGACTCGGACTGCCAACTGACTCCTTCACCTTAACCCTTCAGTTCATCGCCTGCCTGTTCCGAACTTTTCCATCTGGCGCTGGTCGTGGTGTGCGGCACCCTGTCGGTTATTCCCGGGTTGGGATTGCACATCCTGCCATTTTGCCAGACTTCCCTGCTCTCCCAGGAGCATACCGAACCAACTTAGGTAAGCACCCTCCTTGTTACAGTCTTACCTTTTTCTGTAGTACTCTTGGCAGACTGAGCTACAACACAGAGACCATCCCCTGGAACCAACCTAGTGGACCTGGTTTCTGGACCTCAAAGTGACTTGTGTATCAGTGGTATGTGTGTTGGACCATCTTTGTGCAATTCTGGATGCTATCCTGTTACCTTGCACCAACCCGGCTCTAGCTGCGATCTGCATGCCGCCCAGGGAGATCTCCTTACTAACCTTCCCATTATTTTATTTTACACTGTCGTTGTTCAATATTGCTAAGGTCTCTTTCATTTCCCTTCAGGGTAAGCCTTCCTTGTTAACCACTTAAAAAAGGGTATCCTATATATTGTTGTGTTGGTAATTTGATCTCCATTTCCCTAGGGGTTGGCTCCTTCAATACTACCATTTCCTGTGTCATTGCACCTCAGCCCAAGGCTTTAAGGTATCCATATTGCTATTAGGAATATTGAGTTTAACCTTGTCTCCTGGTTGCTCTAATCAGTTTCTTGTTTCTTTACAGCCATGGCGAAGCGGTGTGGTATCCCGCTCTTCTGGGTAATCAACCCCTCTGTCTGTTATTACCTACACAGCAGAGGGGTTTATTGCATTAAAGAGGTCCTCTGGGTGAGGAGACCCGGTTCTGGTTACTTTCCTTTATTGGGAGGTCGTTGCCAGCTTGGGCTGAACATTACCAGAGCAGCTCCCTCCGATCTGTTGATCAGGGGTTCTGAGCAACGCCCCGGCCAGTTCAATCAGCTGGTGAGTAACAGAATTAGAAGCCATAACAAATAACCACAGGTTCCAAATGGCACAGATCCTGCAACTCATTGCAGAATAAAGAGTTGACATGTCCTCTTTGAAGGAAGAGATGCAGCAGCGCATTGATGCTGTTCACCTTCTGGTTACTACTCTGGTTCCACAGGAAGTTGAGGCCATGGAGGCCACTGCATCTGGTTCTGCATTTCCTCTGGCTAGCCAGGAAACCACTCCTATCATGCTTTCTACACAGTTCCCTCTGGCACCACCTGAACGGTTTTCAGGCGATCCAAAACAGTATAGGACGTTTGTCAACCAATGTAAGCTACACTTTTTGTGTAGGCCTACTTCCTTTCCTATGTCTACCACCAAAGCTGCCTTTACACTGACGCACTTGGGGGGTACGGCCACTTCTTGACCCA
This sequence comes from Ambystoma mexicanum, assembly GCF_040938575.1. NCBI lineage: Eukaryota > Metazoa > Chordata > Amphibia > Caudata > Ambystomatidae > Ambystoma > Ambystoma mexicanum. The sequence continues at coordinate 399,741,180 of NC_090930.1, read as the reverse complement.
ATCCATTGCTGGCCCAATCCCTTGCTGGAGTCCAACAGTCATGTGTTATACAATTGTGACGCTTTACTGCAGCCATAAGCAGGGTATTTGATATGAGATATACAACCCAAGCTTCAGACCTGGAGCCGACAGGGTTCTACGCCCCTCCTGACCTACCTGGCCCGCTTTAACCAGCTGGCAGCGGAAACCGATTGGCCCGAGGAGAAAAAATCGGTGGTTTTCTATCAGGGTTTATCAGAGGAATTGAAAGATATCCTCTCGACGGTACCTGTGGTACTGACTGCTTTTGGGGAACTCTTGGACACGATGCTTCAAATAGATGCCCGTAGAGCAGAACGGAAGGGCGAGAAAAGACCCACTGTTCTGTCTTCTTCTTTCCCAGATGTTCCTACTGCAACTATCCCAGCTCTGGAACCAATGCAGATAGGGGCACTTTGGGGGTCCCTAACTCCGGCCCAGAGGGAATACCGCTGTAGTCACAACGTATGTATGTATTGCGGTTCATCTGAACACCTCCTCTGCGAGTGCCCCAAGAAACCAAAAAAGAAGGCTGGAAACGCCAGGTCCCGACAGTAGATGGAGTCCATACATCAGGAAAACTAGCATTGGACTCCCGTTTCCTTCACCAGCAAGCCTTGCTTTGCTTACCTCTCACTTTCTTGATTAAGTCAGGTACCGCTTTTCCTGTTTCTGCTGTTATTGAAACACGTGTATGGGGTTGCTGTTGGTACTCTTGTTCAGAGAGGAATTGCCATAGCATTTTGGTGCTGGACTGCCCATGTGAACGGGACAAAGACTGATATGCAAATGGATATTTCCCATCTGTGAAAGGTACAGTGAGCAAAAAGCATGTGCTGCAAACTCTCATCTCAGAACAGGTTATCATGCCATGTTCTTTCTGGAGAGGAGCGCCTGCTACCTTTTTTAAAATTTCTGCTGTTATTGACTCAGGTGCCACCAGAAACTATATTGATTTAAGTTTTGCCACCTCCTCTAAAATCACTCTAGTACCCAAATAACAACCTGAGTTGGTTAGTGCAGTGGACGGTTCTGCTTTGGTGTCCGGACTGGTTACTCAACAAACAGTATATTTGTAAATGTGCACACTGGACGGGCATGTGGAGGACATTGTCTTTGATGTCATTAAGGCACCTGAGTATAAAGTGATCTTAGGTATCCCTTGGCTTCGCCTCCACAATCCGGTAATAGACTCGCTGTCAGGAATGCTGCAGTTTCCTTCCACCTTCTGTAACAATGCTTGCTCCAATACTCTGGGAGTCACCTGTGAAATTCCAAGTCTTCCATTGGGGCTGTGTCAGCCAGGCCGGTTGCGTCTATTCCACTTGAATACTCCAGGTTTGCTAACGTATTCGATAAGAGCATGGCTGAAACCCTACCGCCTCATCGGATTTATGATTGCCCCATTGATTTGGTCCCTGGTGCTAAGGTACCTTCCGGTTGAGTGTACTCTTTATCACTGAAGGAGGATCACGTACTAAAGGAGTACCTCAACAAAGGCAACTGCATTGGCAGTTTCCCTGGAAACGAAGCGTCACTGTGTTTGGGAATCAGAATATGCGTCCTGGTCACATGACATGCTTACAGCGTGTTGCACGTTGACGCAAGCTCCGCTTCCCCTGTGCCCATTTAATCGCTCCTCTCACTCCTGAAAGGCACTTCTAATTAAGAGTTACCTTACGGTCTATCCCTTCTTAACAGAGCCTTCAATGTTTGACTCAGACTTCTTATCGGACTTCCTCTGCCTGTTCCCTTGTTACGCGTCTCTCCTGGATCGACGGACTCCTTCTTCTTAATCCTTCAGTTCATCACCTGCCTGTTCCGAACTGTTCCATCTGGCGTTGGTTGTGGTGTGCGGCAGCCTTTTGGCTATTCCCGGGTTAGGATTGCATACTCCATACGTCCTGCCACTTTGCCTGACTTCCGTGCTCTCCCAAGAGCATACCGAACAAACTTAGGTAAGCGCCCTCCTTGTTACAGTCTTACCTTTTTCTGTAGTACTCTTGGCTGACTAAGCTACAACACAGAGACCATCCCCTGGAACCAACCTAGTGGACCTTGTTTCTGGGACTCAAAGTGACTTGTGTATCAGTGATGTGTGTGTTGGGCCATCTTTGTGCAATTCTGTTACCTTACACCAACCCGGCTCTAGCTGCGCTCTGCGTGCCGCCCGCTGAGATCTCCTTGCTAACCGTCCCATTATTTTATTTTACACTGTCATTGTTCCATATTGCTAAAGTATCTTTAATTTCCTTTCAGGGTAAGCCTTCCTTGTTAACCACTTATAAAGGGTATCCTATATATTGGTGTGTTGGTAATTAGATCTCCATTTCCCTAGGGGTTGGCTCCTTCAATATTACCATTTCCTGTGTCATTGCTCCTCAGCCCAAGGCTTTAAGGTATCCATATTGCTATTAGGAGTACTGAGTTTAAACTTGTCTCCTGGTTGCTCTCAGGGCCATCTTAAGCTTTTTTGGGGCCCTGGGCATCAAAATCTTTGGGGCCCCCCTAAATCAAACCAAAGGAATTAAGTGATCAAGTACATCTGGTGGCACCCCTCCTCCCCCACCGTGAGCAAAACCCTGCCTCGCAGCATTCAAAATAAGCATGTTTACTCCCTTTAAGTCCCCTTATCCTCTTCATTCTTGCTTTAATCATGTTGTAGCCTTTGAAGGCCAACATTAGCAATCTACAAGAGGTTACTTCTGCTATAGTATAGAAACAGGATACTTTTTATCAATAACATCCGGGAAGGTATGCAGCCTGTAGTATTAATGCAGGACTGTATTTAAATGGTACATGTAACCCAGAATAGGCAGAACACTCAATTTAGCTGCCTCAGAGAATCCAAAAGTGTTCAAGCATGGATAGAGTAGACCAATTGCAAGGAAGGAGAAAGCTACACATACCATAGCATGGATAGTGGAGGCAGATTAGAAGCTACCAGGAAGGTGCCTCTATCCAGACAGACTGAGATTAGAAATGGGACATCGTTTTCAAATAGCGTTGCCATTAGAGATCAAGGGAACAAGTGGCTGTGGTGTGCAGTATATCAATGCTCACTATTATAGTGGAAGCAACCCTATAGCCAGTGAAACCATGAGTGAGGCTTTTATGAAAATCATACCCTGAGAAGGAAATCACACTAAGGGGCTGACTATTTTGAAAGGGTTAGGGACTGGCAACAATGAGAGGTTAGGCAATACAAGATTGAATGAGATGCCCAGGATCACATATTGCTTAAGGGGTGAAGCTGGGATTTGTGCCACTTTGCAATTTCTGCATTTGAACACTTTCTTTTCCAGCTCTTACCATGTACTAAAACAATCTCATTTTATAAAACTGACTTGCAAAGTACACAAATCACATTTCCAAACCTGACAATTTTTAAAACCAATATATTACAGAAGGGTGTTACGCAAAATGGGAATAATTCTAGCTACATTCTATCCATCATCAAGGGAAGTATATAAGTACCAGCATACCAATCGATGTAATTTAACAGATTTAATCTAGGTATGTCCCTTGTACTTTTAAGCTTTAAATACTTCCAAAACAATGGCTTCTGAAATTGTCATTCATAAACATGCCGAAAAACCTTTGACTTTTATACAAAAAGCAAAAAGTTGTTTGTGTCAAACAAACAGACCTTAAAATATGCTTGCCCAATGCCTACACCATCTGGTCTGCTATCTTCTGATTACCACCCCTTCCACTCAAATGGCCTACATAAGAAGAAAGATCAAGTAATGAGCTAAACGATGCCACCAGCAAACTTCACAGAAGACAGCACAGTAATGCAAGATATATATGATTTGACCAGGATCACTGTATCGTCTGCTGGCAAAGCCAGGATACAAGCATGAACACTTTGGTTCCACAGTCTTTTATTCACCTTTGGACTAATCGTTTACGCTCATCTTTGGAGGGCATTGCCTGTTTTTTAGAACGCCCCATCTGAACAAACCAATTTCTAGACTTTGACCATATGAATGACATGTTAGTTTTTATAGCAACCCCTATCTGGTGCAGGAACATTGCTGATAATAGCACCTCTTATACCCTCCAAGGTGGGGGCCCTGGGCAAGGGCCCCTTTTGCCCTCCCATAACGACGTCTCTGGTTGCTCTAATCAGTTTCTTGTTTCTTTACAGCCTTCGCAAAGCAGTGTTGTATTCAGCTCTTTTGGGTGATCAACCCCTCTGTCTGTTATTACCTACACAGCAGAGGGGTTTATTGCATTTAAGAGGGCATCTGGTTTAAGAGGCCCGGTTCTGGTTACCTTCCTTTATTGGGAGGTTTTTGCCAGCTTGGGCTGAAAATTCCCAGAGCAGCTCCCCTCGATCTGTTGATCAGGGGTTCTGAGCAATGCCCCGGCCAGTTCAACCAGCTGGTGAGTAACAGAATTCTCCTTCTGTTGACCCTGTAGTGTAGAAGTAGAAGTCTTCCCACTAATGTACCAGTCTGAATGACATTCCAAACATGCAGAGGTGTCAATTAATTGAAAGATTGGACCCAGCGATGCACCAATGGCTGAAAAGGAATGTAATGCACAGTTTAGTAACTTCCTATGAGTTGGCAAACATAAGACCTCAATGAGAACAGGAATTTACCTGTACAGATTCCAAAGATGGTCCGAAAAGTTATACTAGGGAGCACAGGTATGGATGGTGTGAGCTTAATGTGATCAGTACTGCAAACTAATAAAAGGTACAGCGATAAGGAGCAAAGATAGAATATTTCTTACCAACAACTAGTTCTGTAAGAGTTCCAAAAGAGATCTTGACTTGACAGCAGGTCCAGAAACCTGAACCGATGGCACAAGAACACCTAAAGTTCACCAAGACACCTAAACAGAGCAGACAAGAATAGGCAGTCTCTAGTTCATGCGTCTGTAGGTTCCTTGTGAAAGGCAGGCAAAAGTCCCAATATCCAAGAAGAGCAGAGATTAGTGGAAGCTGAAGGTGAGTGTTTTGTAATCCAAAAGTTGGTGTCAGCAATTTGTGATTTGAAGGTGAAGGATGCAATAAACTAGGAGCGGAGTCAGCAGGGAGAACTAGGCAGCAGTTGTAACTGACAGTCTGCAGTGTCTGCAGCAAGAGTTCTGGAATTCCGCTACACGTCCCCTGCATGGGTGAAATGCAGGCAGCAAATGGGAGTGTTCCGACAAAGTATCAATCGTCAGATAAGCAAGCGTAATGCATCCAGAGGGCAATGCGAAGGCAGTCCGTGAAACAATCCGGGTCGAGGCGTTGAGCGGGCAAGAAAAGAGACCAAATCACAGTAACGAAGCCAATGCAAAAAAAACAGACCATGTTCAGATGTGTCGACTCAACAGACATGGGACAGACCCAGAGGAGTCGTTAGGGAGTCAAAGATTCCCATAGCTCTCAACCATTTGTGTCGCAAAGGCGGGTGAAATCACCCGATTCTATTTTTGGCGGGTGAGGCGCCCATTGGAATGAATGGGCGTGCAGGAGGCTTGGCGGGTGAGTCTGCCCTTTACGAGGTGGTTGACACCCGCCAAAAGCGTGTGAGTTGAGAGCTATGGATTCCTAACAGAGCAAAAAGGCAGAAGGCAAGGCTTTGAGGTACAAACACAGATTCAAAAGCAAGGGGCCAAAGAAAGGAGGGGCTAGACAAGGAGTAGGTCACTTGACGCCGTGATTACGTAAGTAATGTTCTACATCTACAGAGCAGACACCACCATTTCCATGGCAACCGCCAGTGACCAGGAAATGAAGGCTTCAGAATGCTTGTTTTCTTACAGGAATTAAGCAGTCTAGATCGGCGATAGTTATTGTGACTGCCGGATCTAAACCTAATCGGTCTTCCAGCTCCGTATGTCTGACGTGTATTGCTGTTAGTTTTTCCAGATAACCAGACAGCACCTCCTAGCATTAACCCATTCCTAAACCACTCCAGGTGTGCTCCTTTAATATGATTCATATACTTAGCTGCAAGACATTGAAAGGCACTTAACGGGCCTTCTGGTACCTTATTCCCAAATGGGGGCATTTGTCTCAAGGGACCAGTCCCCTTTTATGTCCATGTCCATAGGGCGTCACATGCTAGACCTCTTCCGGATGAATCATGATGGTATACATGCGTTTCCAGTAACATCCTCCTCTGACGAGGTGCGTAGGGCCCACTGGCGTAACAGGGGCCCCCGCAGCCCCCGCGGTGCGGGGGGGCCCGCGGTGTGGGGGGCCCCACCAGCACATGGCTGGGAGGGGGCCCCAGTAAAAAAAAAAAAAAAAATGAAAATATTTTTTTCTAAAAAAAAAAAAAAGTTTCTTTTGAAATTCACTCTGCATTCATAAAGAACATTTCTGTAACAGAAATAATTTCTTTATGAAGGCAGAGTGACTACAAAAAGAAACTTTCTTTTTGAAGTCTGAGGGCCCCCGTACTCCATGACATGGAAGACCCTAGGCTGGAGGCCTCCATGTCATGGGGTGGGGGAGGAGCCCTATGCCTTCAAAAAGAAATTGTTTGTTTTTGAAGCCACTCAGCCATCATAAAGAAATTATTTTGATTATGGTTCGGTCCTTAACTGAAATAATTTCTTAATGAAGTTATAGTGACTTAAAAAAGAAACAATGGGGCTCATTCTGACCATGTCGGTCCGGAAACAACGGTGCTGGTAAGCTTACAGGCACTGTTGTTTCCGGACCGGCATATTACAAGTCTGCCTGGTGGGGCTGCCGTGCCCGACAGGTCTGACCCTGCCAGGCACAGCAGCCACGGTAGGCAGACCTGTCACGGAAGCACCGGCACCGTTAACAATGGTGCAGGTGCTTCTGTGTCCCCATTCCCGTGGAGTCTGGGGTTTAACGAAATTACCAGCACCTGATTTCCCAGCCGCCGGACTTGAAATAGCACGGTGGCACCGGGAAGTCAGGCCATAGTAATTTTTTATGGGTCCGGCGGCAACCCGCCGGTAGCACCGGCACGGTTACCGCTGGACCCGTAATGAGCCCCAATTTCTTTTTTAAGTAATAGGGCCCCCCTCAACTCCATGAGGTGTGCGTGTATTAGTCTATGGTGAAAGGGTGCACACTCAAATGTATAGCTGGCTGCCTGTGTGTGTATGGTGAAAGGGTGCACACTTAAATGTATGGGTGGCTGTGTGGGTGTGCCTGCATGGTGAAAGGGTGTACACTTAAATGTATAGGTGGCTACCTGTGTGAGTGTATGGTGAAAGGGTGCACACTTAAATGTGTGGATGACTGGGTGTGTATAAGGTGAATGGTGTGTGTGCTTGTGTACAGGGGCACAAGAAAACCTTCATTTTGGGGGGCTAACTCTTCAAATGAAGGGAGAGGCGCTAACTTCACATGCGGTGGGGAGGGGGAAACTTATTTGTGTGGGCGCATCCAAATTATTTACGCATTTTAATGATACTATTCTAGTGCAGATTCAATGTTACAAGCAGTTAACTCTCTCTTATAAGTCTCCTGTTCCCTCTCTACCCTTCCAATCACTCCCCTGGCATGCAAGTACTAAACCCACATCACGATTTCAATTGCCTAAACAATGTGGCATTTGAATGCAGCTACTAACAGTGAAATGCTTTACGTTGGTAATTGCTGGGTTCTTGTTAACAGCAAAAACCAGGTGCCGTTTAAAATCTGTGTCCTGTTCGGTCTGGCAACTGCTCTAAAGGTTAGCCAAGTTGAGTCAATATAGCCCAAAATGTCAGGGGGGGGTAGTGCTGAAGCCCAGTTAACTCAATGGTGTTGCGCTACTACTTGTGTTTAATGCCTTGCTTACTCCTAGCCCTATTCTTCCTCGTCCCAGTACTTATATACGAGGCAGTACATGTGTTTGAGGCACTCTGCCTCATACAAAAGTACTGGGAAGAGGTAGAGGTACATGGAGGTAATGCTTGATTTAGCTACCTGTAATCTTCATCACTCCTAGTCCCACTGTTCCTCATCCCAGTACTTACCTATGAGGCAAGGAGCCTCATACGTTAGCTCTGGGACAAGGAAGAGGGACGCAGAGGTAATTCTGGGCCAAGGAGCTGATTGTGGAGGTTGGGGTATGGGTGGGAGGGAGAGTGGATGTGTGGGGGGGCAGGATTGTGTGATAAATCATAATGGTTGTCCATGTCCAGGCTAAGCAGGCATGATATGTGGTATTAGTGGCTAGAGAGGCATTTTGACTGCAGCCAGTCTAGTCATTCCTCAGTTTGGTATGACTTTCTTTTAACTGGACATTTCTGATAAAGTAGTCCTTCTAACTTTAATTACCTGGCTAGATTGGCATTTGGGTGCTGCCAGTCTAGCCATTTCTTACTGCGGCATTGTATATTTTTCTGGGCATCTGTGATAAAATGATATGATGTAATTCAAGTCATTTATAACGCGCCTGTACACAAGTGTACACAAGGGAGGGATGATAGAGGGAGGACAAGACAAACGATCTCACTAGGCCTTGTGTCATTGCGAGAACGAGAAGTGCAAGGGAAAAGGGAGCAGGGAAGTGCAAGTGAGAGGGGAGGGGAAAACAGGGCAGCAATGCTCTCAGTAAGTGCAGCCAGGGCAGAGCAGCTATTGGTTGTGCAAGGAGAACAATGGACTGCAGGGTTACAGCTACAGTCCCTAAGTGCATGGTAGGCCCGGAGGCAGTGCAAGGGTGACCAATCAAGAAAGAGCCTGAACTCAGAGAGACTCTGAGGGTAGCCAAGCAGCCAGTCAGTACAGCAGACAGGTAGGTCAGGTAGGTCAGCAGGGGGGGAGAGAGAGCGAAAGCAGCAGAGAACAGGAAAGCTTTTAGCTGCTTCCGAAACTTCAGGTTGTCCGCCTCAAGTTTGAGAGGGGCAGGGAGGCCATTCCAGTTGGAGGCACCAGCGAGGAGAGAGGTCTACCCCCACTCTCTGCCTGGAGAAATGTCTAAGCCTTAGAGAGTTGGAGGTAGCTGAGTGAAGGGTTAGAGAAAGAAGGTATTTTGGAAGAGAGCATTGGATTTAGTGTGGGCACTGGCCCCAGAACGCCTTGTGGGCAATGCAAAGGTTCTTGAACTTGATCCTTGCAGCCAGTGGAGAGATTTCAGGGCTGGAGAAATACAATCCCAGGGCTTGAGGCCAAGGCTAAGTCTTGCAGTCCTGTTCTGGATTATTTGCAGATGACGGAGACTAGAGGAAGACAGATTGAGAAAGTGGCTGTTGCAGTAGTCCAGCCTAGAGACAGTGAGCTTCTGGTGGAGAGTGAGAAAGGGAAGAGTCCCTTTGAGGAGGAGCAGCTGGTAGTGGGACTTCTTGGTGATGTCCGAGATGTTAGGAGAGAAAGAGAGTATGGCGTTGAAGATGACACCTAGGTTTTTTGCCTCGCAGGAAGGCAAAGGAAGAGGGCCCAAGGTGGTCTGCTATAGTGAGAGAGGAAACGCAGTGGCAAGGGTCCCAATGAGAAGGATCTCTGTCTTACTGGCATTAAGGCAGAGATCATTGGAGGCGCACCAATCCTGAATCATGGATAGACAGTCAGGAATGAGCAAGAGAGGAGAGGAGGATGAGGGGAGCCTGAAGGAAAGCTGAGTCATCCGCACGACACTGAAAGTTAGAGGATAAGGTAGAGATCAGGGAGGCCAAAGTGGCCAAGTAGAGGTTGAAAAACCAGCGTGAGAGGATAGAGCCCTGGGGAATGCCACAGGTAGAGAGAGGTGGCGGAGAGAATGGGACCCCGATCGACCTGGGAGCGGAGTGGCGGTCCAAGTGGAAGTAGGTCAGTCACTCTAGGGTCTGATCTGTGATGCCCAGGTTCTCACAGAGTCGATTGATCAGGATGGCGATGTTGACCCTGTCGAAAGCAGAGGAAAGATGAAGGATGAGAATAGAAGGAATGCTGGAATCAAGGTTAGAGAGCAGCACAGGTGTTAAGGAGAGCAGTTTCCATGCCTCTGGCAGCTCTGAAGCCAGACTGATGGTCATGGAGACAACCAACAGATTCAGTGTGGAGAGTAAGCTGGGAGATAGCAAGCTTTTCCAAGAGTTTTCTCAGGAAAGGTGGAGATTGAGCGATAGTTTTCCGGGCAGGTAGGATCAGCAGACTGCTTCTTGAGGAGTAAGTGCACAAGGGAGTGCTCAAAGGGAGAGGGGAACATTGCAGTGGCGAAAGAGTGATTACAGAAATCGGCCAAGGCTGGAGCGAGGGTGTCAATATGGGCTTTGATGGTTCTGGAGGAGCAGCGGAGCACCTGTTTGGACGACACTTTCATAGATCGGACTTGTCTAGAAACCTCGTCAGGTGTTGTCAGAGAGAAAGAGGAAAAAGGAGGAGGAGAGAAGAGATGGCCAAAATGGGCCGAGAGAGGAAGAGGACATAGAGGACAGGATGTCCTGAGATTTAGCAGAGAAATGAGAGGCCAGAGCTGTACAGAGGGCATGGGAGGGAACAGAAGAGGTATAGACCACAACAGGATTGACCAGTTCCTTGCAGATTTTAAAGAGTTTGGCCGTGTTGTTCGAGGCCATGGAGACACATGCTTTATTGTGTGCTCTCTTCTTGATGAGTGTTATTGCTTTGACTGGCATTTTGCTGAAAACAGTCTAGGTATGTCTAAATGTGGCCTGGCATTCTGTACTATAATGTTATTACGTGTTTACACTGGTCTACATTGTGCAGCCAGTTGGAAGCATTAATGTTCCTGTGCACTGTTGGTGACTTGCATGTATTGGATTGTGTTACCCTACAAAACAATTGCAAACACTCTGGCTTTATAGCCAATTTATCTCAGAAAGTGTGCTGTATATTGCATTAAAACACATATTTATATCTTTTTCCTAGTGCAGTGTGCGGCATACCCCTTCAGCAGCACGTTCATGCGTATTGTGCAAGCGCGACAGTCTAGGCCGGCCCAGAGTGTGGCGCAACCTGTGATTTGTTGCCGAGTTGGGGGGCCCTTCAGCATGGCTCGCAGGGGGGCCCCCACATTTTGTGTTACGCCACTGGTAGGGCCTCCAGTCCCATGACACCTTCTGATACAGATGAACAGTTTATTGTCCAGGCTGTCTTAGACTGGTGTGATCCATTGGCATGAAATTGGTGACCTTGCTCAAAATCTTAAAAAAAATAAACCAACAGTTTCGTATCAGTAGATTTATGATTTATGTCAACCGAGACAGACCAAATGTTCATTGTCAGCAACTTGGGTGCAAATGCACAGCTCTTTTTATAACAACCGGAAAGGCCTGTTGCCAATAGGAGTCAGGGACGCTCTAACAAATGTCTGCTGAGATGTTTATAAACACTCAGGTTTCAGGGCTGATATCATGATGAGGTGGCATAAACATTTTCTTTCTTTTTTTCTTTTGTCAAACAAATCATTCCCAGACCAGCCCCTGCATTACATAATCCACCCTCATTCCCACAATCATCATATTATGCGTATTATTATTATTTGTATTCTCATTTGCGTTCTTCCTCAGTACAAAATGGAACTCCATCAGATCTCATTAAAATCCCCATGAATAATAACAACCAATCACAGACCCCAAAAGTATTGCTGTCGTTTCAGAACATAGCTTTCAATTGCAAATGTAAATGACAAGGGAGTCTTTAGCTCACTATCTTTCACAGAGAAGAAATATCCCAAACATATCAGTCTTTGTCCTGCCCTGGGGCAGTCCAGCACCAAAATGCTAGGCAATTCTCCTCTGAACAAGAGTACCAACAGCAACCCCAGACACGTGTTTCGGTCTGGTTGAACCTCATCAGTAGGGTGTAGCTGTGCCTCTCTCAGAATAGTAAGCAAGGGGTCCACATCTGGATTCCCCTAGTAACTTAGGGTGAGACCCAAAGATACTTGAAATATGAAAATAACAAGGGGGGTCCTGGGAGACTCTCTGTCAGACATAAATCCTGGTTACAAGAGCCTTACCCAGAGTCTTTAGCTCACTACCTTTCACAGAGAAGAAATATCCCAAAAATATCAGTCTTTGTCCTGCCCTGGGGCAGTCCAGCACCGAAATGCTAGGCAATTCTCCTCTGAACAAGAGTACCAACAGCAACCCCAGACATGTGTTTCGGTCTGGTTGAACCTCATCAGTAGGGTGTAGCTGTGCCTCTCTAAGAATAGTGAGCAAGGGGTCCACGTCTGTATTCCCCTAGTAATTTAGGGTGAGACCCAAAGTTACTTGAAATATGAAAATAACAAGGGGTGTCTTGGGAGACTCTCTGCCAGACATAAGTGCTGGTTACAAGAGCCTTACCCAGAGTCGCCGAGATGCTAGGCAATTCTCCTCTGAACAAGAGTACCAACAGCAACCCCAGACACATGTTTCGGTCTGGTTGAACCTCATCAGTAGGGTGTAGCTGTGCTTCTCTAAAAATATTGAGCAAGGGATCCACGTCTGGATTCCCCTAGTAACTTAGGGTGAGACCCAAAGTTACTTGAAATATGAAAAGAACAAGGGGGGTCCTGGGAAACTCTCTGCCAGACATAAGTACTGGTTACAAGATCCTTACCCAGAGTCTTTAGCTCACTATCTTTCACAGAGAAGAAATATCCCAAACATATCAGTCTTTGTCCTGCCCTGGGTCAGTCCAGCACCGAGATGCTAGGCAATTCTCCTCTGAACAAGAGTACCAACAGCAACCCCAGACACATGTTTCAGTATTGTTGAACCTCATCAGTAGAATGTAGCTGTGCCTCTCTAAGAATAGTGAGCAAGGGGTCCACGTCTGGATTCCCCTAGTAATTTAGGGTGAGACCTAAAGTTACTTGAAATATGAAAATAACAAGGGGGGTCCTGGGAGACTCTCTGCCAGACATAACTCCTGGTTGCAAGAGCCTTACCCAGAGTCTTTAGCTCACTATCTTTCACAGAGAAGAAATATTCCAAACATATCAGTCAATTGCAAATGTAGCAGTCAATCTGCTGTTCTAATTCCGACCTCTTGTGAACAATATTAACATGCATGACTCAGAACAGCTATGTTTACAGCTCCTTCTCCTGCACAATAATCCTGAGACAATCTACACTGTATCAGGTGTGAAGTAAGTAGTAGATCAATGTGCAGGTATTGTTTAATAAAACAAGAGCATCCCTAAGAATACCTCATGTACTTACTAGATGTTCTGGAGAGGGAAAATAACCTATAAATGAAATCATACAGATTACATTCCTTTGTAAACATACATGCAGCCTCTGCAACCATGTTTCATGAGACCATGGACCTAAAGAAGGATTTGTGTATGTATCTGTACCAAATTGTGATTGTATACCATTTGAAAAATGCTACTCATGATACATTACAAATACAGTACCCACACCCGCACCTTAAATTCTCAGGCCACCTAAAGATCATGTATTTCATTTTGAAAACTTCATTTGCAACACATATGACATCAAGAATGTCACCAAATGGAGAGACCATGTCATCTCAAGTTCATGGCTCACCTACACATCACCTGCTTTCATTTCCAAAGGTTGATTCACAACACAGTATATCAAGAGTCCAACAAAAAGGGAGCACATGTCATGGCCTGCGGTCAAGCCCCAGGCCAACCTGTACCTAGTCCTAATCATAACTAAACCCACACCCACAACAACAACAAACAGATACATACATTCCCAGGGTCGGCCCTACACCGACACCCTGTGCTCACGTTTCCTTGGCATTCATTATATCAAACACCACAGCAGAAGCAAATTCACTTAAATTAGCGCAGACATACCTCATAGCTACAAAGTGCTCATTTACACTCTTAGCTACCCTGACTCTACTTCCCCATTCACAACCTTTACCTATGAACCTCCACCAGGGAATGGCCCATCCTATGCACTATTACCTACAAAAACACCTATACCAATTGACCACCACAAGGGAATGGCTAATAGTATCTATGTATTTCTTAGAAAAACATCACCTACTACCAATACCATAAACACATTTCCCTTATAGGTCAGGTAATGACTGTCCTGTTAAAGCAAGCAGAAAATTCACAGCACCACTAATATATTGGTATATGCCACTCATACTAGATTGCAGGAACAGCAGCATAACCTCATATCAGGTAATGAGGCCAGCTAAACATCACATCACCCAAAATGTTAGACAGGGTAATGATTCAATGCACATAAAATAAAAAATCAATGTACATTAAAGAAATCACCAGAAGTGCTGCAACATGCTATCGGTGTAGGGCTGCAATGTCCACTGTCATAGAACTGGCATTCATGCTGTTGTCTTCAAACAAGAAACCAAGGCTGCAACCAATTTAGAACAAATAACACCAATGTTCTACTCTTTACAACATATTTTTGAACCACCCTACCCACCCTTAACTCCCCATGGATTCTTTCATGAGCTACTTACGTGTAAGTGGGCTTTTTTAGACATTTTCTACAGTGTTTGGAGACCACAGGCACACAACGCCAAACCAACATGGTGCCTTTATCAAAAAATGTGATGTACTTCACATCTCTTGGTTGGCTAATCAGCAAATTTGCATGCTGTACACAAACAACATGTAGATTACTTGATTGGTCCAGAGGTGTTGGCAGACACCGAGTCTAGAAGTGAAGCTGCAGTCCAGACCTAGAAATCACAAATGTTTGACCTTCTTTTTTTGGCATTTTTGAAACATCTGCTTAACAGATTAACACAAAATTTCCAAAGGCATGCAGTCAGGACCAGGTCACCACTCCCTGCACAGGTTTTATTCATACCCATCCAGTGGTTTTGGCTGCAGCAGTGAGAAAAACATTTTTCTTATTCAATTCTATCTAGTTTACAGACATTTTGCGATCCACCTATTACTCCCACCACCCTAAAAAACAAACACCGAACTTTCCAAGATCATTCAGAGCAATGTCTATATTCATTTTGCAAAGTTTCATGCAGATTCATTTAATGGTGCCAAAGTTATAATCCACCCAAAAAGTTCTCTTCCTATGGAAGATTTGATGTAATTGAATATGTTCGAAGGAAATATTTTCAGGTTGATCGGGGAGGCCTAATGATTGGGGTGAATAACTCAAGCAATGTTTGAATAATAGGTACACAGGGAGAAAGAGGAGAGAGAGTGAGATACAAAGATATTTGAGCAGAGAGAAAGGTCCTGGAGGCAATTATGATTGGTCCTGATTGACAGGAGCTCTGCTGTCCTCCCCTAGACAATCATAGTAGTATTATAGTATTTAGTGTCAACTCTATATTTATTATACTTTCCTGGAATTCTAGAGGACATAGGCTATTGTTTATAACCCTAAATTGGGGGAGTTCTTGGGATCACATGTGATAGTGTTAATTCAGGAGGCCAGGTTGTGCTCCAGCCCCGTTTTGGATGGGTATACAATATGTGATCAATTAGCAATTAAGGGGGTGGGAGGCAGATTAGCTGGAGGGTTGCTTTCTGCTTTAAAATCTAGTCAGTCCCTTGGAAATATTGATAGATTTAAAGTACAGCAAAGAATGTTAGCTGGAGAAATGTGCTTGCAATTAGTTGAAGGGCACAAGATAATCTTGTTGATCAACATCTATTGGCACGCAGGGGTTGGAGCATTATCAGGTTTTCTTGAAAGTTTATCTGATTTTATGATGGAATGGAAACAACAGAATGTGGATTGTTTTATAGACTTGCTGAGAGATTCATATTCTATTTTTAAACATGATGAAAAGGCTAGAAACAATGAAGATTCTCCCACAAGTGTTTTTGATAGGTCAAAAAAGGTGACATATGGCCTTGAATGGCTAGTTTGCTTACTAAATTTAGGGCTGTATATGATTAATGGATCTTTAGAGTGTGATATACCGGGGAAACCCATTTGGCATTGGGGGGTCAAGTGACTCAACCTTGGATTATATATTGGTTGATCATAGACTGCTTGAGCTGTGTCGCCAACTGAAAGTCGAGCAAAATTATTTCTGATCATTGTTTTTTTTTAACAAAAATGGATATATATATGTTGGTCACTTTATTGCGTGCTCTCAGTGATATGACTGCAAATTGTGGTGATTATCAAATTACTTGGAATACAGGTACTATTAAAAGGTTTAACAACAACTATGTGGTAGAATTGATCAATAATACAACTTATGAGTGGAAAATGAACACATTTAATTTTGCTTAAGTAAGAAGTTGAACATGGCCAGTGAAAGGGAACAGATCAAGAGAATTAGTCAAAAATGTAAAGACTGCAGCAGGTGTCAAAGTACATGTTTACTACAGCAGGACGCAGAACTAAATATGCTTAAGACTAAAGTACCGTCAATTTTTGAAAAGTAGTGAATAGCTTGGGGGCAGGGCCTGAGGTGAGTTAGATCAATGCAGTGGGGGATACTAAATGGGTTAAACAATTTGTTGCTGTTTATTCTGTTGAAACGTCAATTTCTCCAGGGATTATGAATTTGCTGCCATTAATAAACAACAGGATACTATACACTTTGACATGTGTATGATACAAGATATTATTAGTAAATCTAGTAAATCAAGGGTTCCTGGACCAAATAAGCTATGTTATCAATTGCTTCAGGGCTGCTCAGTGGTCTGAGCTACAATATTGACCCTGTTCTTTAAAGAGGTGGTGTCCAGGAATTTATTTCTGAAATCCTGACAAGTCTCTTTTGTTATACTTATTTACAAAAAGAAGTGTCCATTTACAGATCCTCGTAGCTATCATCCTGTGACAATTCTTGGTGCAGACAGCAAGATATTTGCAACTATTTTGTTGTCTCATCTGGAAAAATGGGCAATAGATGCTGGCAGGTTTATGAAGCCTCAAACTGGCTTTAAAAGCTGCATGGAACAAACTTCAATGGCTACGTTCTTAGTTGTTTGGAAATGAAGGTTAAGATTAGAAAGTATGAGAATATTTATGTGGCATCACAAGATTTGGTGTCAACTTTTGATTTAGTAAATGGGAATCATTTGTAGTGTAAATTGTTGAAGTGGGGAATACCATCTGCCATTCTTAGAGCAAAAGTGGGGCTTCATGAGTGCAGTATTATTCAGGCCAGACTTGATCAATCAGGTGCTCTTTCTAGGAGAATAGATACAAGAACAGGGTTTAGGTAGCAGTGTATTTTGCCCCCTCCCTTTTCAATGTATGTGTTTCTGATGCAGGTGAATGTCTGCATGAGTGTTCATTTATTTCTCCTAAAATAGGAGCCACTCAAATAATTTGGCTCTCATATGCAGATGATTTCTTGCTCTTCGATTTAACACCAGTAAGGCTGCAGTGATTGATTAGAGGGGTTGTTGACTATGCTTTTTCAAAGTGTCTTAGAATCAATAGAGGCAGAACAGAAATCTTAAGGCTAGCTAGAGGCAGGAAAAAGCATTAATTTGTTTGGAAAACAGGTAAAGAGCAGTTCAAGATATTGGAAACCTGAATTATCTTGGCTTTCTACTATTAGCTAGACCAAATAAGAAACTGAGAAACAACTGATTATGTATTTCCCTAAATTGTTGTTATTGTGTTTGAAGTATTTTAATGAGTTTATCGATTCCCTGTCGGTCATACAAAGTGAATGTGTATGGTTAAGACGGTTGGGGGCGGTTCCCCCGACATCTGTCTCCCTTGATGTGCTTTGATTCATTAGATACTAAGTGGCTGAATGGAAATTGGGGTAAATTTGAAGGTTGTTTTTAAGCCATTCGAAAAAAAGGTCTGCATGATTGTGAACAGTGAATTTAAATGAGCTTAAAACGAAGAACCACATACACTGATATTTACTAGCCTCCCGATGTCCTATTACAAAAAAAGGCATGTGCTTTTTTGACTTTTAGCAGCATCCATACATATGAAGATAACGGGCATTAATGAAAATGTTGCTTCTAAAATATTACAATCACAACTTTGCAACAGTAAATTCTAGAGGGAGGGTACAGATTGGTAGACAGTATACCAGTGTTAGAAGTTTACCAAAACAAGTAGTGGAAATGTGACCGGTGTGGGGAGCAATGTGCAGCACATTTTCCAAGGGTTGCAGCCATGCTGCTTGACAGCCAATTGAGTTGAAACAGATTTTAGTTTAGCTGTAACTGCTATTGGGTGTTAAAGTAAAGAAATGTGCTTTAATTTCACAAAGAGCAGTTCTGGAATGGTGAAAGCAGTTGAAAAAAGTAGTGGAACTGTTAACAGTGAAATATAAAAGTAGTGGAACTCCTCTCCTGACTTTTCCCGCTCACTTCGACCACTGCTGAATACACTATGTATGAGAAACTCAAGAAAATGTGGTTTGATAAGCTGTATTTATAAAATTATAGAATTTGGCTGCCTACATTCTATCAATTCAGTGATGTCAGATGGTAACCGCAAGGCTTATGAGGAAATGAAATCAGAATTTTAGACAGACACTACTATATTCAACATTATCATGTGAAAAAGCAAATGGAAGTGTGTGTGTGTGTGTGTGGGATGTGTTATTTTCTCATCGGGCTCTAGAGAAACTAAATACAAAGACCCATAGGAATCAGCTGTACAAACCTTCTGCATATGGGTGGCATTTGCTGGGTATTTAAGCTCAGAAACATGTTATGTTATGTTAATTGCACTTATACCGTGCAAGTACACCCATCAGGAATCTTGGCACTAGGGCTAGAACAACAAGCACAACCACCCCAAGTTTAAATTAGCAGAGTTTTCAGCAGACGTCGGAATTGTAAATGGTTCTCACTACACCTGAGGGGAACTGGTAGATCTTTGCATAATTTACCAGCAGCAAGAGAAAAGGCCCAACCCCCAAACTTGCAAAGGTGGAATTTGGGGATCACAACCAGACAGGAATTACTGGAGATGAGGGACTGCCCCAGAATATAAGGCAAAAACTTGTCCCGCAGAAAATGTGCTCCATGGTGATAATACGACTGGTGGACCTAACAAAGGGACTTAAATGTAATCCTTTTCGTCACTGGTAGCCAGTGAAGAGAGCAGAATACAGGGCTGATGTGGGACCATAAGGGATGGAAGTGGCAACCTGGATGTCAAGATTCTGCAGGAGCTGCAGCCGCTTTATAAGGCCAAGAGGCTGGCCCAAAAACAGGGCATTCCAGTAGACTAGTCACCAATGAGGTGACTACCGCAGGACGAAGGTGAGCAGGTATAAAAGGCAAGACCTTGCAGAGCAATTTGAGCAAAATATGGCCTGTTTTGCAGACTGCACTCCTCTGGGGAGCCATCGACAAAGAAGACAAAAAGTAGACTCCTAGATTCTTAACCACCATCACCGGAATCAGAAAAGCACCCAGTGCAGGTGGCCAGATGGAAGAAGCCCAAGAAACCGAATCAGAAGGGGATCCCACAACCAGAACCTCTGTTATATCCCCATTTAGCTTGAGCCAATAGTGGTTGATCCAGCCCCTCACGGCCACTACCGAACACTCACAAAAGCCAGACAATACCTCAGCATGGTCAAGATCAAGACGAACCAAAATCTGTGTCATCGGCATATGAATAGCACCTGAAGCCGCTAAAGTGGGTGAGACCAACTAAAGGCTGAACATAGATGTTAAACAGCATCTGGGACAAGGCGGAGCATTGGGGAACACCAGAAGAAAGCTGGTGAGAAAAAGACATAAAAGGTGGAAAAGAAAGTGACAGTTAGAAAAGACGTAAACCAGGCTAGAACAGGAACGGAGAGGCATAAAAAGGTCAGGTGGGAGAGCAGGATGGAGTGGTCGACAGTGTCAAAGGCTGCTGAAGGATCTAATAATAACAGGACAACCACTCCTCCCTGATCAACCAGCTTGGCCAGGTCATCCATAACGGACACCAGGACACTCTCAGTACCACATCCTGGGCGGAACTCAGACTGAAAGGGGTCAAGAGAATAAGAAGATTCTAAAAAGGAAGGAAGAAAGAAGAGGGGCTACCAAAGCTTCCAGTCATTTCATGAGGAAAGGAAGAAGAGAGGTAGGACGGAAATTGGCCAGAACAGAGACATCCAGTGACACTTAGTAAGAAATTGGAGTTTAAGGGAAAACAAAAAACACTGTCTGACAGGATAGAAGTAGATTTTGATTCTAACGATGTAGATTATGAGGAAATATCTTTATATGTTCTTTATCAAGATTTGACGGAATGCAGATGACTCTCCCAGAAGCAGGACAAGATTAACTGAGAGGGATCTTAAGAGCAGGCAAACAGTCTGGCGGGGATCCTTACCTGATGGAGCTGGCTGAGAGCAGTTGGTCTACTTACCTGTATTTGGTGTTTGAAAGACAGACAATAAGATCAACATATTTCCTGAGACTTAAGTAAATTACAAACAGTATTTAAAATTCTTTTTGGAGCCCTGCTTAAAAGTTATGTCACTGAAAAAAGGAATATAGTGCAAGGTGTTTGTTTCTTCTGATTTATATTCAAAAATGAAACCTGGGTTTCAAGAAATGTGGGATCTCTGGAAGCTTTAGACATTTCAAATTGAATATTGAATAATATGTCCTAAGACTGATATCTATCATACTCGATAATGTAATTCAAATCTATTAACTAATACATTTAATAACGCTGCCCCTAGCTACCTTACAGCCAAGCTTCAGAGAAAAACTGTTCACAGACTAACCAGAGCTGGCAATGCTAATTGCCTGACCATACCTAAATACAAGCTCACCACTATTGGTGGCAACAGTTTCCCTGTAAAGGCTGCTAAATGCTGGAACTCTCTGCCTCAAAACCTGAGAGCTGACCAACCCTACTTACACTTCAGAAAAAATGTTATAAAACACATTATCGCTACAGACCCATAGCCTCTGACCTTTTAGGTTATGCCTGCTACTCCAGCTCACCTGAGTGCCTTAGTGTTACACAGAGGATTTGAACATGCAATGCGTATTTCTGCACACTGCTTATGTTTTATTCTTGTGATTACAAAGGCCATCTTACTTCTGTATATATTTGCACATTCTGTATACTCTGTATTTATGTAATTTCTGTGTATATTTGTGTATATTTGTGTATATTCAATGTATATTTGCAACTATGTAAGTTTTGCATCTTCATACTGCTGGGCCCATTTACCCACGGGTTTGGTGCGCATAACAAATGAATAAACAAACAAACAAACAAACAAACATTGCACATGGGGTGTTATGAGGATGAACATGATTCCTTGAAAGTAGTGAGTGAGTTAGACCCCACTGTCCCAACATTCGAAAAGCAAATGAAATCATGAGAAACCAAAGCCTTTACGGTCTCTTGTAGTAAATTCAATATTTTAGACGAGGCAGACAAATAGTGTCTATGCTCAAGCAGTAGTTAATAGTTTTCCATACTGTTCAAATGAGACGCATTGCCATCTGTGAAGGTGTGAAAGCTCTGATGTTTTAAATTTGTATTTAATTTATTGATGCGGGTAATTCTGTTGCTGAAAGGGAGGTCTGATAATCAGACCCATTTCATCAATGATCAATGGCAAAGGGATAGTGCATATACAGCTCAGGTTCCAAGGTCACATGTTCATTCCTGACAGCTGCTAGAACACAAAGGCCCTCATTACAACTCAAGCGTTAAGGGTTAACGCCACCGTTAACCCTTAACGCCTGATTCTGATTTTAACGCCTGCTTTTATGGGGCAAAAATGGGAATGGGGAAGGGAAAATGGGAAATCCGCCATCCACCATGGTGTAAACATAGTTTACACCATGGTGGTAAAGTTGGTGCACTTAGCACCAAGGTTGTAATGACCTCCAAAGTTCCTTTAGACAGTGGTGTTTTTTAACCATCTGAAAGTCTAATCTAATTTATAATGGTTTTATCCCTTACTTAGGACCCAGCAATGACAAGAGTGATGTGTATTAGTGTCTGGTCTAACTGTATCCATGGTTTCCATGTGGGACAACCCAGGCTGCACCCTTTTGATCCATAGGAAAAGGATGGAGTTAGAGTAGCTAGAAGGAAGAGGTGGGCTGAGTTAAGGCTTCCACTATCATGGTTTCTGTTAGGGCTCTCTATCCCCCCTCCTCCCCCACTCCTTGTATGCAAGGCACTCTGGTTGTGATATCAGCAAGCATATAGCACATGTTACAATATCCTGAATTGCAACCCTTACTGCAGGCTTGCTTGGACCAATCCCCTGTGGAATTTTGATGAAAGGATAGAATTTCACTCCTACTTTCATTCCTCTGTGAGCTCCTTGAAGAACAAGAAGAATTCACAGGACCTCTGTTGGAAGTACAGTCCATTCTAAAGTTCTCCACCAGTCAAGTGAAGATGGGAGACATCCAAGGCAGAGGAGAACTACCTATCCCCAGGGAACAGTGGGGGTGCACTACTGCTGGACCAAGGCCTCTCTGCTGGCTACACTATAACCACACTCCTGTTCACTGGAGGTGAAGGTCATCCAGTAGGTGCCAGGCAAGCTTCCTAAACTGGGAGTACAGAACAGAAGGGCTCACCTTATCTTGTATACCCTGGATTGGTACTGCCAGCAACACAGAAGCACAGAAGCGGGTGGTATCCTTGTTTGCCACCTTGAGCCGGATCGACTGCGCTCAACACCTTTGAGTTGCCACAGGACACGCGTGGCTGCTTTTTTCATGCTAAGCAAACTTCAAACAACATCATGCAGGCACCAACTCCTGTTGACGCAAACTAAATCCCCTTGACTCGATCTTGGGACCAACATCGTGGAATCAGCTTACTTGAGCTTTGATCACAATTGCTGAAAGCCATCAATCTTGCCTCTCAAACTCACTGACTGGACGCAGCAGAACCGTCATCTCACCTGCCAACTCAACCGCTGAGCCAAACCATTGTAAGCTATCATTTCGCCATCTTCAACACTGATTGGACCCATCGTGTGCCCCACTATTTCGAACCAACTTGACACTTACTACCAGTGTGATCGCGTTGACTCAAATGTCTTGACGCTAGTTCAATTATGGAAAAAGCACCAATAAGCCCAACTGAAAGCTGTCATATTCCAAGGACAAGAGTAAAGGTACTAAGACGAGGCCGTCTCCCCCTGGTTCACTTTCTAGGAATATAGTAACTCTGAATCCACGTCTTATCTAAGGTTTCCATAAAAGACATATCATTTAACAGTGACATTGCTGCCAATTTTTTGCCTGAACACCCACGCTCATCTACCCATGGTGTCCTTTCACAAATGTCTGCATTCTCTGTGTTTATTATTCTGGGGTCTGTTTCTAGTGTGATCTGATTAGTGTACTGCATTTTATTCCTTGACTGAAACTCTATATTTGTATGGAAACGTCGAATTTTTTTTATTTTTGAACCACTGTACTTAAGTTGTTTGGGTTGCTACAGTTATCGGTTCACACCCCATCTGAAGATATAGCCTGCCCTTGGCCTGCACTACCACAAAAGATAAAGGACGCATGCCTTTTGAACTTTGCCTATTTCACTTTTTTCCACATCTTTAAGTCTTAAAGAATAACAGAAATGGCATTAAATTATATAAATGTGATCACTACCCATTTAGTCATAGTGTGGGGCTGCATTGGTGGCTTAACTACTACTCACACCTGTACTCCTGCAGGGCAGATGTCATTTTGTCGCACCAACATTTCAGATGTAACTGCAAATTCTTTTTTGTTTTTAATGTTATTTAGTGAACTTCACCACCTGTTGATTTCAAGGTGGCATGGTGTTAAAGTAGACACATTTCCTTTGTTTGAGTCCTGTGGTGCTGTTTCTGTGATTAAATGACTTCTGCCCTACAGGAGTACAAGGATGAGTAGTGGCCAAGCCACCTAATAAAGCCCAGCACTTAAGCAAAACAAGAGTGATCCCAATCATAAAGATGAAACAGGTACAGTTCAGAGGTTTGGGATAACATGGGCATAGGGAAGTCTATTCTCCCAAGAGGTATATGAATGTGAAACAGTAGCAACCCAAAACATCAAAGGTCGACTTTCCAAAAAATAAGGAATGCCCCATCAAGGTTTTATAAAAAATATGTATACTTTAAATAAACCGATCATATGCTAAAATAACTAAATACAATACACTGCAAAAATAATACAGAACATGCAAGAGAAAGATGCAGCATCTGGGTAATGAAACGGGTGAAAAGCAATTAGTAAGTGCAATGTTCATAAAAGTGTATGTTCTTTTTTTAAAAGGATTTTAGAAGTGACCGAACCATTTGCTACGGCCAAAGCTGGCACAAGGGGACAGTCAAGAGTCAATTATACATTCTCACTGTTCCCAGCAATTTAACAGTGTCGAACAATGCTACTTAGTACTGTGCCAGTCGTTCAGACCAGGTTTGAATGTGGTGAGTCATGGTGATCCAGAGCGGGAGCAAGCGTTGAGTCGGATTCGAAGTGAGGCACGCAGCGATTTGAGATCTTCCATGGCGACAAGCTTGTAGTTCGAACCGATGCAAGACATACTCAGCTGGAATTGTGCAGCAGCAAACTGGTTTGAGGGCACAGGAAAAGCAGTCTGAAGAGTTTGAATAAGTGCCAAAGGCAGCCCCACAGGTTCTGTTGGTTTGAATGTGTTTGAACGTGGTCTAAATGCACAAGACCAGCTGCTTGGCTTCTTCAGTTTCTGTGATTCCCAATACAGGGGATCAAGGACAAGATAGGTCCTTGTTCTCATTCTCTCAAACATGGAGAAGGCTGACAAACACTTGCAGAGGGCCATCAGTAAGGTTCTGGTTACCGGTGTAGCTGGCATAGAGACAGGCCTTGCACCATCATCAGGTCATCCCAATGTTCCTTGCAGATGATTAGGGAGCATATCTGTGTACAATGTGCCCTTTGATGCTAGTTTCCAAACACAGCCTCTCCTGAGGGGCTATTTTCCTGTAGAGAAGTGTTACCCAACCTCATAAACGTTCAAATATAAGGCCTAGCCATTCAGTCTCTTTCCCTGCTGGCAAGAAGCGCCAGGCTGTCTGACCAGAATACACAAATCCCTCCACAGCTGTCCTGAGCTCATAATGATGGCACAGTTATGACAGAAATCAGATGAGGATTCTCATAGTTATGTGGAATACTATCCACCACATCCTAAACTCAGGAATAGCTTTATGTTTAAAGATTAAACTGCCACCAAAATAGTAATTCCTCATGGCTGTGTGGTTTGGGAACAGAGGTGCAGATTTTAAATGAAGTCTCTTCACTAAAGTGACTTGGCTGTCACAGCAGCTGTCAAAAGGGCACCTGTGCCCTCTGAGACTGCTCTGTGCCACTGGAGAGCCGGCACAGCAGATCAGGAGACTGATGCAGCAGGCACTATGCTTTTGGGTTGGAGCTCATGAAAGGGAGATCTGGTTAGATGATCATCCTTTCTGAAATGAATTACCTTTGTCATTTTTTAATTAATAAAAATAAAAAAGCCAGGCTTCTACACTTTTGCCAGATGGCAATTCCTTGCAGTTTTTAAAGCAGCCATTGGAGCGTGAGTCCCACCCATCTGCCCCCATTTGCAAATGAATGTGTGTTTGGATCATTGGGAGGTTTTTAGAGGTTGCTTGAAGGAAGGATCAAACAAGGGGAGGAATTTATAATTTATGGTTAGATGAGGCCTGTTGTTTGGGCTGTTGTCAGATTGTTGAGTGGGCAACCGTAGAATGTTGTACTATTTTGAGTTAAATGGTTTTGGATTGGAGGTTTGAAATAGATTATCTCAGAGGAAAGAACGGTCACTGTGTCCTTGAATGGACAGGGTGGTATGGGCGCCCAGTAGGTCAAAAGAAGACGCTCAGGCACAATGCTTAAGGTGACAGACAGAATTTACTGGGGTGCATGAGGAAGCAAAGGAAGTTAGCTAGTAGCCTGGTAAAGCCTGGTAAAGAAAATGGGAAAGGAAGGAGAGTGACGAAAGAACTAGCAAGGAACAAGAGGGCTAGTTAGAGGCAAATAAGCCAGTGACAGAAGGATGATGATTGTTCTTAGAGGGAAATGAGAGGTATAGATGATATAATGTATAAGAAAAGCTGCTGGGGCATGATGCATTGTGTAAGGCTGGGGTCTGCAACCTTTGGCTCTCCAGCTGTTTTGAACTACATGTCCCATGATTCCTTGCCATTGACTACGGTGGCTACGGGTGGTGGGAGTTGCAGTCCAAACCACCTGGAGAGCCAAAATTTGCAGACTCCCCGTGTAAGGGAATGGAGCTGAGAATACGGATTCTGTATGTTTGAATCTCCCTTTACTAAATATGACACGTTTAGAAACATAAGAACGTGTGTGGTGTCTTTCTCTCTCTGCTGACTCCCTTTCACAATTGAATCCCTGAAATCTTTCACAATAATCAACATTCATGCATCTGACTAGGGATAATGCAAAGTGCGGGTGACAATTAAAATCAACTTCTCTATCAGTTACCCAGCTGTATAATGTGTGAACATGTACACATCCTGACTAAGCTAAAGGAACGACTTTCAAATCACCTCCAGACTCACAGCCCACCAATAATGATTTGGGAAGTGCATCTCTAGGTAACACGCAACTAAGCACATTATTTGCTTCATGGAATAGGCATCTTAGTAAGCAGCAGTTTCTTGTTGGCGGTGTCAAAAGCACTGCGGTGTCAAAGGTTATGAGCTAGAATGCTCTGGGTCTTGTTCCGCCGGCCAGATTGGGCAAAGAGCAAAACAGTAGGTGGAAACCCCTGCTTCTGTGTGTTAATCCCATTTCGAATATCTTCTTTTTATGAGCACGGCTTTCTTTCGCCTCTCAGCCGCTTCAAAAGGATGGAAAAAAAGAAAATGTTGTCAGCACTCCTGTTTCTTTTGTTGTTTCACTTTTCTCAGAAGTCTTTTCTGCTTTTAACCTAATCCCAGTCATGCATGAGAGAACAGTTGTGCTCGGTTGTTTGTCTGTTCTGCTAGTTTTGAACCAGTAGGGTTTCCTCTTTGTTCCCTTTATTTTCAGAACACATAAAGGTAGAAGAGTGGGACGAGGCACTGCAACGCTCCAGAAACGCCACGCTCTGTATCTATTTAGATTGAATCTCATTTTTTGCGCTTTGCCTGTTGTAAGGGCATCTGACAACATCAAACAAGATATCTGCCCCATCAATATAAACGGGTCTATTTTACCCCTAACATAAATGTTGAAAACTGAACTTTTACTAACAACGTTTTGATATCCAATACATTTTGCCGTGCCTAGAACAACTTAATGATTCTGTTTGACAATTAAAGTTGTTGATTTGATCAATGACGTTTCTTTCGGAATATCTATTTCATGTCACACTGCTCGATAAAGGCGGTATCCATGTATGAAGCAGCTGGTAGGGCTTGTTCAGAGAAAATGTACTGTCGTAAGAGTGCAAGTCAGAAAATTGCTCTAGCCTTTCTTTGAATTTACTCTGATTAGTCTCCAAAAATTGATGTTTCGCAAATGTTCAAAGAGTTTTCACCGAAAAAGATTCAAATCCATATGTTTCTCCTT